>NC_135649.1:5454545-5757575 GCF_053574225.1 Canis aureus
GGGGACACATGGAAGAGCAGAGAGAGTGGAGGGGCCCCAATGGCTCAGAAAGCCGAGACTCAGGTGCCTTTCAAAGGCACTGCTTCATAGGGACACTCAGTGGTTGAGTAGGGAGCCTGCTTCTCCCTCTGCCTGTGTCTCTGCCTTTCTCTGTGTGTCTCTCGTGGATAAATAAATAAAATCTTTAAAATAAAATAAAATAAAATAAAATAAAATAAAATAAAATAAAATAAAATAAAATAAAATAAATAATAAAATAAAATAAAGCCACTGCTTCATTGAAACACACACATACTGTTCTGGGTTGACTCACGGCCCTCCCTAAACTCAGATGGTGACATTCTGGACTCTAGTACCTCTGAAGGTGACTGCATGTAGAAACAGGGTTGTTGCAGATATAATTAGCTAAGTTAAGATGAGGTCAGGCTGGAGTAAGGTGGACTTCCCATCCGATGTGATGTGTCCTTACATGAGGAGGAGAGAGACACACAGTGAGAATGTGGCGTGAACATGAAGGTAGAGACAGGGGTGGGGGTGGGGGTGGGGGTGGGGATGAAGTCAAGGAGCAGCAACGACTGCAAGGAAAGCACCAGAAGCTAGGAGAGAAGCAAGAAGCAGAATCTCCTGACAGCTCTCAGAGGTAGCCAGCCCTGCTGGCCCCAGATCTCAGACTCGGGCCTCGAGAAGCGGGAGACGGTACATCTCTGTGGTCGAAGCCCCTTAGTTCATGGTATTTTGTTACAGCAGGCCTAGAAAGCTAATACACACTTGCATGCACACACCCACGTGCACACACACATACACATGCACACACTCACACCCTCCCTATAGGTACAAATTCCCTTTTCCAGCCCTGCAACCCAACACGCCCCCCGAAGAAGCCAGGCACAGCAGGGGTTGAGCACGTGCAAAACATTAGCTGGGTTTAAATCAGCTTTCCATTAAAAAAAACAATCAACTTCCCAAAAACAGAGCTCCACCTCTCTACCAATGCTCTATAGTCTCAAAGGCGCCTTCACAATCACCATCCGCGGGTGGCGGGGACTGCTGTCTGCTTGCAGGGGAAGAGAGGACAACCCAGAGGAGAGGTGGGAGGCTGCACGACTGGGAAGCCAGGGGAGGAGGGCGCCTCCCCTCTGCCAGGCCCGCGCGTGAGGATTTCTGGGCTTGGGCTCGGGGGCCAGGCCTGGGCCAGGAGAGGGCAGGCCTCAGTGGGTAAAAAAAATCCACTTGACTTCTCAGCACTTCTCCCTGAGTGTCCTCTCAGCCAGCTTGATAGCATTCTGTCTACTTCAGTTCTGATGATCTTCACCACCTTGGCTAATTAGGACTCTGTCTTCCTTTCCATTGTTTTCGATTGTCTTCCTAATTCTATCCTGGGATAATCCTCTTTCTTACTGAGGCCACACTTGGCTGGAGTCAGAGCCCTTTAGTGTTCTTTCTCTCATTTTCCACTCGCCTAGCAAGCTCTGAGGAGGCAGGCAGGGCATGTGCTATTTCTCCATACCCCTGGGGCAAAGAAAGGGGAACGTGGTTTCCCATCAGAACTGGAGTAGTTTGGGCTCAAATTCCAGTCTTCATGTTCAGTATTGTTTTCATGACAATGAGTTTTGATTATTGAGCACCTACTGTGGGTCAGGCACTACCCTACCCGCCTGGTGGACATTCTCATTGATCCCTTCCATCTACCAGGTGAGGAGATAAGAGTGACATAAGAGAGGCCACCCAGGGTACCTGGTTGGTTCAGTGGTTGAGTGTCTGCCTTCGGCCCAGGGCATGATCCTGGGGTCCTGGGATCAAGTCCCACATCGGGCTCCCTACATGGAGCCTGCTTCTCCCTCTGCCTGTGTCTCTGCCTCTCTCTCTGTGTCTCTCATGAATGAATGAATGAATGAATGGGAGGCCACCCGCCCGAAGTCAGAAGGTGAGTACATGGCAAAGCCAGGATGCAACTGTAGGTTTGGCTCCTCTGTAGCCTGGCCGGACACAACCGCCTAATAATGCTATCTCCTCTGGGTCACCTCCAGAGATGAAGACTTGAACAAGTGGCCAGGTTGACAACTTGTTCCCAGCCCTACAGCAGATTCTTGTAAGGACTGGCCCCAAGTGCCCACTACCCAGCTGGGAGGCCAGTAATCCATGCGGGAAGTCCCCTGGCCCAGGGCCCAGCTCCTGAGGGTTACTTTCAGTCTCGGTCCCTCCTTGTTAACTCCTGGAACCCGATGGCCAGCTCTCTTGGGGCCTGGTGAGTGGCAAATACCTGGGAGTGCTCCAGTGACACCTTTCCTCTCGTCCACAGCTGGCCTGGGGCATAGCTGGCATAAACTATTTGCCCTGTGCAGGTGACAGGAACCCTCACAAGTGAGTCATCCTTAGAACTTTTCTGGGCTTGACCTGAAAGGGTCCAGAGAACCAGCAGTCATTCTGGCCTGGGACACCTCTCTCTGCTAAGAGGGGCTAACAGAGCTGGTAACTAGGGTTGGTTGGAGTGGGTGGGGGTTGCCCTCAGTGGCCCTACCTGCTAAAGTCGGTGGCATATCTCACCCACCTGTGATGTAAGAGCTCAGCCTTAGAGAATAGTCTAGGGGAAAGAGAGAAATCTTCCTAGAGAAAAAGAAACCATTTTCTCTAAGAATTGTAAGCTCTGGAGATTTGCAAGGGAACAGCACAGATGCTAAACTAACATGCTGGGGAAGAAGGCAGGTGCCAGGCTAAATAAAGAAATGTGAGTACATACACAGAGAACACGCTCCTTTATTTCCACAGGGAGGCACAAATGTATATTAATGAGGATTTTGAATGCCAAGAAATCAAATAACGACATAAACATCACAGTAAACACCAAAGCCCCAGAGTTGGCTGCCATCATTTACTATGCGAGGGGCAGAGGACTTCGACTGTCCCCTGCTCTGCACCCCACCCCTCCAAAGTTTCAACAAAGACAATTGCTCTGCTTGTGGGATTAGAACTTGAAGCTCCATAAGTAAGAGAAGCTCTTGATTTTGAGCCTTGATACTGTAGAGAAGCCCTAGGAAACCACTGCATGTGCTAAAAAGGCATAACAGCAAGGATGTGGGCTGGGATTCATGTTCTCGGCAAGGAGCTCTGTATTAAGTCTTGAGGCACATTGGCTTCCTACTCCCAAGGGGAGCACACACCTTTGGATGTGATAGGAAATGTGGCAGAGAAAAGGAACCTAGAAAGGCCAGCTTCCTCACATGATCCACACACACAAGAGAAGGGCTCCTTAGCACATGACTTGGGAGAGTGTGGGTGTGAGTGGCCAGATTGCCACAGATAGGTCAACTGCATCAATGCCATGCAATCCAATTTGGGCCTGTGGTGGATATCTATCTCCTTCTGGCTGCCCAGCATCCTAACTCCCTTTCCTGGGGACTTTGAGGAAGCTGAAAGTACCAGTTACTTTGCTAGCTTCCTTTTGAAGTGGGGGCACAATATATCAATTCGATATTTTTTAAGATTTTATTTATTTATTCATGGGAGACACACAAAGAGAGGCAGAGACACAGGCAGAGGGAGATGCAGGCTCCTGGCCGCAGGGAGCCTGATGCGGGACTCGATCACAGGACCCCAGGATCATGACCCGAGCCAAAGGCAGACACTCAACCACTGAGCCACCCAGGTGTCCCTATCAATTAGATTTTGAGTCAGTGTCAATGAAGACAAGCAGGGCCAGCAGAGAATCTGCCATGGCATCCCATTATCTGGAGCAACTATATCCGTGGTGCCATCATTGATGATGTTAGTGGACAAACTACAAAGTCTATCACTCAGTGTTGCCAATAGAGATGTTTTCACCAGGCTGGTTCTGTACCATGATTTTGTCTGTGGATTCGGCTATCTAGCCAACAAGCCTGACTCTCTAATCCTCCCAGCAATTCTGTGAGCTACCCAATATCCTTCCTATCAATTTCCTTATATAAAGGCCCCAAAGGTTGCATTCTTCTTTCTGATTCTGTGTCATTTCAGATCTTGCCCCCATAATCCTTATTATCTTATTAGACCTTTCATATTTTAGAAGAACTATTCTTTAATGTTTTAACTAGAAGTGTTAGCTCTCTTTAGTGGGAAGGCTCATCCCCTATTATCAAAAATGGAAGTCCCAACTTTTCAACTCTGATTTCTTCATCATGGACAGGCAGCCACGAGCCAGGGATTCACCTAGGCTCTAGTACAGCTCTTATCGATTTTTTTCATTGTCCATTTTATCATTGTAATGATAACTTTTTGAGTAAATGAACAGGGTCTAATTTATCTCTACACCTTCAGCACTGAGCACAGTGCCTGGCTCACAACAAATACTTAGGAAATACTGTGTGAATGAGTGGAATATTTAGGATGTGGTTCTTAGAAGACAGGAGATTTGTGGTGGACCCCAAAGGACGGTTGGGTTGTAGAGAAGATAAGGAAGGATATATTCCAGGTTCTCTACAAGGACTTATTGGTCCTTTATTATTCAGAGTTCTTAGTTGTAAGCAATAGAAACTAGCTCTAGATGATTTTCCGAAGAAAGAATTAGGTAACTGGAAAATAAGTTAGAAGAAAATAAAATATGCACAAAGAAGCAAATGAACAGAAAGGGACACAGAGGATGGAATGAGAAGATCTAACCTATGTGTAATTTGCATCCAGGGAGGAAACAGGAAAGGAAAGGGAAAATGGGAGCAGAAGAAATATTCAAAGAGCTAGTGGCTAAAGACATTCCAAAACTGATAAAAGGCATCAAACTGCAGATTCAAGAGGCTTACAAACCTCAACAAGGATAAATGCAGCCTGGGAAGAGGGAATGAAGTGCCACCTCTTTACTGCCATAAGGTACTTAAAAGTATCGGTTCCCTAGTCAATCTCTGTGCTTGTCATTGCTGGGCAGGGGTGGGAGTTCCAGCTCCCAACCAGGCTTCCACCAATCCCTACGTGGCTGGAAGGTGCTTTGTTACTGCTCTCCGTGTTTTCCACCAACACTACAGAGTAGGGTAGTGACCTTGTTACCACGGGGTGGTGATGAATGTCTTGAATCTCCACTAGACCTCCTGGGCCACAGCAGGCCCTTCGGGGGGCCTCATTACTTCCTCATGGGGCTGGAAGTTCAGGCTCCCCAGATGGTCTTCACTGACACTACAGTGGGATAAATTATGTTGCTACTGGCTAAAGTGAATGTAAATCCTAGCTCCCCACTCAGCCTTTTCTGAGCCTCATTAGAGACTGGAAAGGGTGGAAATCTAGGTTCCCCATTCAGTCTATGATGGTGTGGGTGTTGGTGGGGCCACAGCTTTTTCCTGTGATATTTGGCTAGAGTAGAATAGTCATGATCTAAAAGTTTTCTGTCTTGCTAGGCTGCCCCTAGGTTGGACTATTCTGAATTTTGCTTATGGGGTAGATACACCAATCTATATTTGTGTCAAAATTGATAGAACTATGTACAAAAATGTTAATTTATAAATAAAATGCTTAAAAATTAAGAGAAAAATTGAAGGACTTATGCCAACAGACTTAAAGGCTCACTATAAAGATGGAATAATTGTGTAAGTATGGTATTGTCGTAAGGGTAGCCAAACAGATCAATGGAAAAGCATAGAAAGTCCAGAAATAGCTTCAGACACATTGGACAATTGAGTTTCAACAAAGGAGCCAATGTAATTCAATAGGTGATGGCAGAGACTTTTTAAAAAATGGTGTGATTACAACTGAATATTCATATAGGGAAAAATGAACTTCAATCTTTATCATACACCATCTACAAAAATTTATATGAATGGACCATAAATCTAAATATAAAAGCAAAACTATAACAATTTTAAGGGAAAAACAGGAGAAATATTTGCAAGTTTGGAATAGGCTAACATTTTCTGTATAGGACACAAAAAGGATGAACCATATAAGAAAAAAATGATACACTGGGTTTCATCAAATTTTGCTCTGTAAGAGAATGAACAAGAAAATTAAATGATAAATTTGCAAACCATATATTTGAAAAAGGATTTATATCCAGAATCTATGAATTACACTTATAATTTAATAACAAGACAAGCAACCTAATTTAAAAGTGGGCAATTTAAATAGACACTGCACAAAAGAAGACATATGAATGCCAAACAAGCACATGAAAATATACTTTCCATCGTTTGTCATCAGGGAGATACAAATTAAAGCACAAAGAGATACCACTTCACACCTACTTGAATGGTAAAAATTGAAAATCTAGACAATAAAAATCATTAGCAAGGACGTAGAGTAACTGGATCTCTTAAACTTTCCATTGTGGGGATGCAAAATGGCATAATCACATGGAATACTCTGGCAGTTTCTTAAAAGTTTAAAATATACTAACCATATAGCCCAGCAACTCCATTACTAAGTATTAGCCAAGAGAAATGAAAATGTATGTTCACACAGATATTTGTACACAAACGTTCATAGCAGCTTCAATTCTAATAATTAAAAACTGGAAATAACCCAAATGTCATCAATAGTTCCAGGAAATAGAATACTACACAGCACTGGGGGGGGGGGGGGAAACCTTGTTGATTCATTGTTGATTCATGCAACAACATGAATGGGCTCAAAAAGTTGTAGTAAGCAAAAAAAAAAAAAGAAAGAATAAAGAAAGAAAGAAGAAAGAAAGAAAGAAAGAAAGAGAAAAAGAAAGAAAGAAAGAGAAAGAAAGAAAAGAAAGAAAGAAAGAAAGAGAAAGAAAGAAAGAAAGAAAGAAAGAAAGAAAGAAAGAAAGAAAGAAAGAAAGAAAGAAAGAAAGAAAGAAAGAAGAAAGAAAGAAAAGCAAGCGAGCTTGGGACAAAATACTCTAGGTAGAGTATTATTCCATTTATATGAAATTCTACAAAAGGCAAGACTTATTTATAGTGATGGAAAAGAGATCAGTACTTGCCTGGGGCTGGGGTGGAGGGGTTTGAGTGCAAAAGGGCATGAGGGAGCTTTTTGAGGTAATGGAAATGTACTATATCAATAACATGGATCAATCTTGCAAACAATAGAAGGAAGCCATATACAAAAGAATACATATTGCGTGATTTCATTTATATTTGTTTCAAAATAAAAGAAGCAAAGCTAAAGCACTGTGCTTAGGGGTCTGCATGTAAGTGGGGGTATGGTGCTTGGGAAGGACATGTGCGAGGTGTCTAGGGTGCCAGCAACATTATTGATCTGCATGGTGGTTACATGAGTGTTGGCTTTATGGCAATGCGTTCATCTGTAATGTTTTGGCTATGTACCTTTTTGTTTGTTTATTTATTTAAAGATTTTATTTATTTATTCATTAGAGACTCACAGAGACAGAGGCAGAGACACAGGCAGAGGGAGGAGCAGGCTCCATGCAGGAAGCTCGATGCGGGACTTGATCCCAGGACCCTGGGATCATGCTCTGAGCTGAAGGCATGCGCTAAGCCACTGAGCCACCCAGGTACTCCTGTTTATTTGTTATATTTACAACTAAAGACATTCAAATAAAAAGAAGAGCAAAAATAGTAACTGAAGGGCAAGCAGGGACTGGTATGAGGGAATGAGGCCAGAAGAGGTGAGAGCTGAACAGAGCAATGGCAAGGGCTGTGGGACTGGGCTTGTGAAGGATTTTTAGGGCAACACTTGAACTTGGTGAGGACAGGTGCATGCCAGGCTGGACAATGCATCTCCTTAAGCAGATGGACATACACTATACTTACCCAAGACTTGCAGATACACCAGTGGCATTAGGATATGTCATTACAACATGCCCACATCAGAACGTATTCTCCAGAGGCCACCTACTAAAAAGCATCAGCCTTGAAGGCAAGAGTACTGGGGTAAGGCACCAGCAATGTCACTTCTAGCTACATGTCCTTGGACAGGTCATTTCACCTCTCAGCATTAGTTTCCTTATACTGGCCCTGGCTGTGAGGAGCAATAAGAGACAGAATGGACCGATCTATCTGTCTATCTATCATCTATCTATCTATCTATCTATCTATCTATCTATCTATCTATCATCTATCTCCTTCTGCATCCCAACCCAGCCTTTAAAAAGGGCCAGTGCAGGGGATCTCTGGGTGGCTCAGCAGTTTAGCGCATGCCTTCGGCCCAGGTTGTGATCCTGGAGTCCCGGGATGGAGTCCCACATCGGGCTCCCTGCATGGAGCCTGCTTCTCCCTCTGCCTGTGTCTCTGCCTCTCTCTCTCTGTGTCTCTCATGAACAAATAAATAAAATCTTTAAAAAAAAAAAAAGGGTCAGGGGATCCCTGGGTGGCTCAGCGGTTTAGCGCCTGCCTTCGGACCAGGGCGCGATCCTGGAGTCCCGGGATCGGGTCCCGCACCGGGCTCCCTGCGTGGAGCCTGTTTCTCCCTCTGCCTGTGTCTCCGCCTCTCTCTCTCTCTGTACTCTCATGAATAAATAAAATCTTAAAAAAAAAAAAAGGGTCAGTGGACTGATGGTTTGAAATGGGAATACCAAAGGCCTCAACTTAAAGCAGCCGGTTGGTTTCTACCCCACCCCCCACCAATCTGCTCATCCCTGGGTTTACCTGCCCCTGGGTGTGAATTAGCATGGTGATGTGAGGGGCTACTGTCACCTCTTCCAAGCTGAATATCTGAAAAGGTGCCAATTATGAAGAGGGTAGCAGGGATGCGGGTGGTGGGGAGATATGAAAGCCAAATGCTTTGAACCTCTGCTAACTTCACTGCACACAGTTCACAGGTGTAATTACCCATGTGTCAGGCTTGGAGGTGGGACGAAGTGGCACAAGGGTGATATTTGCCAGGCCAAGCAAAACTTCCATACTAAGAGTGCTGCATGAGATGGGGGTCACCCCTGCTGCCTCTCCAAAATTGTTCTGTTCCAGATTCTGCTACCTCTGGACTAAAGGGGACCCTTCTGATGGCGGGGGTTGGGGAGCTCTCTGTCTATGGGAACCCTGACAATACCAAGGGGCATTTAAGCTTGGAACTTGGGACAAGCTTTTTTCTCCTGTTTGGGGAATTTTTGTTCATCTGAGAGAAAGGTTCTGGATTCATCCTTGTTCACTGATAGGCAGGAACCACTTGCAAATTAAAGACTTAAGATGATGGCTGGCTGGCAATATAGGAATGGCAACAATGGACCAGATGCCACAGCCTTATCCATTTCAAAGGTTCCTGAATAGGCAGCTGTATCATGGAAGGATCCAGGCTTCTTTTTAATAACATGTCATGGTCCTGCTCATGCATCAAGTGGCACCAGCACCTGTCTTCTTCTTGTCCCTGTTGCTCATATATATACAATTTTACTCTCAAGTAGATATAGAAATCCACTGCAAATAGAATTAGTTTTGGGAAGAAATTATGTGCTGATTCCTCTAACACACACACACACACACACACACACACACGCTATTCCATTTGGAAATGTGAAAACAATATAACAAAGATCAAGACATTTTTAAAATAGAAATCACCCAAATCCCATCGCTGTAACATGGCTCTTTATATTTGGGCATTTAAGCAGGAAGGTGTTTTAAGTTGCAAGATCGCAATGTAAATACACGGACACCTCTTCCTTTACAAAACCTTCTGTTCCATGTATTCCTCAGGCTGCTGCAGGTTTCAGAAAGAACATATTAAATGGCCTCATAATATGCAATGGAATGGATATGCCATAATTTAATTAACCACCCCTTATTGCTGGGCAATTCATTTGTTCTCAGTGTTATATTACTACAGCCAATCTCATAATGAACATCTCCATGCATGTATCTTCTCAATTCTTTTGAAATGCTTCCTGAGGAATAAAGTCTCAGGAGAGAGAATTATTGGGTTAAAGGGTAGGCATAACCCCAGGGCTCCTGCTTCAATTGACTGCGTTGTGCTGTCTCACTGTCTCCTGCAGGGGTGGGCTCCTGTCTGAAATGCGCATGCCCTCAGCACTAGCCAGCTTCTCCTTCAGCCCCCCAGAGCTGTCCCACGCACTCTTGGTGCCTTAGTTACTGCCTGTTGTGTGAGGATCAACTTCTATTTGCTCTCTGGGCGTCCTGCACCATGGTTTCAAAACAATGCAAACTTGTTTTGGGAAACAGCCCGAGCTGATGTGGAGTAGTCTCTGAGCTCCAACAGCTGAGAGTCCACAGTAATTATCTTTGGGAGATGCCACTCTTGGGAAGTAAGGAGCAGATGCACTTGTTTCTCTGAGGCTTCATGGCAGAGAACTTTCCCCCATACCCTTGACAAGTGAACCTAATGTTCTGACACACGCAGCCTTGTACTGACTACCAGGCTCCCCTCAGCACTCACTAGATGCCAGGTCCAGCGATGAACCAGACATGGTCCTTGCCTTCAAAGAGCCCACTACCTCTGGTAGAGTCAAATGGGTAAACAACTAACAGAGATGCTATGTGGTGTCATGGTCAAGAGCAGGCACTTTGCAAACCAGGCTGACTTGGGTCAAGTCCCAGCTTTGCTATCTCCCTGCTGCATGGCCTTGAGCAAGTTAACTTATAATATTTTTGCCTCGGTTTCACCATCTGCAAATTAGGGGTAATATTAATACTGACCCCTGTTGGATCATTATAAGGAGTTAATGAGCCAGTGCACGGAAAGCATGCAGCACCGTGACTGCCATGTAGTAGAGTGAGTGTTCAATACATCCCAACTCCTAGTAATGGCATTATAGAGTAGAAAGGTAGAAAGTGAAATATTTCCTAAAAGGGGCTCTGATAAAGTACATAAAACCCCAGTCTTCCTGCTTGGGGGATCAGGAATTGCTTTTTGCTTCCCTTTTCCCCTGATAGAGGCGCTGGAAGATGCCAGTAGGCAAGGGGATCCAGTCTCTCCCATCAGACCCAGGATAGGAAGAAGGTGTGTTGGTGAACTCCAGTGAGCAGCCTTGAGGGCCTGGGAAGGAGAGGGCATCAGTGAGTTGGTGCTCCCTAAAAAACCATTCACAGAAGCTTCCACTGTTTCTGCCTGTGTTATTTCTACCAGGAGGGGAAAGTAATGTGGCCCAGCTGACTAGTCTTTCCCAAGTGCTAAATTGATTTTCTTGATTAGAAAAACATAGCCCTGGGCCGAAGGCCTTGCCAGCAATCAGTACTAATGCAAGACCCAGCTGAGGAATATAGCAGGCCAGGCCTTACACCCAGTGCCACGAAGCCTTCTGCCTTGTCCAGGACATGGTCCAGAGATATAAAAGAACTTATTTAATGGCAGAACTACTTAGATCCAACATTTATAAGTGCCAGTGATGCCTTATATGCAATGAAAGGAACATGAGTGGGGCAGCTTCTCCTCCTGCCCCCCCTAGAGTCTAGAGTCCCTGAGGTAAACTTTCCCAAAGGAAAATCAATTGAGAATGGTCTTGAACTACCATGACCAGTAGCACAGACATATAGGTCACAGAAGTATCTATCACTACTGTGGTTAACATGCTCTCCCCATCAAAGCCTGGCACTCATTTCTTTCTGGGAAGAATCTGGATTCCTCTCATGGCTGGTAATTATTACCTGCATCTAAACTAGCTATATTTTCTATATAATTTACCCATTTCTTATTGAACCCCCTGTTTAATGCCCTTTGTCTGGGCACCTATCATGGCAGATGCAGACCTGAGACAAATGTCATCCTCTTCCCTCAGAAGTAACTTCAGCAAAATCACCATTTATTAGAGCAACGCAGTCCTTGGATAATCATCCACTTCAGTGTTACCCAAAGGATATTCCACAAATGTTGCTTCCAGAAGATTCTAATAATGCTCCAGCTCTAGAAGGGTGGTGTGGCGACAAAAGCTTGAGGAAAGCTGAGTAAAGGAAAGTTAGCAGGTTTTCTTGGTTGCCAGACTTCCCAGAGCCTGTGATATGCCAATGTGTATCATGGCTCTATAGGATGGGCTAGCAAATGCAACACTCCCCAAACACAGTGAACTGTAGACCCATGTGGAAAAAGCACTTCATGAGACTAGCAGTCTAGATACCTGTTGGGAAACACAGAACTATTTCAACCCCCTCATTTTTTTAGATGAAGAGACTGAGGCTCAGAGAAGGAAAGGGACTTTCCTGAGCTCACCTCTGGGAGTCTATGGCAGGGCCACACTAATTCAGCTTGTAGCACCTCCAAAAAGGCCATCTCTAAAGCCCTCAGTTTTTCAGCTTGGGGAGCCATTAGAGGGTTTTAAGCATGAGAGTGATGTGGCTGAATTAGCATTTTAGGTAAATCATTCCGGTTGATGTGTAGAGGAGGATCTAGGTGAGCCAGTGAAGGGACAATCAGAGTAATAGAGGTGGAAGACCTAAATTAGAGCAGTTATGGGAGTGGTTTTTTTTTGGGGGGGGAGATAGGTTCTAGAAATAATAAGGAGATAAACTGTCAGAATTTGGTGGCTGGTTAGGTGGGGAAAGGGAGACATTAAGGGTGACGCTGAGAAATGTGGCCTGGGTGACCAGGTAGATGTTGCTGCCACGTGCTGCAGAAAGAGCTAGTTGGATGGGGTTAGAGGGTGTTGAAGACTTCTATTCCAGTGGTTGTGAGATGTTCAGTGTAGATATCCAATAAGCATTTGGCTTCATGGGCAGAGGTGCAGGCTAGAGACCAAAATCAGGAAGATAACTGCATATAGATGGAAATTAAAGCACAAGAATGGAATAAATGGCCCAGAGATAACCTGTAGAGGGAATAAAAGTGATGGGCCAAGGAATCCAACTCTGGTATCCCAAGAGCTAACCACCTAAAACTTACCTTTCCTTTGAGGTTCCCCTCAAATAGCACCTACTTCAGTTAGACTCACCAATAAGAAAAAGAGAGAGAGGAATCAAAATAAATAAAATCAGAAATGAAAGAGAACTTGTAACTGATACAATAGAAATACAAAGGTTCATAATAAGAAACAACTACAAATATATGCCAACAAATTGGACAAATTAGGAAAAAAATGTGTGAATTTCAAGAAACACACAATCTTCTAAGACTAAATCATGATGAAATAGAAAATCTGAATAGGGGGTACTTGGGTGGCTCAGTTGGTTGAGTGTCCGACTCTTGATTTCAGCTCAGATCATGATCTCAGGGTTGTGGGATTGAGCCCTACATCAGGCTCCACACACAGCTGGGAGTCTGCTCAAGATTCTTTCTCTCCCACTCCCTCTGCTCTTCCCCACCACTCTCTCTCTCTCTCTCTCTCTCTCTCTCAAATAAATAAATACTTCTTTAAAAAAAAGGAAAGAAAATCTGAACAGACTGTTTCCTAGTAAGGAGGTTGAATCTGTAGTCAAAAACCTTCCAACAAACAAAAGCCCAGGACCAGATGGTTTCACTGGTGAATTCTACCAAACATTTAAATAAGATTTAATGCCTAACCTTTTCAAATTCTTCCAAAAAATTGAAGAGGAAGGAATGCTTCCAAACTCATTTATGAGGCCAGCATTACCCTGATACCAAAACCAGACAAGGACACTACAAAAAAAGAAAATTACAGGCAAATATCCTTGATGAACATAGATGCAAAAATCCTCAACAAAATCTTAGAAAACTGAATTCAACAATGCATTAAAAGGATCACACACTATAATTAAGTGGGATTTATTTCAGGGATACAAGGATGGTTCAACATCTGTGAATCAATTAACAGGACAAAGGACAAAGGAGCCAAGAACATACAATAATGAAAGGATTGTCTCTTCAATAAATGGTGCTGGGAAAGCTGGACAGCTACATGCAAAAAAATGAAACTAGACCACTATCTTACACCATACACAAAAATTAACTCAAAATGGGTTAAAGACTTGAATATAAGACCTGAAATTATAAAATTTCTAGAAGAAAACATAGGCAATAAGCTCCTTGACATTGGTCTTAGCAATATCTTTGTGGATCTGACTCCAAAGGCAAGGGAAACAAAAGCAAAAATAATCAAACAAGACTATAACAATCTAAAAAGCTTCTACACAGCAAAGGAAACCATCATCAAAATGAAAAAGCAACCTACAGAATGGAAGCAGATATTTGCAAATCATATCTGATAAGGGGCTAATATCCAAAATATATATAAAAAGCTCAGCTCATACAACTCCACAATAAAAAACAAAACAAAGAACCCAATTAAAAAATGGGTAGAAGATCTGGATAGACAACTTCCAAAGACATACAGATGGCCAAAATGCATATGAAAAGATGTTCAACATCACTTACCATCAGGAAATGCAAATCAAAACCTCACACCAGTCAAAATGGCTAAAATCAACAATACAAGAAACAATATAGGGACACCTCAGTGGCTCAGTGGTTAAGCGCATCTGCCTTCAGCTCAGGGTGCGGACCTGGAGTACTGGGATCAAGTCCTACATCGGGTTCCCTGCATGAAGCCTGGCTTTTCCCTCTGCCTATGTCTCCACCTCTCTCTTTCTGTGTCTCTCATGAATAAATAAATAAAATATTTTTTAAAAAAAGAAACAATAATGTGTTGGCAAGGATGTGGAGAAAAAGGAGTTCTGGTGCACTGTTGGTGAGAATGCAAACTGGTGCAGCCACTGTGGAAAGCAGTATGGAGGTTCCTCAAAAAGTTAAAAATAGAACTCTCATATGATCCAATCACAATACTGGGTATTTGCCCCAAAAATACAAAACACTAATTCAAAGGAATACATGCACCCTTTGTTTATAGCATTATTTACAATAGCCAAGATATGGAAGCAGCCCAAGTATCCATTGACTGATGAATAAAGAAGATGTGGTAAAATATTATTCAGCCATGAAAAAGAATGAAATCTTGCCATTTGTAGTGACATGGGTGGAACCAGAGAGTATAATAAGAAAAATAAGTCAGAGAAAGACAAATACTGTATTATTTCACTCATATGTGGAATTTAAGAAACAAGACAAATGAGCAAAGGGGAAAAGAGAGAAAGAAACCAAGAAACTGACTCTTAATTATAGAGAACAAACTGATAGTTATCAGAGGGGAGGGGGACAGGATGGGTTAAATAGGTGTTGGGATTAAGGAGAACACTTATCATGATAAGCACCAGGTGATATATGGAACTGTTGGAGCACTACACATCTGAAACTAATTTAACACTATGTAAACTAAATGGGATTTTTAAGAATGTAAAAAAGAAAAAAAGAAATAATTAGTGTTGGAGAGAATGTGGAGAAAAGGAAACCCTTGTATACTGTTGATGGAAAATGTAAATTGGTGCAGCCACTATGGGAAAAACAGTATGGAGAGTCCTCCAAAAACTAAGAATAGATCTATCATATGATCCAGCTCTTCCACTTCTGGATATTTACCCAAGGAATATGAAAACACTCATTTGAAGAGATATATGAACCCCTATGTTCACTGCTAAGATAAACAACCTAAGTGTCCATCAATGGATAAATGGATAAAGAGGATGTGGTGTGTGTGTGCTTTATTCTTTATGACTGAATACTAATATTATATATATATATATATATATATAATATATATATATATAATGGAATACTATTCAAAGTATATATATAAATACTAATATTATATATATATATATATTTATATATATTCAAAGAAGAAATCTTGCCATTTGTGCCAACATGGATGGACCTTGAGAGTATCATGTAAAGTAAAATAAGTCAGATGGAGAAAGACAAATACCATATGATTTCACTCCTACGTGGAATCTAAAATGAAACAAATGAACAAACCAAACAATACAAAAATAAATGCATAGATATGGAGAATGGACTGATGGTTACCAGAGGAGAAGGGAGTTGGGAGGTTGTCAAATGGGTAAAGGGGGTCAACTGTATGGTGATGGGTGGTAATTAGAGTTGTCATGGTGACCACTTTGTAGTGTATACAGATTTTGAATTATGCTGTACACTTGAAACTAACATAATGTTATATACCAATTTTACCTCAATACAAAAGTCTACATATAGAAAAAGAACCAGAAAAATGTGAGAAAAACTCATGAGAAAAGGCAATCAACTGAGCTGGCCCCAGATGTTGAGATTAGCAAAGGTTTTAAAGCAGCTATTATAGCTATGCTGAAGGTCATAAAAAGAAGTATGCTTATATTAAATGAGAAGACAGAAAATGTCAGAAGATAAATACTATAATGAAGAACAAAATGGAAATTTTAATTTTAGAACTGAAGCATATGATATCCAAAATAAAAATTTACAGTAGGTTTAACAACAGAATCGACATGACAGAAGAGTCAGAAAAAAATGAAGATAGATGAATAAAAGTTATGCATTCTGAAGAACAGAGAGAGAAAAAAATTTAAAGAAAAAAACAGAGCCAATGGGACATTGTGAAAGCATACAAAATATATATAGCTAGAGTCCTGGAAGGAAAGTAGAGGGGATGAACCAGAAAAAAAAAATTTATTTGAAAAAAAAAAGAATGGAAGTAAATTTCCCAAATTTTATGAAGGACATAAAATCACAGATTCAAGAATCCCAGTAAACCCCAAGCAAGATGAACACAAAGAAAATCATACCTACCACATTACAGCCAAACTGCTAAAAATCAAAGGTCAAGATAAATTCTGAAAGCAGCTAGAGGGAAATGACATTCAGAAGTACCACAACTCAATACACATAAAATATAATAAAGTCTTGGGATGCCTGGGTAGTGCAGTGGTTGAGCGTCTGCCTTTGGCTCAGGGCATGATCCCGGGGTCTGGGATCGAGTCCCACATCAGGCTCCTTGTGGGTAGCCTGCTTCTCCCTCTGCCTGTGTCTCTGTCAATCTCTCTCTCTCTCTCTCTCTCTCCCTCTCTCTCTCTCTGTCTCTCATGAATAAATAAATAAATAAATAAATAAATAAATAAATAAATAAATAAATAAAATCTCTTTTAAAAAATAAAGTCTCAAAGACAGGGAGCAAGATCTTCACAGCAATGAAAGAACACAACCAAGAATTCTATATGCAGCAAAAGTCAAGAATTAAGATGAAATAAAGGCTAAGGCTTTTATTTTAGATAAAAGATAACAAACAGAACTAATCACCAGCAAATCTGCATTACAAGAAATGCTGAAAGACATTCTTCAGGCTGAAGGGAAATTATACCAGATGACAACTGGATTAATAGAAGAAATGAAGAGCATTGGAAATCGTAAACGTAAAAAAATGATTTTCCCTCTTAATTTCTTTAAAACACATATGATTGTTTAAAGCAAGAATTGTAACATTGTATTATGGAGTGTATAATGTCAGTAAGAGGTAATATATATGACAATTATAAAAATTGCAAGAGGGTAGACATATACAGCAGCGAGTTTTCCATATTTGACATCATGTGGTACAATATTATCTAAGTACATTTTGAAAACTTATGAAGGTAAAGAGGTATAGCTAAAGTAAATAAATAAATAAAAGTCTATAATATATCCAAATAATCCAAGAGAAGGCAGAAAAGGAAGAACACGGCAGCAAACAGAAGGGGGGAAATAGAAAACAAATAGTAAAAAAAAAACCCTTAATCTAAACTTATTAATAATTCTGTTTAATGCTGTTATGAGCTCAGTTGGGTCCCAGCCACCTCCAGACTCATATGATGAAATCCTAACCCCTGTACCTCAAAAATGTGACTGTATTTGGTGAAAGGGCCTTTGAAGAGATCCTTAATTTAAAATGAGGGTGGGAAGGTAAGCTCTAATCCAATCTAACTGTTGACCTTTGAGGAGTGGAAATTTGGACACTCAGAAATACCAGGGACGTGTGCACAAAGAGGAAAGACCCTGTGAGGAGGCAGCAATATGATGACCATATATAAGCCAAGGAGAGAGTCCTCAGGAGAAACCAAAACTGCCAACATCTTGGTCTTGGACTTCCGGACTTCAGAACAGTGAAGAAATAAATTTCTGTTGTTTAAGCCACCCAATCTCTGATATTTTGTTATGACAGCCCAGGCACACTAGTAACAAGGGCTAACGGTCTAAACACTTGAATTAAAAGGCAGATATGTACAGTTGAATGTCAGAATGGATTAAAAGAGCAAGACACTACTTTATGCTTGCTGGGAAAGATGTATTTTAACTATAAAGATAGAGACAGACTGGAAGTAAATAGGTGGAAAAGGACATATACTCTGAAAACAGTAAGTTTAAGAAGGTTGCAATGGCTATATTAGTATCAAATAAAATAGCCTTCGAGTCATCAGAGATGAGGAGAGACATTTCATAATAAAGAGAGGATTAATTTATCAGGAAGACATGACATTCATAAATGTCTATGTGCCTAATAACAGAATTTCAAAATAAGCATGGTGAAAATTGGCAGAATTAAAGAGACAAACTATAGCTGGAAATTTTAACAAACTGTACTCAGCAGAAGATAAAATAGCTAAACAAAACTTAGTAAAGCCAAATAATGTTATCAACCACCTTAACATAAATAATATTTCCCCAAAAGAAGAATGCACATTTTTTTCAAGTATATATGGTACATTCAGCAAGATAGATTGTATGCTGAGCCATAAGCCATGTCTAAATAAATCTTACAGAAATGAAATCATACAGTGGATGGATTTTCTTAGACCACAATGTAATTAAATAAGAAGTCAATAACAATAAGATAGCCAAAGAACCACAAAATATTTGGAAATTAAGCAACACATAGCTAAATAACATAAGGGTCAAAGAAGAAATCATAAAGGAAATTAAAAGATATTTTGAAGTGCATGACAAAATAGAATATATTAAAATTTGTGGGAAGCAGGTAAAGCAGTATTTAAAGAAAAGGTATAATCGTAAATGTTTATACTAGAGAAGGAAAATGGTTGGGGTACTTGGATGGTTAAGTAGATTAAGCAAGCCTCTGACTCTTGGTTTCAGCTCAGTCATGATCTAGAGGTCCTGAGATCCAGCCCCACATCAGGTTCCATGCTCAGCACAGAGTCTGCTTCAGATTCTCTCTCCCACTCCCTCCCCCTCTGTCCCTCTCCCCACTCACTCATGTGCACATGTGTGTTCTCTCTCTCTCTCAAAATAAATAAATAAAATCTTTTTTAAAAAAGAAAAGAAAAATGGTTTAAAATTAATGACCAAGTTTCCACATTAAGAAGATAGAAAAAGGTGGGCAAAGTAAACCCCAAATAAGTATAAGTTAAAAAATAATAAAGAGAAGATAAGGGTCAATGAAAGAGAATAATAAAACAATGGAGAAAATTAGCAAAGCAAAAAGAACAACAAAAATTTAAAATGCCCTGGCTAGATTAATCATGAAAATAAAGACAGCACAAATTAGCAGTACCAAGAATAAAAGAGGGGATTATCACTACAGATCCTATAGCATTAAAAGGACAATAATGAAATACTATGGACATTTTTTGTATATTTTTTTATTGGTGTTCGATTTGCCAACATATAGTATAACGCCCAGTGCTCATCCTGTCAAATGACATTTTTATGCAATCAAAATTGACAACTTGGATAAAACAAACAAATATTTTGAAGATAACCTACTGAAATGCACACGAAGCAGAAATTACACATTTCATATCTATTAAAGAAATTGAATTTGTCATCAAACACATTCCCACGAAGAAAACTCCAGGGTCAAGTGGTTTCACTGGTGTATTCTAGCAGACATTTAGGAAAGAAATAACAATCTAACACAAATATTTTCAGAAAAGAGAGGAGGAGAGGACTTGTCTTGACTTGTTTGATGAGGCCAGCATAACCCTAATACCTATGTTTCCTTCTAAAAGCTTTGTGGTTTTAGCTTGTATGTTTAGTTCTGTGAAACATCTCAAATTAAATTTTTGTGTGTGATATAGGTATAAGTTGGGAATATCTTCATGACTTATAGGTAAGCAAAGATTTCTTAGCTCACAGAAGTAATAACCATACTATCTATTTTTTACATCAAAATTAAATACTTCTGCTCATCAAATGACATCATTAAGATCTGTACAGTTGAATTCCAAACAATGTATGTAGATACTCTAACCCAAAGGAGAGAGAAAATAACTCCGCACTTCTTAAGTGTGGGCTAATCATAGTGACTTCCTTCCAAAGAGGACAGTATGGAAACAGGGAAAGAAAGAACAACTTTATAGTGGAGAAACCTAGCAAACACTACCTGATCCAGGGATCAAGGTCAACATCGATAGTAATAAGTCATGTTGACAAAACAAAACAAAACGTGAGACAAATCCCAATAGGGGTCATCCTACAAAATACCTGACCAGTACTTCTTAAAACTATTGAGAATAAGAAAAGCAAGAAACTGTCATATCCAAGAGGAGTCTAAAGAGACAGGATAATTAAATGTCATATGATTCATAACAGAAAAAGGACATTAGGAAAAGGACAAAAGGAAATATTAATGAAGTATAGATTTTAGTTAATAATAATGTATCAATCTAGGTGTATTAATTGGCACAAATGTACCAACTAATGTAAGGTATTAATAGAGGAAACTGGGTAAGAGGATATAAGAATTCTCTACACTATCTTCTCAATTTTTCTATAAATCTAAAACTGTCTCTAAATAATAAAGTCTTTTTTTACAAAAAAAGACATCATTAAGAAAATGTAGAAATGAATCATTGATTAGGAGAAGTACTTGCAAAATATATAACTGACAAAAGACTGGTATCCAGGATATTTAAAAGAACAACTCCTAAAAGTCAGTAGTAAAAAGACAACTCAATAAAAATAGACACAATATTTATACAGATACTTCATTAAAGAAGTGACCAATAGGCCTGAGAAAAGATGTTCATCATCATTAGTCACTAGGGAAATGCAAATCTAAACCACAACAAGATATCATTACACCCACTTGAATGGCTATAATTAAAAAGAATAAAAACACCAAACGTGGCAAGGATATGGAGCAAGTAGAATTCTTAAACATTGTTGATGCGAATATTAAATAGTGCAACCATTTTGGAAAATGGTCTAGTCCACAGTTTCTTATAAACCTAAACATACATCTACCCTATGATCAGGCAATTACATGCGTAGGTATTCACCAAAGAGAAATGAAAATATATGACCACAAAAAGTTTTATGAGAGAATATTCACAAACAGCTTCATCCGCAAAAGCCAAGACCTATTAACAGCCCAGGTGTCCATCAGTAGGAGAATGGACAAATTGCAGTAAAGTCATACAATGGAAAAAAAAAACAACAACAACTCTGCAATAAAAAAATAAATAACTGACACAGCAACATGGCTGAATTTCAAAATCATGTTGAAGGAAAGAAGATATTTTAAGAAGTACATACTATATGAATCCATTTATATGAAATTCTAGGACAGGCCAATCTAATCTAGCCACTGATGGGAAAGAATCAGAGCATTGGTTGTCTATGGAAAGTGGGAGCAGGGATCAACTGGGAAAGAGCACGAGGGAACTTGCCAGAATGATGGTGATGTTCTAATTCTTGATAGAGGGTTGGTTACACGGTTGTATGTATTTTTCTAAACTTGTCAGATGAAACACTTCTGATTTATGCATTTCATTATATGCAAATTTCATCTCAGAATAGCAAAAAGAATTCTAAACACTTATTAATGGTATTCACACGGAATATGACTTTGAAATGCATCAACAATAAGATGGATTGATAGACTAATAGAATAAAATGTTTGTAGAATCTAGGAGGTATAGATGAGTGCTGACTGCAAAAGTCTTTCAGCTTTTCTGTATGTTGGTAAATTTTCATGACACATTTTTCAAAAATAAAAGCCAACCCACAGTTTGGAAGAACATATCGAAGGAATGAAGGAGTAGCATCCCAGAATATGTGAAGGCAATGAGAAAAAGATCAATGAGAAAAAGGCGAATGACTCACTATATATATATAAAAAAAAGGTAGCAAAGCAGTTTAACAGGAATATTACAATAGAGGATGCTCAAATGACCAATAAACACATGAAAGATGCTATGGTGGGTGCTGTGATGTCCCAGCAGACTTCATGAGTGACTCCCGCGACTCTGTGGGGGCTGCTAGCAGACAGGCCTCTGTTTTAAGTCCAGTATGGGGTTCTCAGCCCCATTCAAATGCTGCGAAGGGTTCCAGAGAAGTGCTTCAAAAACCACTCCCTCACCTCCCCACCAACCAAGCGCAGGTCCTTGGATAAGTCACTTAAACTCCCTACAGCTCTGCTTCCTCATCTGGAAAACAGCGAGTATCCTTCCTGCCTCCCTAAAGTGGTGGGAGGGTAAACACCACATTGAAAGCTCTATTTGCCCTGGAGAGTGCTATCTATACTGAAGTCAGGCTCAGTCAAGAACAGCAAATGGCAGAACAGGGACACCAGCCCAGGACCCTGCCATCCTCCCCAGCGCCGTTGTCTTCAGAGCAGAGCTCAGATGGAATGCCAGCTACTTAGAGAAGCTGTTGTGATGATCAAACCTAAAGTAGATCACTCTGCTTTCTTACTGATGGAGATTATATCATCAACAAAAACTGTCACCAGCTCCTCACAACCCCCGGTAATCACTGTGAGGGACAACAAGTGAAAAGTTGTAGCTAATGAGGGAACTATAACTCAGACAGTTTTATTGATGGGTGATTCTAGAATGGTTCAATATGCACATATGCAAGTGACTTGATATACACAAAGCTCCTGACCATATGAAGGCACCTCTATTACCCTACCAGTTAGGGTATGAGCTCCTCATATTGGGCAATTCTGTTGTGACCAGGGTTGGGAGAGTCCACTCCAGGAACAGCCCACTGTGCTTATGACACTCTTTAACCCTGAGAGTAACAACAATCAGCACAGCCGCATTGGTGCCATCTCTGAGTGTGGGACATGGTGCCATGATCACACTGACCCAACACTTCATCTCTGGCCTAGTCCAGGACTGTGCAGGGTTATGTACATGTACTGTGTAGGAAGCAATCCTCAAAAAATATCCCTGAGAGAAGGTCTTACCATTCTCACTCAATGAGCGAGGAAATGGAAGCTTGGGGAAGGTGAAGGGAGTTGTTCAAGGTCACAGAGTCAGCCAGTGGTAGAGCCAGGACTTGCATTTGCATGCCCTTCATGGTTCTTTCTCGAGAGTATGAGCCAGGGCTCCTTCTACCCTGTGCAGCATACATGAACACATTCTAGGGAAGGCCAAACAACACGAACTTGGTCTCAGAGCTTATGACGAAAAGGGCCCAACTCATCAACCCATCTCATCAACCCATCTTTAGGTAAACTCGATACACAGTGTTCTCCTGCTCTTTCCAGGGCCGCCAGCAGGAAGCATGGAAAAGAAGCCTGTCGAAGCCTTCCTTAGGACCATGCACATGTCTAGCAGTTTGATTAGCTATTTGTGGAGCCTGTTCTAGTCTGAACAGAGAGCAGCAGGAAGCATTTACTCATTAACAGGATCTCCACTCAGGAGTGATCGCCTAATGCCAGCCAGCCCAGTCCAAGGAAAGCTATTCTGAAGCCAGGAAGGCCACCTGCCTGGGACAATGGCCTGGGAGCTGGTGCCCCGACATGCTGGGTCTGAAGCAGAATATCAGATGAATCTTTCTTTTGTTACAAACCCCATTCCCACTCCACACAAGCTGAAGCCACAAAGACCCTCAAATTGATCAGAGCTTTTGAGAATGGCTAGTGCATGGCACAGACGAAAGGTCCAACAGAGGACTCTCCCAGCGAAGTAAAGGAGGGAGAGCCAGTGGGCAAAGTTTAACTCCTTTACCTTCTTCCTCTGCCTTCCTGATTCCCACTTCTCCCTGTTGCTCTCCAAGCTAGTGGAATCTTCTCCTGAGGGACCAGGCAACAGTCCGTACTGGGGATTGGCACACGCAGGGGAAGTCCATATTACCCAGAAGCCTGGCACCAGCTTCGAGGTGGGCAGAGGCCGATGGTTTTTGGAGGCAAGGGCTGACAATGACAAGCTTCTCATGGGGAACTGCCCTCAGGACAGTTAACTTCCATGGTGGCTCAAGAACGTTAGGATAGTCCCAGGTCCCTGACGGAGGCAGGGAGAGAGATCCTAGAATTAAAGATGTCACAACTAGGGAGAAGCCCCTGGAGATGGTCTAGTTTTTGGCTAGATAGAGGCCTGCAGCTCAGTCACAGAAAGAGATAGTCAAAAGTCACCCAACAGAGTTAGGAGTCTCTCATGGTTTGTCTCTCTAATTTTTCACCACTCAGTTGCCCTCCTTTCCCTAATAATCCCTCTCACTATTTTTTAAATGCCACATATGAGTGAAACCATATGATGATTGTCCTTCTCCGACTGATTTACTTCACTCAGCATAATACCCTCCAGTTCCATCCACATCAAAGCAAATGGTGGGTATTTGTCCTTACTGATGGCTGAGGAATATTCATTCCATTGTATACATAGACCACATCTTCTTTATCCATTCATCTGTTGATGGACACCAAGGCTCCTTCCACAGTTTGGCTATTGTGGACATTGCTGCTATGAACCTTGGGGTGCAGGTGTCCCAGTGTTTCACTACATCAGTATCTTTAGGGTAAAGGGTTGCAGAAGTGGAGAAGGGTGAGGGGATGGGGTGACTGGGTGATGGGTGCTAAGGAGGGCACTTGATGGGATGAGCACTGGGTGTTATACTATATGTTAGCAAACTGAATTTAAATAAACATTTTTTTTAAGTCACCCAAGAATCTAGGGACCGAGCCTGACTCAGACCTCACGCCTCTTGATCTTGGGTAATCCTACACCCTGTCCAGTCCTCTGACCTTCTTCAATCTGGCCAAGCTGACTCCAGCAATGCCAGAGCTGACAAGAGCCCCAATGAGCAGCACTGACACCCTCCCCTGGAAGCTGCGGGCTGGGTGTGGGGCTGGAAGACGAGCAGAGCTGTTTCCCAGCGAGGCCTCAGGTTCCACTCGGGCTTCAGACCCTCCCCCTGACCTTGCAGGCACCTCAGGAAATCCCATTCTGGCCACTATCTGCTTCCTCCCAGCATCCGGGCCCCTCAGCTCTGACAGGCTTTCCACCAGCCCATCCCCCAGTTGCTGTATTCTTGGGCCAAAGCTGGTTCTGGGTCCCCAGCGCCCTGGCTAGCAACCAGAGTTGCTTCCCAGATTCTTCCTGGGGTTCTGAGGAGAGAGCTGGGTCACTGCCATCCTGCTGTAGCCAATTCCTCTTCTGTAGGGCCCACGCCTACAGCTTCTCAGCTTGTGAGATAAGCACTGAGGAAAGCAAGAATTTTAGAGACTAGAGGGCCAGGATGCCAGTGCCCACCACCCCCTTACCCACTGTGTGACCTGCAAAAGGTCTGCTTCCTGTGGGGCTGAGACAACTCAATGAGACAATGCACATAAATGCCCTTGCACTATGACTGGTACCCACAAGGGACCTATAGATGCCAGTGTTCCTCCCATGGAGAGGGCTTCTTAACTAGGGGTCCCAGGTGGGCTTCAAAGTGCCAGGAAGCCTCCCAGATTGTCTACATCATGTGTACATGAATGTTGTTCTGGATTGAATCTCCTCTTTCAAAGAGGTTCCATGACCCACCAAAGGTTAAGAACCTCTGATTTAGAGGGTTCCCTCCCAACAGGGAAGTGTGTAGAACCTAGTCAAGAATCAGCAACTCCAGGGATCCCTGGGTGGTTCAGCAGTTTAGTGCCTGCCTTTGGTCCAGGGTGTGATCCTGGAGTCCCAGGATTGAGTCCCACATCGGGCTCCCTGCATGGAGCCTGCTTCTCCCTCTGCCTGTGTCTCTGCCTCTCTCTGTGTGTGTCTCTCATGAATAAATAAATACAATCTTTAAAAAAAAGAATCAGCAACTCCTTTCATGGGGTACCCTGCATTGAGCCAGCCCAATAGGACATGGGGCTCTGAGATATAAGAACCCAGCTATTCAGGGCGCTCCTGGGCTGGACCCCAGAGACCCGGACATGGCAACACCTGACACTGCAGTGCAGACTGACCCATAGGTCCACTGACTGTGGAGACTAGAGGAAGGAACAGTTGGGGTGGGGAGGGGGTGCAGCAAGGGCAAGAGAGGGTCGAGGCATAGCAGACTGTACCCTGAAAGAGAAGCTGGCTCCCCAAAGGTCAGAGCAGCAAGGGCAGAGGTGCAGAGGACATCGGCCAGAGCAGCATAGGATGTTTTGAGAGGTGGTCTAATACAATGGTTAAAGCCATGGGCTCTGAAGCTAACCGCCTACATTTGAATCCCGGCTCTGCTCACCACCAACTCAACAGTGGACTTGGTAAGGTACTGCATTGCTCCAAGCCTGCTTTCTTACTTCTGAAACAGAGGTAATTATGGTGCCTATCTAGAGGTTTGCTGTGAGGATTAAATAAGTGAATACAGGTTAAGGCCCTCAGAACAGGACCTGAGACTTGGCAAGTGCTCTGGAGGTGCTTGCTGCTAGTACTCCTACCCAGTCCAGCGAGGCTAGGGAGGAGCAGGGCTCGTGGGGGAATGCAGAGAGGGAGTGAAGCTGCACCAGCAAGCTGGGCCAGATCAGCCAGGCTGCATCTGGGGTCAAATCTGTTCATCCGAGGGTGCCACTGACTGTCTCTGAAGAGACAGTTGACGTGAGCTGATGGGTGTTGTATGAAGGTTATATGAATAAGATGGTTGGCGCAGGCCAGTCAGCCAGCCAGCGAGCCAGTCTTTCATTCACTACATTCTTACTCCGGCCCGGCCCATAATAACCTGAAAAGAAGAGTTTCGGGGAACTAGATGCCTCAAATACCACATGTGGGGTGGATTCTGTGCCCTGGAGCTACTTGCACTTTAACCACTTCCCCTAGTAATGCAGCACCCCTCTGTATTGGGAGGCTGGGGCCTGGGTAGGCACAGGTGCGTGGAACCCCACATGAATCCAGCCACGGTCAACAAAGCTCATCCTATGAACACCATGGTCTCATAGGCAGAAGGAGTCTGTGGGAGGCAGATAATAGCCACCAAAGATGTCCACATCAGCATCCCCAGAACCTGTGCAACTGTTACCTTATACAGAAAAAGGAACTTTGCAGATGTGATTAAGTTAAAGATTTGGGGTTGGGGAGATTATTCTGGATTATCTGGGTGAAGACAATATAATCACAAGGGTCCTAGTAAATGAAAGAGGGAGGCAGATGAGTGGTTCAGGTCATGATGGAAGCAGAGTCAGAGAGAGAGGAGTGGGGGCTTTGAAATTGAACAGTCTACATCACTGGCCTTGAGGATGGAGGAAGGGGCCATGAGCTGAGGAATGCAGGTGCTTCTAGAAGCTGGAGAAGGCAAGGAAGTACTCTCCCAGAGCTTTCTGAAGGAATGCAGCCCTGCCACACCTTGATTTTAGCCCAGCAAGACTCCTTTTGGACTTCTGGCCTCTGAAACTATCAGATCGTAAATGTGTGTTGTTTTAAGCCACTAAACTGGTGGTACTTTGTTATGGTAGCAGTAGGAAACAAATACAGAGTCTGAGGTTAAAAAAAAAAGGAAAAGGAAAGCCATGTATAAAAATGTATTTTAGAAGCAGCACCAAACCAGGTGAAAGAGAACCTTGGGGAAGTTAAAACTTATTTAGCAAGTGCTTTGGGGGAACCTGGATATGAACACAAAGGGAAATCCACCGAAATCTTTACCTCTCCTTGAATCATCCAATTTGTTCCAGATGGGTTACAGAATAAGATATTTGGGGAGAAACTAGATGGGAGAACAGGATGGTGAAGAGTCTTAAAATCATGCCATAAAAAGAATGAGTGGTAAGCCTGGGAAAAAGAAGATTGTACGTGGGGAGGTCCATGGCTGCTGCCTCCACCCACATCCAGAGCCGTCATGGGAAGAGCGCATGGAAGACAGGAAGGCCCAAGCTTGGTGAGTAGACATTTCAGAGAGAAATTCCAGCTCAGAGTAAGGAAAACATTACAAACAATTGGCATTGTCTGAGCCTGGAACAGGCTGCCTTAGGAAGCAGGGGGAAGCACGTTCTTAGAGGTGTTCCAGTAGAGACCTAATTCTGGAGTGGGGGCTCCCGCACCTGGGGAGAGGTTTAGAACTGAGAGGCCCCTTCCAGATTCTGGGTCGTGTCAGACACCTTTTGGGCTTTGTGAGGACTGAGTCCATCAGTGCTCACCTCTATCTGGACTTGACATAAAGAAAGAAAGTGGGACTGATTCCTGGTCTGGGGACCAATTCCTCTCAGCTTCCTGGTGCAGGCATCACCAGAGAACACTCAGAAGCCATGAAGCCTGAAGTAAGTCCATGGATCTCACCCCTCAAACAATTCCTCAGCACCCCTGGGAATTAAGAGTAAAGGTTCCCAGATGTGCCCAGATGGGCTGTGGCACCATGATAAATGGGTTAGTGTCTGCCCCCGCTGCTTATGAGGAAACTGAGGCGGGAGGTTCGAGAACATTCCAGAGTCAAGAGGAGGACATGAGGTTGCTCAGACTATGACTTACCCCAGCTTGCCAAACAGCCCACAAAATCATGCCACACGAGAGTAAAAAGGGCCTGGGGGGGGGGGAGCCACCCCTTCCCCTCTCTTTGTGTAGGAGGAGGCTAAGGCTCTCTCACTGGGCTCACAGCATGGCCTCTCTCCTGCTAGGCCTTCCTCCCCAACTTTCAACCCGCCCTGATTTATCTCCTCAAAAGAACCCCACCTTAAATACCAGACAAACCCTGGGTCCATTCTGAAAGATGCATGCATAACCTAATTGAGATCTGGAACTCATGGAAATCTGATTCCCCTTACCCATTGGCTGCATACCTTCCCACCCTTCTCTAGACGCCCTCCCCCCGCCCTCCTGGTTTCTTCTGGCCTGGAAATTGCTTCCAAACCCCATTACCCAGGAAGGCCAGTGGGGAAGAACACGGTAAGCCAGCTGCTTGGTTGATTTAAGGCCGTCTGACATTGAAGATCTGTGAGGTATAATTTTTCCCTTCTTCGAGCAAACACAATTTACAGTCCCAGCAATGACACCTTGCTGGCTGACAGTCCACATAGTTCATTGACAGTTTGTGGAGCATCCCTTCTTAGAAAAACCTTCCCTCCAGCCCCAGTGAGATTCAAGATCAAGTGAATAGCAGGCTGGAGGTGAGGCCTGGCTTCATTTCTGTTCTCCTAAATGGCCTGGAAGAGGCAGGAGCAAGTAAAGTGTTGGAGACCTGGCTTTTGTGGCCTTTTCTAGGTCAATGAGCCCTGGGAGGTCACCCAGGATGACCAATGGCAGGACGCTACTGCATCCAATTCACAGAAGGGGGCACTGAGGCTCAGAGACATTGAGTAATTTGCCTGGGATCTCTCAACTAGGAAATGTGGTAGTCTGGGGCCCAGCCTCCCAACAGCTTCTGCTCTTGAAGGACCAACTTGGCTGTTGCAAACTACTTTACCAAAGACTGTGGTGATGCAGGAAGCCCAGGTAAGAGTCCCAGGGCTGCCAGGCCCCAGATCCCAGATCCACTCTGGGCCCTGCTCACCTGGGAGTCAGCAGAGCTGGCCACACACACACACACACACACACACACACACACATATCCACGAGGCTGGCTAGGTAGCCATAGGGGGGGCTTATACCATTTCATAAATTTTGCTTTTTAAATATGGTAAAAGGATGCAGTAAGCACACAATACCAGAGCAAAGAAGAAAAAGAAGGTTGGGAGTTAATTTTATGGATTAGTATAAGAGGTTTGAAATGATAGAAAATGCCTTTCAAAGCACGCACAGTATCACAGCAACAAAAGATGAAGGAGAGCAAAACAGAAGGACAACAGTGGGTTATGGTTTCTCCTTTACATCTTTGGGGGCGAGCCATCGCTGAGAAGAGAGAACACATGATTTGTCATTTCTTCTCTGCTAACACTCGAAATGCCAACATAATTTAATATCGAAATGAGCCTATTCTAACTCACTCATAGTGTGTGCCTTAACAGAAAAGACTTTCTTTACTGTTACCATAAACATTTGCTTTCTTTTATTCATTCACCTATTCATAAGTCATCCAATAAACATGTGCCAAGCTCCTACTGCCCTCCAGGCCCTGGCTGGGCCCTGGAAGGAGGAGGGACAAATACCGATGTGCATCAGACTTAGGACCTGACCTTAAGCCTTGTGGTCTAGTGAAGGAGACAAGGCAGGGACCTAAATAATCGAGTGGATTGTGGTCATGATGCCCCCACAAACCATGGGGCAGTAGGCTGGAGGTTCTGAGGAGGGACAGAGGACTTGCAGCTAGAAAAGGAATTTAGGAGGCCTGCCCAGACCCTGGCTTCTCACGATGACCAGGAAAAGGATCTAAGCCTGCCTGGCAACACGGGCCGGAAAGAGTCCTGCTTGCCAGGCCCAGCTTGGCAGCCAGCAAAATGTGCAGCCTGGGGCAAGTCCCTGCTTCCCTCTGGGCCTGTTTTCTCAAGTGTGAGCTAAGAACTTTGGACCTCACAAACCCGACAGGCACTTTCAGAGTGAGGAGCCTGAGCTGAGGCCCAGACGTCTGCACTTCCAATCCCTCAGCCTCTCAGCCATCCTTTTATTTCCAACCGCACAGCAGCCCCCATTAGCTCAATCTCTGAGTGGGAGCTATGGAGGCTGGGAAAGGGTTGAAATTAGTAGGTGGCTGAACTATCTTCGGCTGCCCTCAAGTCTTGAGAACATCAATCGAAGACCCTCATTCCCCATATGTCCCCATGCAAGAGCGACACCAATGCCAGCAATGTCAAAAATGTCCATCAAACAAGCAAATATCCCTCTCTCCCGCCACTGCCCCATACCCTTTATCTAGTAGATACACAACAAAGTGCAGCAGAAGGGAAAAAATACAGCTAAGCGAACTGAGAGGTAGATTTACTGGAATGCACGAGCCCTCTTGAGCAGCTTAGCAGGCAGATGGTTGTGCCCCTCACGATGGCCTCTGAGCATGGGGCTAGAGGCCTCTGAGCGCAGAGGGCTGCGGGCCCAGAAAGAGCTGATTTCACCATCTACCACTCTCATGGACACTTCCGAAAGGTTGGTGGTATCGACACCCATCTCCACACTGAGCTCGACCCTCAAATGCCTCTGAGGAGCCCTGGTACATCAAGACTCCTGAAGGCTCACTCCCTGCATTCATTTCCTAGGGCTGCCCTACAAACTGCCACAAACTGGATGGCTTATGGCAACAGAAATGTAATTCTTCTCTCACATTGTGGATGCCAAAAGTTCAAAATCAAGGTGTCAGCAGGCCCCACTCCTTCCAAAGGCTCTGGGTTCGCTCCTAGTTTCTGGTGACTGTTGACAATCCATAGCGTTCCCTGGCTTGTAGGCACATTGCTCCAATTTTTGCTTCTGTTTTCACATGGCCTTCTCCTGTGTGTGTCTTCTCCTCTTCTGTCTCTCATGACACTTGCTATTGGATGTAGGGCCCATTCCAAATCCAGGATGATCTCACCTCGAGATCCTTAATGACACCTGCAACGACCCTTTTCCCAAATAAGATCACAGTCACAGGTTCTGAGTGGACATATCTCTGGGGGGCGGCTCACTCAGTGCACGATACCTCCTTCAAAGCCAGTTTGTTAGCCAGTTTGGCAGCACTCAGGCAAACAGAGATTCTGGCCTGGGCAGTCAGTGTTCTTATCTGTTGGACAAAAGCTTTCTGAAAGACTCAGCTCCCAAGACTTCTTCTAATTAAGCATGAATTCTGGAACCAGGTTCCCTGGGTTTGCATCCTGGCTCTGTCATTTCCTAGCTGCTGTATGACCATAGGCAAATCGCTTCAGCTCTCTGTGACTCAGTTTCCTCATCTGCAAAATAGGGATGACAGCAGCTCCTACCTCGCTCCTAATGCTCTGAAAGTGTTTGCTCTTGCTCTCAGTACCCTGTCATGATTGCGACTGAGGCAACCTCGTATCATCCAGAGGCAGTATCAGAACTAGAACACATCAGAGCTGGAAGCAACCCTAGAAGCTACTGATTCCCCAAAAGCCTCAGTCAACAGAAGAATGGAGGCTGCCAGGGTGCGTTAGGCATTTGCATGGATGCCTCTGATGCAGATGTCAAGAGAATGAGACTGCTTTCAGGCAAAGGAACCAGAATTTACACCATCAAGGAAATGTCTCCCTCAGTCATCCCCTCGAGAGGCTTTCCACGTTTTCTCATACTGTTGCTTAAACCTCGGGGGGGCTGTGGAGGCGGCCCTTAAGAGACGGTTTATGAATCACATCAGCCGTTGTAGCCAGATCCAGTCTTTCCTGGTTTAACCATCCACCATCTCTCCACATTCTCTAAGAAAGCCTTTCGGGTGGCTGACAGTCCAACTCACCCTCAAATGGGAAGGAGCTACTCCAGAGATGGCTGGCCAGCTCTGAAGGCTGACCCCCAAAGGCAAGGTCCACAAACACTACAGATACTGAGCGCTCACTTAAAACCCCACATGGGGGTGGGGGGCTGATGACAGTGAGCCTGCTGTCACTTCCCAGTACTGTCACATCTCTTACTTCATCGTGCCCTCCGTAACCCTGTGGCTAGATGCTCAACCGTCCCTCTGCTAATGAAGTAAACTGAGGATCAGAGAGGTTGACCAGCTTTCTCAGGGTCACACAACTAGTCCATGGCAAGGGGGAGAGGTGAACTTACACTTCTTGTCTCCAAATTCATCAATCTTTCTGCATCCCTGCATGAGCACAAATGAGTCCCGTTACCTTAGAGGCCTCCCTTACACATTTAAAATAATTTTCTGGTTGTCTACTTTGTCCTCATTCCCAGTCTGAACTGGGGGGAAATCGGGATCGGTCTGCTATGTGCTCCCGGCTGAGCCTGATGCTTTGCTTTGCACCCAGCAACTGTGCGTGCAAATACGAAGAGATGCCAGCCCAGTCTGGCACCACTGGCCTTTCAGGTTTCCTAGCTTTTATGGTCCTAGGCTTCCCTCTGCCCATCTGTAAAACGGGCGGATTGATAACAGAAGAGACAGGGTTGGCCTCAGAGGGATATTCTGAACCCTGGACTTTCCTAAGATTAGCAATCAGAGGGGTGCTCCAGTGGGGGTAACAGGGGCAGCTTTGAGCCGTCCGACCAGTAACGGCTGGGGCCCAGGAAGGAGGCGGCACTCAGTCCTGGCAACTCCGTGAACCGGGCTTGGATGGGTCACCAGCAGGAGATGCTAGAGAGCAGCCAGCCACAGAGCCAGGCAGGCCACGCGGTTCCCAAGGAGGAACCCAGGCTGCTCCTCGAGATGGCTTTTATGAAACTGGAGCGAAGTGAGAGAGGGAAGGAAACAAGGGGGAGGGGCACAAGTGCATCTCCTCATTCTATGCAGAAAAATAGAACATTTTAGGATGGAAAGAGGCCAGAGAGCCCACAGAGAGCTGCCTCCTCTTTTCCAAGCCCTGGGTTCTGGCACAGTATAATTTCCCTCCTAATACTTGTCGAAGCATTTTTCAAAGCAAGAACAACCATTCTCACTAGTGGCTTCTCTCATCGCCTTTGGTGAATTTGCCTGCGCGGTGACTATCGTCTCTGGGAGGAGGCAGCAGTGCCTTTCCTCGGGGCCGTAGGGGGGCGGGTGGTGTTGCTGAGCTGAGGATATGATTCCTCCACCGGGGCCTGAGCAGCAGGGCATTACTGTCCTTTCCTGAATCTCCTGGGGCCTGTGGTTCTCAATCCCCAGCAAGCCACACCTGCCATTCTCCATTCCATTTCAGAATGAAATCCTAGTCCCTGGATCATTAGGAGGGAAATCTTTTCTCCCAGGAGGACCTAGGGCCTTCACGTGTCCCTCTGCACAGGAAAACTCACCCCAGAGGGAAAAGGGTGTCTAGGCCTTCCTGGGAGTTTCATTTTCCCAGGGGGCTTTGCAGCCAACTTGGAGCCAACTTGGAGAAAATCCCTGGGCCCCAAGTGAAGTTGTCTATTCCTGCTGCCCACCGCCCCCTGCAAGGCTCCCATCCTGTGCTTAGTCCTTGGTCCCAGCTGCGAGAATGAAATTAAACTAGTCCTGGTGAGAAGCCTAGAATTTCCTATGCTTTGCCTTGACATGTCCTCCAGCCCCCAAAGAAAAGTTCTGTGTGTGAGAAGATGATGCTTCTCAAAGTAGGTAAAGAGAAGAAGTAGGCGTCGACTTTCCTAGGCATCAGGGCCAGAAGTGCTAGGGGGCTTCCCCTCCCTGCAGGAACAAGCCTCGGCCAAGCAAGGTGCCCTCCTCTGGGCTCCAGCACTGCCCTGCACAGACTGGATCACGGCCCTTGCTATGCTGGGCTCTACTGGAAAACTCCTTTCCCCTGGGCCTACACTGTGGGGCCACTGTCTTTCCCCACCCCAGCCACATTGGCCAAGACCACATAGATGGGCTCTGCTTCAGTGTCTCTGCTGAGCACTCCAGCTTCTTGCTGGACCTGGAGCCCTGCCCTAAGCCTCAGTGTGTTTGCACTGGGTCCCGTCTCCCTTCCCAGCTTTGGTCTGGCCCCTCCACCAGAGGCGACAGACAGTCCCCCTCTCCCCAGCAGCTGCTTGGCAGGCTTTTGCTGCAAACAGTTCAGCGTCTGGCAATGTACCACCAAGCCCCAGACTTCCAGTGTCCCCAAGCTCCCATTGCCATGGTGACCCACAAATGAGCCCCACCTCAGACACTCATACCTGCACAAACCACAACCACATTTGCTCACCACTTCTGACAATGCCTGGGCCTTCTCAGAAGCTTTCAAAGGGACCTATCTCTACAGCCTTGGAGGCCTCATTGTCTCCATCAGTCCAACTTGCTAAAGATGCAGCCCAACCCACAAACGAGCCCATCTAGGATACTGCCAAGGGACTGGAAACTAGTCCCCAAAACCCACAGATGCCAAAGCCCTAAGTGTTAAACAGAAGGGCTGCCAAGTTCATTCCTGTGTCAGATTTAATGGGGCACCTGTCACCATACCCTCCCCATTGCCTCCCACCACCACTCGAATCACACTGGCCTAAAAGCAGCTCTTTCTGGAAGATAGACACTCTTTCTTACACGCCAATGAGATCCAAATGGACAGCTTTCAGCAGAGTACTGAATGAGATCATTGCAGGCTGACCTCATCAACACATCCTCAGTAATAGCTACTGTTTTCCAGCAACTGGGGCCTCTGTGAACTACTCTCCTCAGGACCCATGTCTTGGAGTAGCCTCACAGGCAAGGCTCCATTGTGAAAAACTCCTTTGGCACTTCAGCAGATAAGCTCCCTTGAACGGGGCCCGAGAATAGCCCATGTGGGCTACAGCATCCTCTATGTCGGTAGAACAAATACCACTAGCCCAATAATGACTCTTTGCTGAGTACCACTAGTGCCCCCTGTGCCTGGCCCTTCCCCTTTCCTCCTCAGAAACACCTTACAGAAGGGGGAAGTAAGTCCCCCAAGGGCATACAGCTAGCAAGAGGGGAAGGTGGGGAGGCATTAAGATTCTGACCCCCAAATCTGAGCTCTTCTTGCCACACTGATCATCTCCATGTCCTTGGGCTAGCTCTAGCTGTCTGAATCAGAAGCTTCCAAGCAACACAGAGAGGTGGAGTCCTTGGTGACTCAAGATGTTGGAACATGGGGAGAGGGAACCCCTAATAGCTACTGGCTCCCCCAAACACAGCAACCTGTGCGCCTGTTGGTGGGTAAGCAAGCATGCGGCAGCTACTTAGGATCCAAACAGATATGCTGCTAGCAGTGGCCCCAATTTCTCTGGTTGCTCAACAGATTAATTTTCTTGAAGGTAGACACTGGGTGTGATTTACTTCAGGAGACACTGTAGCACTGAGTACAAGGCTTGAGACAGAGTAGTGGTTCTGGCAGGATCCATGGTGAGCACGAGGGAGGGTGGAAGGGCTACGGAGACTCAGGAGAAATGATCACATCAGGCCAGGGATTCAGATGGACACTCTTGGATCAGGTCTGATGGTAGACAAGTAACATAATGAGGAAAGATGTTCTAGGGAAAGGGATGAGCAGGAGCAAAGGTTTAGAGGTGGAGGGTAATGGCAAGACTATATCTGGCTGGAGCACAGGGTGTTTGGAGGAGGAGGAGGAGGAAATGAAAGGCTGGAGGGAAGGTGGAGTCAGACTGTGCAGATAGAATGGAGGTGTTCATAGCCACTGACAACTGAGCAGCCATGATGGGTCAAGCACTAGGCCAGATGTTCTGCATTTATTATCCTCTCTTCAACCCTCACAACAGCTCCATGAGGCATTATTATCTCCCTTTGACAGATGATAAAACAGGCTCGGAAAGAAAAGTCTAGTAATTGTCCAATGTCACATATGACATAGAGTCAGCATCTGAACTCAGATCTGCTTGGGTCTAAAACCAGCCATTTTCCCCACTGTTCCAAACTGAATGGATGAAGCAGGGAAGGCCTTGAATGTCTGGTGAAGGAGGGCCTGCTCCTGGGGGGGCAGGAGGGTCCAAGTACAAAACCTGAGAGCAGGATGGCCCCAGCTGCACATTCAAAATGTCTGCGACATGGGTTCTCTCAGGACCCGGGGGTGTGAGAGGCAGAAGCCTTCTAGGAAGCCAAACCCCAAAGCAAGGTTAAGAGGAATCCCAGGGTATAGTTTCTGCAAAACTGTTTCTAGCATGGTCTAGGAGCTGCCAAATGGAGGAAAAACACAAGCCCTTTGGATAGTATTCACAATGATCACCGATAAGTTTCCTGTGTCTTTAAACCAGGCCTGTCAGGAATATGCCAGCTGAACACCTTGGTTCTTCTGATTGGAAGGCTCTTTGGGAAACTGTCCCGAGTCCGTGACCTCATGTCTATTTTATCTCAGGGCGAGTTGGGCCTGGGAGATGGCTTCTAGAATTGTTCCAGGCACAGGTCTGATGTGATGGCACTTGTTTGTGCCTTTTGGGGTCAGGATGGCTGATCTCATGCTATTTGCCCACAACATTAGCCTGCTCTGTGGCAAATGCCAGGCCTGAACAATCAGAACTACAAATAAGCCCCCTGGTCAAAAGACTGAGCCGATCTAAACCCAAAGTTTCTGCCTGCAAAGGCCTAGTGAAATGTGAAGTCTCTAGAAAGTGTGATCAATGTGCAGCATAGAGCAGGCTGCCTTAGACTAGAAAGGGCTGGACAAAGGGTCTAGGCCAACCCCACACAGGAAAGAAGGGTAAAGGAGTGGATCCGGGGAGGCAGCAGGATCCCCCCAGGTCAGAGGATGTGAAGCTGCTCTCTGGCCTAAAGCTCAGGCCTCAAGTTCTTAAGCACAATTCTACATGTTCTAAATGACTTCCTTTGGATGAGGTTTCTTTTTTTTTAAGATTTTATCTATTCATGAGAGACACAGAGAGAGAGAGGCAGAGACACAGGCAGAGGGAGAAGCAGGCTCCTCGTGAGAAGCCTGATGAGGGACTCGATCCCAGGACCCCAGGATCATGCCCTGGGCCAAAGGCAGATGCTCAACCACAGAGCCACCCAGGTGCCCCTTTTTTTCTTTTCTTTTCTTTTCTTTTCTTTTCTTTTCTTTTCTTTTCTTTTCTTTTCTTTCTTTTCTTTTTCTTTTCTTTTCTTCTTTTCTTTTCTTTCTTTTTTCTTTCTTTTCTTTTCTTTTTTCTTTTTTCTTTTCTTTTCCTTTCTTTCTTTCTTTCTTTCTCTCTCTCTCTCTCTCTCTCTCTGTCTCTTTTTTGTCAGTTACTTTTTAGTCCAAATCACCTAAAAACAGAACTGTTACCTGGTCTTGCTCTGTAGACATTTTCTAGCTTCCTCACATTAACAATGACAACAATAACAGTAATAGATCATGTTCTGAAAACCAGTTGCCAACAGCATACACATGCAGGTTTCCCTGGGCTTTTCACAACATCCCTTTGGGGTCGGCAGAGCTGGGAGTTCTAAGCCCATTTTTGCCAAGGAGAAAACAGAGGTTCCAAGGAGCTAAGGAACTCACCCAAGGTCAAGTAGTAGAACTCAAAGTTGAACTGAGTGATTCTATCCCAGGCCCAGGGCTCTTTCTATTCCCCACAGTCTTCTCTGTGAGAGATACCAGTATTTGCATGCACCAGTATTTGCCTCACCTGGAGGCCTGGTACAACTGCTCTAAGTCCCAACTAATGCTGTACGCTATGCTAAGATCACTTTGGGACTTGAACTGGCTCTTCCACCCCACCCGCCGTGGATGAAAAGAGTCACATGCAAATAAGTGGGACATTTGTATTTGCATTTGGGGCAATGTAGCCAAATCAAATATGATGACCACATCAACTAAATACTATAGGCATTTCCTTTCCAGTTTTCCTGCCTGTCACCCACTCAATTTGGTGTAGAATGGCCATGCAAGAATGTGATAAATAGCTTTTCCTTCCTAAACTGGGATTTAGCATGAATAGAGAAGGATCAGAGAGAGAGAATTAACTGTTGAAATATCTGTGGGAAGGAGTTAGGTCATTCAGGACCGAGCTATCACTGGGGAGAAATCTAGGCGTGATGTAGATTTGTAAGGCAGGTTTAGTCCGAAATCCAGGGCCAAGACATATACTATCTCTGCTGTGCTTCAGGTTACACAGAAGCAGATGAGCCAAGAAGGTGGAAATTCTTTGTAAAGAAACAGGTTTGCACCTAGCCACTGCTTGGCTTCCTAAAAGCATGATAGTTTTCCCACCTGGCATTCGTCTTCAAGGACAATGAATGGGTGTCTTCTCTGGGTTCATACAGTGGTTGATCGGCAGTAGCCACAAGGCAGGCATGGACAGGACCCACATGAAACCCTCAGTGGGGTGGACAGGAGAATAATTTTTACCCTAACCAGGAGGCCTTTCCCGCTCCCTGGTCACAGATCTCAAATTATAGGCCTGGATGCAGGGAGGCTGGAACGAGAAGGGAGCTCAGAGAGGTCAGCTCCCTCAATCTGAAGCTAGAGGAGCCAAGACCCAGAGATGAACAAGGACCTCTGCCAAGTTGAGAGCCAGGAAAGGCAAAGCTGGGGCCAGAGCTCAGGTTTTCAGACACTGGGGTCATGTTGCTTCTCCCTGCTTCAGGCTGCCTCCTACCACTTGGCCACAGAGCCTCAGGTGGATGAGCTCCCTCCCTTATCTCTTATGGCTTGCCCTGAGGGGAGCCCCTTCTCAGGCCTTAGGAAGAAGAACCTGATGGCACTGATGACAATGGCCCCAGCAAAGAGGCACTAGGAGAGGATCTAGGACCGTTTTGCAATAACAATAAAAGAAGGACCACGCCATGAGAAGCCCTTTCCCACTGGACTGGCCTTTCCTTCTAGGGTATGCTGTGCTCAAAGCCCACCAACTCTGCACTTCACTCCTGGGGTCTGGCTCAACCAGGCCTTACTGTGGATCTGATGGGTCCACATTTCATTCCAAGTAGCAGCCTTCTAGAGGACGGGGTGAACAAGTGGCACTCGGAATGTGGTTTTTGAGTGACTGACAGACTGGGTCTATTCTCCTGGGTGTGTGTGAGAGATAGAGAGAGAGACAGACAGACACAGAGATAGAGACAGAGAAGGAGGGAGGGAGAATATGAACGAAGTGGAAGTAGCTGCTGCTAAGCCAAAGGGAGTTTTGAAGGGAGAACCTGATGGAATTTCTGAGAGGGCAGGTGTTCTTAGGATCTGCAGCATGAAGTCACTTAAAGTGAGGGTAGGACTCTGATAAAGTGAGGGGACACCTTAAGGTTGGCCCAGGTAACAGGTTGGACCCCAGGGCTGTGGATTAACTTAGGGAATGTACACTTTACAAAGCACTTCTTGACATGCCCCCTTGTTTAGCTTTCCCATTCCTAGTGATGCTGAATGGAGGTGTGTGTGTGTGTGTGTGTGTGTGTGTGTGTGTTGGGGTGGGAGGTGCATATTACTCCCACTTAACTGATGATGAAACCAAGGCTCAAAGAATTTAAGTAACTCCTCCCTAGTTGTACAGGCAGCATATGGCAGAGCCAGGAGTCAAACCCAGATCTTCATCATCCCTTATCCCATTCTCTTTTCATTACACAATATAGCATAGAGAGTAGGAGGCAGACTTTAGAATCAGAAAGGGAGAAAGAGACTTGGGTTCAAATCCTAGCTTCACTACTTCCTGGAATATTTACCTGATATGGTGTCTGTGACCATTAAATGAAACAGTATAGGATGACAGTATATACTTTTAAAAAATATATTATTTATTTATTCTTGAGAGACAGTGAGAGAGGCAAAGACACAGGCAGAGGGAGAAGCAGGTTCCCTGTGGGGAGCCCGATGCAGGACTCGATCCCAGGACCCCAGGATCACGGCCTGAGCCGAAGGCAGACGCTGAGCCACTCAGGTGCCTGACAGTATATACTTAACAGAAGACCCAAACACCCTTCCTGCCCTTCAGAAGGCAAGTCAGGGGGAAGCATGACTTCCAACATTACCTTCAGCCTCCAGCATTGGCACTCTGGCCACTCCACTCAAGGTGGGAGGGATGTGGAAAGGAGAGACAGCTCTTGTCTTTCTCCCTACATATCCATCCCTGCTGCTCACCTTTCCCCCACACAGTGCTCTGGACTTCAGGCTCTTGGCCCCATTCCTCTGTTCCCACACTTGCCAGCCCTGGCCCGGCACTCAGCTCTGCAGCCTGACCCTGCTTGGGGCACTCCACACGGACACTGATGAGAAGCAGGTCAATGATGTTTCCTGAGCCTCTACTTACCTTCCACACCTGACCTTTCACTTTCCTTTTCTGTACTTTTCATAAGGGAAGGAAATCGCTTTCCCCTCAGCCTGGGATGTGGAAGGAATTCCCAGACCCTCCCTCTGAACTCACAGGCACAGCTGACAGAAGGACTTGCCATAGAAGAACACTGCTTCTCTTGCTATTGATTCAGTCACTAGTGTGTCAATCAGTGGACCCTAACTGAGGGAGTGCAGGTCCAGACCAGTTTCCATGCCAGGCTCTTCCGGGACAGAGATCAAGACACTCCAGGCTTGGCTGGCTCCACAGCTTTCCCCTGGATATTCTCATTTTAGCTCCATAGTGATGCCTGCAAGAGTTTCCATCCCATATTATGAAATAAGGAACTAAGGCTCAAGGAGGGTGGTCCTTGTCTGCCCATAATCACAAAACCAGTAAGTAGCTCAGCTGGGGTTTGAATTCAGATCTCTCTGTGTCCTAAACCTACCTTCCTTTGGCTCATCAGACTGGACAGAGGAGAGAGACAGGAAAATGTTTATGGAGATCTCTCTCTCTTCCAAAGGGGATCTGGGCCAGACTGGAGGAAGCAAAGGGCATGGGCTTTTCAACTAGAAGATGCCATGGCTGAGCCAACAAAGAATCACATGGGACTACATGGCTGTGGGTTTAAATCTATGTTTGCCTCTTACTAGTGGCCCGTTCAATTAAAGGCAGGCCTTGGTCTCGCTAGTCCTGAGTGGCAATGTGCAGTGTGGTCAAGAGAGCATGGGCCAGAATGGGTACCTATGTCCTGTGTCCCAATAGTATCCTGTGCGAAATTTCCTTCCCCTTGAGGTCTTTACCCTAAACTGCCATTACCCATTGTTATGGGCTGAACTGTATACCCCCAAAATTCATATGTTGAAGTTCAGTGCCTCAGAATCTGGCTGTATTTGGAGACAGAGTCTTTAAAAAGGTAATTAAGTGAAGTCATTTGGACTGGTGTCATTTTAAGAAGAAAAGATTAAGACATAGACATGCACAGACAGAAGGCCATGTGAAGATGTGGGGAGCCACTGAGAGAGCACTGGAGCGGATCTTCCCTTCCACCCTTCAGAAGGAACCAACTTTGCCAACACCTTGATTTTGGACTTCCTTTTTGCCTCCAGAACTGGGAGGAATATATTTCTATTTTTTAAGCCACCTACCCTATGGTACTTTATTATAGGAAGCCTAGCAAATAAATATACCGATCTAGAGAGATCTATCTTCCCTGCTGGACTATGAACTCCTTGAGGGCAGAAGCCCAGCAACAGTTCAGTGTCTGGTGCCCAGTGAATGGTCAATCAAGAGTTGCTGAAGGTGACCTTGCCTGGGGTGAGCAGAGAGAGTATTAGCCTGGGAGGCTCACTGCTCCATTCCTCTCAGGACAGGTCTGGGGGACCTGCCTGCTGGCTCCCTCCCTAGATCTTCTGCCAACGTTCCTGAAGACTCTAGGTCATTCTAGAAAATACTCGATGGCAATTCTCTTCACCAAACAGCATGGAGTAAGGGCCTTGAGGATCAGGTTCTGGTCTCATTCTTCCCTGACCTGAGAAGAAATAAATTCTCTGGGGATTGAAGAAAACTTCTCAAAGTTGGTGATGTCAGAGCTGCAGCTTGAAGAATTCATAGGAAAGAACTGTAGAGAAGAGGAGAATTCCAGACAATAGGAATTGCATGAACAAGGTAAAGCAATGTGCAAGTATATGGGATTCTCAGGGAACAGAAGCAAGTCTGGGATGGCTGAAGCATGAAGACTGTGGAAAGAGGGTGGCCAAAATCTTGGAGGGTTGAGTGGGAAGTAGAATGTTGGGGCAGAGAGGGCCTGAATACCCTCTTCATCCTGAACCCAGTGGAGACCCAGGCTTTCTGAGTGGGTGGCATGAACTTGCAACGAGAAAGAAGTCTTTCACACTGGAGGCAGCATAGGGGATAGTCTGGAGCAATAGAGACGAGTGAGGGGGCTTCTACCAACATCCTTATGAGACATAAGTAGTCTGAATCCCAGAAGTCACATGGTGAGTGACAGCTGAAGGAGAATGGGTTGTTTCTAACTGGGCAGCTGGGGACATGGTGGGCCTCTTGGCCAAGACCTAAAGCTGTCTAGCCCTGCTTGCATGCTTCCCAAGGTCAGAAGAACTTCCATTCATTCTCTCCACAGAGATTACTACTAAGCTCAAGGGCCTAGCTGAGAGTGAAGAGTCTCTCAGAAAAAGTTTGTGGAGCAAATTCACATGTGGAAGAAGGAACAAATAAATGCTCAGCTTCTGTTTTAACACCATAGAAAAACCACTCTGCCCCACAAAAGACACAGGGGATGAAAAAAGTAGGAAGACTTCATTGTGAAAAGCAGCCAATATTTAAATCCAAAACCTCAGAAGCATTCATGGAAGTCAGTTCCTGATAGCAAGGGGGAGTTTAAACTTAGGAAATTCAATAGCTCATTGTGATTTACATAGTCACGCAGAAAGGGAGGAGAGTTCATCTAAAGTGAACCAGCTCCATCTAGCAACATTAATCATCAATGGCTTGGCATCTATTTTGGCCTAATAATACAGGAAGAAAAGGCCTTCTCAGGGCCAAGGAAAATTCTGCTTTCAAAAAAAGTCCTTTACTTCTCTCTTCAACAAGCCCCTAGGATGAGTGTGTCCCAGAAGCCCCTTTCTGTGAAATTCTACATAGCCCTGAGGGGCATGCATCACGAACCCCATATCCTGGAAAGACGTTAAGTCTCCGCAAGATGCCCATAAGACCAAGGGTGTGTATGAGTCCTTGGTCCTGTGCCCTAGTATATATGCTCTGGCATATAAATGACATCCTGTGCTACAGATGAGAGGGCTGATCAGTGAGAGAAACCTTGTAGTTCTTTAGGAATTTCTGTTCAGTGGAGTGGGTAAGGCCTTCAAAGGTGGGTCCACAGAGGCAAGGTTAGTAGTAGAGCTGCTGTGAATACAACCCAGAGCTCTGGACTCCTGGGCCCAAGCTCCTTCCACTGGACCATACTGCCTGTCTCTCAGGCTAGACCTACACCTCCAACCAGTTTGGCTATCCTGATAGAATAATTTGGCCAAGTCAGTGACCATTAATTTGGCTAACTTCTTTTCTCACCCAAATGATCAGTTGTTTGCATTGACCAGGAAATGAGTCTAAATGGACTGTCTGTTCAACTAGGTCCTTGACTATGGTTGTGCATAGAAGGCTTTGTGATTTAGAACTGGGGATTGTCTGTCATAGTTTAAATGGTCCATAAAGGAGCAATAGATTAAGAATAAGCCTAAATGGTATACCCAGCCAGTAGAGTACTATTCAGCAATAAAAAGAAATGAGCTATTAAGCTATGAAGACATGGACAAACCTTAAATGTATATTGCTAAGTGAAAGAAGTCAGTCTAAAAGGCTATATATTGTATGGTTCAATATATATGACATTCTGGAAAAGGCAAAACTCTGGAGATAATAAAAGGTCAATGATTGAAGGGAGAAAGGGAGTGATGACAGAGTGGAACACAAGGGATATTTAGGGCAGTGAAACTATTCTGTATGCTACTGTGATGGTGGACACATGAACTTATGCATTTGTCAAAAACCACAGAATTGTACAACACAAAGGGTGAGCCCTAATGTAAACTATGGATTTGAGTTAATGATAATGTATCAACATTGGTTCATCAATTGTAACAAATAGGGGCACCTGGATGGCTCAGTGGTTGAGCATCTGCCTTTGGCTCAGGGTGTGACCCCGGGGTCCTGGGATGTTGTCCCACATCAGGCTCCCTGCGGGGAGCCTGCTTCTCCCTCTGCCTATGTCTCTGCCTCTCTCTATGTGTCTTTCATGAATAAACAAAATATTTTTAAAAATTTGTAACAAATATACATCAATACGAGATATTAATATTAAGGGAAACTTGTACATGAATGATTATAACAGCATTACTCATGATAGCCAAAAAGTGGAAACAATTTACATAACCATCAATGGATGAATGGATAAATAAAATGTGGCATATCTATATAATGAATATTTAGCCATAAAAGTGAATACAATATTGATACACGCTGCAATACAGATGAACCTTGAAAACATTAATCTAAGTGAAAGAAATCAGTCACAAAAGACTACAAACTATGTGATTCCATTCACATGAAAGTTCAGAATAGTGAAATCTACAGAGACAAAAAATAGATCAGTGGTTGCTTAGGTCTGGGTGGGGTGGAAAGAGAGAAGAGTTGATAGCTAAAGCAAACAAAGTTTCTTCTTGAGGGGATGATGTTCTAAAATGTTCTAAACTTCACTGCAGTGATGGTTGCATGTACCTGTGAATATACTAACAGCTATCAAATTGTATACTTTGAATTATATGGTATGTGAATTATATCCCTAAAAAGCAGTTAAAAACCCATATATTACAAATTTTTCAGATGATTTCTTGTTTGATTGCTTGGCAGTCAGAGAATATCTTTTGTATGATTTTTTTTTTTAAATTTATTTATGATAGGCACACAGTGAGAGAGAGAGAGGCAGAGACACAGGCAGAGGGAGAAGCAGGCTCCATGCACCGGGAGCCCGATGTGGGATTCGATCCCGGGTCTCCAGGATCGCGCCCTGGGCCAAAGGCAGGCGCCAAACCGCTGCGCCACCCAGGGATCCCTCTTTTGTATGATTTAACTTCTCTTAAATTTATGAAGACTTTTTATGGCCCAGAATATGGTCTTTCTTTGTGAACATTCAGTGTGCACTTGAAAATGATGTACATTCTGCTCTCATTGGATAGAATGTTGTATAAAAGTCAATTAGGTCAATTTAGCTGATACCGTAATTCAAGTTTTCTATAACCTTACTAATATTCTTTCTATTTGTTCTATTAGTGACTGAGAGACGAATATTGAAATCCCCAACTATAATTGTAGACTTGACTATTTTCTCCTTACACTTCTTCCAGCTTTTACTTCACATATTTGAAGCTCCTCTATTGGATGCATGCATATCTTGGACTGTTATGCCTCTTGATGCATTGATATCTTTAGTATTATGAACTATTTCTCTTTATCCCTGGTAATATTCCTTTGCCTAATGTTAGTACAGCTACTCCAACTTTCTTTTCTTTTTTTTTTTTTATTGGTGTTCAATTTACTAACATACAGAATAACACCCAGTGCCCGTCACCCATTCACTCCCACCCCCCGCCCTCCTCCCCTTCTACCACCCCTAGTTCGTTTCCCAGAGTTAGCAGTCTTTACGTTCTGTCTCCCTTTCTGATATTTCCCACACATTTCTTCTCCCTTCCCTTATTTTCCCTTTCACTATTATTTATATTCCCCAAATGAATGAGAACATATAATGTTTGTCCTTCTCCGACTGACTTACTTCACTCAGCATAATACCCTCCAGTTCCATCCACGTTGAAGCAAATGGTGGGTATTTGTCATTTCTAATAGCTGAGTAATATTCCATTGTATACATAAACCACATCTTCTTTATCCATTCATCTTTCGTTGGACACCGAGGCTCCTTCCACAGTTTGGCTATCGTGGCCATTGCTGCTAGAAACATCGGGGTGCAGGTGTCCCGGCGTTTCATTGCATTTGTATCTTTGGGGTAAATCCCCAACAGTGCAATTGCTGGGTCGTAGGGCAGGTATATTTTTAACTGTTTGAGGAACCTCCACACAGTTTTCCAGAGTGGCTGCACCAGTTCACATTCCCACCAACAGTGTAAGAGGGTTCCCTTTTCTCCGCATCCTCTCCAACATTTGTTGTTTCCTGCTTTGTTAATTTTCCCCATTCTCACTGGTGTGCCAACTTTCTTTTCATTAGGGTTTGTTTGTTATATATTTTTCTTTCAAGCCATATGTGTCTTTATATTTAAAGTGGGATTCTTACAGACAGTATATAGTTAGGTTTTACTTTTTTTACCCAAATTGACAATTTTTGTCTTTAGATTAGAGTGTCTAGAACATTTATATTTAAGGAAGTTATTGATTTTGTAGGGTTTAAATCTACAACCTTGCTATCTAATTTTTATTTGTCTTATCTGGTCTTGTTCCATGTCTTCTTTTATTCTTGCCTTATTTTTGATTAATTATTTTTATGATTCCTTTTTATCTACAGTATTGGATTTACTGGCTAACTCTCTTTGTTTAGTTTTTAATTGATTATTGTAGGGTTTACAATATAATCTTTAACTGAACACAATCTACCTTCAAGCAATATTATACCACTTTACATTTACATCCCTTTTTCCCTTGTCCTTTGTGCTATTGTTGTCACTTAGTTTCTATTATAAACACAACACACTATTACTATTTTTCATTTAAACAGTTAATTTTCATTTAAGGAGAATATTAAAATGATTTTTAATATTGTTTATTAAACACATGTTTACATATTCCAGTGCTCTTCAAATTTTTGATCCAAATTTTCACTTGATATAATTTTCCTTTCATCTGAAAAACTACCTTTAACATTTGTTTTAAAATATTTATTTATTTATTTATTTGAGAGAGAGAAAAAGAGAGAGCAGGGGGAGGGGCATAGGGAGGGAGAGAAGCAGACTCCTTGCTGAGCACAGAACCCACCACCACAGGGCCCTATCCTATGAGCTAGAGGTCACTACCCGAGCCAAAATCAATAGTCAGACACTTAACTGACTGAGTCACCCAGGTGCCCCCTCTTCACCATTTCTTGTGGCACATGTCTGTTGGCTATCACTTCTCTCAGCTTTTGTCTGAAAAGTTTTTATCAGAAAATCACAAAAGAAGACAGAGGAAGAAAGAAACAAAGGAACTACAAAATAATTAGAAAACAAATAACAAATGGCAATAGTAAGTCCTTACCTGTCAATAATTACTTTAAATGGAAATGAATTAGGGATGCCTGGGTGGCTCAGTAGTTGAGCGTCTGCCTTCTGCTCAGGTCATGATCTTGGGGTCCTGGGATCAAGTCCCACACCAGGCTCCCTGTAGGGAGCTTGCTTCTCCCTTTGCCTAGGTCTCTGCCTCTCTCTCTGTCTCTCATGAATAAATAAATAATCTTTAAAAAATAAATGGAAATTAATTCAATTCTCTAGTCAAAAGACAGTGTGACTGAGTGTATTAAAAACAAGACACAACTATATACTGCCTCCAAGAGACTCACTTTATCTTTAGAGACACACAGGATGAAAGTGAAGAGATGGAAAAAGACATTCCATGCATATGGTAGCCAAAAGACAGAAGAAGTGGCTGTAGTTTATCTCAGAAAAAAAAACAGGTTTTAAGTAAAAAATTGTCACAAGAGACAAAGAAGGTCATTACATAATGACTAAGGAGTCAATTCATCAAAAGGACATAACAATTATAAATATACATGCACCCAACATTGGGTGGGTGTAACATTGGGGGACTTAATTATGTTAAGCAAATACTAACAGATATGAAGGGAGAAAAAGACAGAATAACAAGAATAGTCGGGGACTTCAATACTCCACTTTTAACAATTGGTAGATCAACCAGACAGAAAATCAATAAAGAGTGGACTTGATGAATACGAGAGACCAAATGAACTTAACAGACACATGCAGATTATTCTATCCAACAGTAGCAGAATAAACATTCTTCTCAAGCACATACAGAACATTTTCCAAGATAGATCGTGTTGGGCCACAAAACAAGTTGTAACAAATTTAAGAAGACTAAAATCATATCAAGTGTCTTTTCTGATGGCAATAGTATGAAATTAGACATAACAAGAGGAAAATTGGAAAATTCACCAATATGTAGAAATTAAGCAACACAATCCTAAACAGCCAGTGGGTCAAAGAAGAGATCAAAGGAGAAATAAAAAACATATTTTTGAGACAAAGGAAAATGGCAACAAAATATACCAAAACTTATAGAACACAGCAAAGGCAGCTCTAACAGGGAAGTTCATAGCAATAAGTGCCTACATTAAGAAAAAAGAATGATCTCAATAACCTAATTTTACATCTTAAGGAGCTAGAAAAAGAGCAAACTAAGCCCAAAATTATCAGAAGGGAGGAAATAATAGAGATAAAATAAATAATACAGATTAGAGCAGAAATAGATGAAATAGAAGACTAGAAAAAAACAATAGTTAAGTTCATCTTTATTCCCAAAAGATATTTATTTGCACCAGGTTTGGATATATAGGATTTTTTTTTCCTTCGGTACATTTAAGATGCCACTCCACTGTCTTCTAGCTTGCATGGTTTCTGACAAGAAGTCTGATGTAATTCCTATCTTTGTTTCTCATGGAATATGTCTCTTCTCCTTTGGTTGCTTTTAATATTTCTCTTTTTAAGTGTTTTTCAGCAATTTGATTTTGATGTGTAATGGTATAGTTTTCTTTACATTTATTTTGTTGGAGTTTGTGCATATTCCTTGATCACTGAATATTTAATTGTCATAAAGTTTAAAAATTATCCAGCCTCAAAAAAAAATTATCCAGCCTCATTTTTAAAAATATTTTTCTGCCCTCCTACTCTCCTGACACTCCAATTGTGCATATGTTTGATCACCTTACATTATCTACAGGTCACTGATGATACTATGTTCCTTTTTCGCCCCAATCTTTTCTTTCTGCACTTGTTTTGAATAGTTTCTTTAGCTATTACTTCAAGTTATCTAATTTACTGCAGCTTCTATTCTGTTAATTCCATCCAGTACATTTCTTATTTCATAAATTTTTCATCTTTACCAGTTTGATTTGAGCCTTTTCATATCTCCCATTTCTCTCTTATGTCCATGTTCCCTGCACCTTTATATTCATATAGAGTGTATTGATAATAACTATTTTAACATTTTTATGCTAATTCCTTTATCTCTGTCATTTCCTTTATCTCTGTCATTTCTTTTTTTAAAGATTTTATTTATTTATTCATGAAACACCGGGTGGGGGGAGGGCAGAGACATAGGCAGAGGGAGAAGCAGGCTCCATGCAGGAAGCCTGATGTGGGACTCGATCCATGCAGGATCACACCCTGAGCCAAAGGCAGACGTTCAACCACTGAGCCACCCAGGCGTCCCTATCTCTGTCATTTCTAAGAGTCTATATCTTTTGATTGGTATTTCTCCTGGCTATGAATCACATTTTCATGCTTCTCTGTATGGTTAATACTATTTGATTGGATACTCAACATTCTGTGTTTTACATTGTTGGGTGTTGGATTTTGTTATATTCCTTTAAATTTTCTTGGGTTTTATTGTGGAAAGCAGTCAAGTTACTTAAAATCAGTTTGGGGATCCCTGGGTGGCTCAGCGGTTTAGTGCCTGCCTTTGGCCTGGGGCATGATCCTGGAGTCCTGGGATCGAGTCCTACATCAGGCTACCTGCATGGAGCCTGCTTATCCCTCTGCCTGTGCCTCTGCCTCTCTCTCTCTCATGAATAAATAAAATCTTTTAAAAAATCAGTTTGGTTCTTTCAAGCCTTGCTTATAAGCTTTGTTAGAGCATGTTCATAGCAGCCTTTAGTCTAGGGATAATTTAGGCCTACTTCTAAGACAATATCTCTTTGAGGACTCTACTTGATATCTTGATTAAGTATGAAGGATCTTTCCACACTGGTTGGTGGGAACATGAACTATTCCTACCTAGCCTTATGTGAACGCTGATAATTGCTCAGTCTACTGCTTTCTGATGTCCTTTCATTGATCAAGGGTAGTTTTTTTTCCTCATGCATGTGCAGATCAGAATTCAGTCAAAGACTCAAGGAGACCTTCTTCATATCTCTGAAGCTCTTTATATATAGATTCTAGTTCTTTAGTATTGTTCCTTGCAATTTCCAGCCTTCTTGGCTTCCATCAACTCTTACGTTTATCTCTCCTACTGAGCAAGCTCTCTAGAATTGTTTTGGGTTTCTCCTTTCTCTGCTGAAGCCTAGCCAGGCAATAAGCTATGGCACTTGTGGGGCTCACCTTACTTATTTTCCCCCTGCTAGGAATCACCATTTTGCACTTCTGTATTGCCTGTTTTCCAAAGTCTGAAAGCCATTGTATCATGAATTCTGTTTGGTTTCCTAGCTAAGATGGAAAGTAATCGGTCCCTCTGTTTCCATCATGACTATAAGAGGAAATTGCACTTTATAATTTTTAGAAGCACAAAAATGTGTAATCATTTTTAAAAATATATTTTAATAAAACAATTCTTTTGTTCCTGACAGTATTGTGTGTGTGTGTGTCTGTCTGTGTCTGTGTGTGTGCCATACATCTGGCCATCAAGAAAATAATGATGTAGGGGCACTTGGTTGCCTCAGTTGGTAGAGCATGTAGCTATCACCTCAGGCTCAGGAGTTTGAGCCTCACGGTGGTCATGGATCCTACTTAAAAACAAAAAGTAAAGGAAAGAAAGAAGAAGGAATGAAAAAAGAAAGAAAGGAAAGAAAGAAAGAAAGAAAGAAAGAAAGAAGAAAGAAAGAAAGAAAGAAAGAAAGAAAGAAAGAAAGAAAGAAAGAAAGAAAAGGAAGAAAATAATGATCTCAACCAGTTTCTCAACCTCATACTGACATTTTGGACTGGAAAATTCTTGAACATGAGGAGCTGCACCATTCACTGTAGGATGTTTGGGAGTTATAACAATCAAAACGTCTCCAGTCATTGCTAAATGTTCCTAGGGGTAGGGGTGGGGGGAAGCAAAATTGCCCCCGATTGAGAACCAAACTTTCAATATCATAGTAACTCAGAGACCATCCATTTTTATATAAAAATTGGGAAGCCTAAAAATCTTAACAGGGGCATACTGAACATGTACAAAAGCCAACCCAAAAGAGTTCCCAATGTTCGAGGTTGAAAAAATCTGAGAAATGAGCAAAAAATAACCAAAACATAAAATAAAATCCCTGAATTTATACTGACACAAATAAAGGTAGGAGAAATTACACACTTCCTAATAGAAAAACTCCAATCAATAAACATAGAAAGAATGAGGGAAGTAGAAAATCACCATTAGAGCCCAAGAGTGATAAATCCTGCAGGAAGGATCTTCCAATGGTGCTATAACAAGTCTTATGGGCAAAAGTTTAAGCAGAAACAGTATGTCTGAGGTACTTGGGTGGCAGCCAGTTTAGTGTCCAACTCCTGGCTTTGACTCAGGTCATGGTCTCATGGTAGTGGGATTGAGCCCCACGTTGGGCTCCATGCTCAATGCAGAGTCGGCTTCAGATTCTCCTTCCCTCTCCCTCCACCTCTCCCCATTCTCTCTCTCTCTCATAAATAAACAAAATCTTTAAAAAAAACTAGTATGTCTGCATAATTTCAAAGTACTTCCCCTAAAATATTTAGTAATTACAGAGGCAGGGAAGGAAATGATAACTTTATGGTAGAGAATCCTGGCAGAAACCACTTTAGCCAGGGACCAAAATTACTAATACATATCCCCAGTAATCCCCAGTACTCTATATTGATACTATGAATCCCCTGATATTATGGACTGGTAAAAACATATCAACTCAGTGGTAGCCTTCTCCAAAAGGCACAATTTCAATCTAAGCATGAAAAAAATTCAGATGAAATTAAATCAAGGGGTATTCTACAAAATAATGATTTAATGATCTTGAAAGTGTCAAGGACATGAAAGACTGATGAACTGTCATAGATTGGAGGAGACTAAAGAGATATGATGACTAAATGCAATGTGGCAGCCATAATTGGATCCTGGAGCAGAAAAAAACATCAGTGGAAAAACTGGTAAGATCCAAATAAAGTTTGTAGTTTAAATAATAGTTTTGTACCAAGGTTAATTTCTTAGTTTTGAGGAGTGTATAATGGTTATAAACATGTTAACATGGAGGAAGCTGGTTGGAGGGTGTGCAGCAGTTCTCTGTGGCATTTTTGTAAATTTTTCATAAATCTAAAATTAACTCAAAATAAAAAGGTTTTAAAAATTGCAGTATCTGGTGGCCTCTGGGTGGCTCAGTGGTTGAGTATCTGCCTTTGGCTCAGGTCGTGATCCTAGGGTCCTGAGATCGAGTTCTGCATCAGGCGCCCCACAGGGAGCCTGCTTCTCTCTCTGCCTATGTCTCTGCCTTCCTCTCTGTGTCTCTAATGAATAAATAAATGCATAAATAAATAAATACTTAAAAATTGGCATATCGGGCGCCTGGGTGGCTCTGTTGGTTTAGCATCTGCCTTTGGCTCAGGTCATGATCTCCAGGTCCTAGGATCAAGCCCACATCAGGCTCCCTGCTCAGTGGGGAGTCTGCTTCTCCCTCTCCCTCTGCCTGCTGCTTCCCCTGCTTGTGCACACGTGCTCTCTCTCTCTATATCAAATAAATAAATAAATAAAATACTTAAAAATAATTGGGGTATCCTGTAGTCTCGAAGTATATATGCATCTGTGTATTGCAAAAGATCTTATTAAACTAAAGATTGGAACCACGGAATCTCAAAGTTGGAAAGGCCCCTGTACATCACCCGTTTGAATTCTTTCATTTTACCTTTGGGGCAAATTTGGGACAGGAAAGAAATGGGATCTGCCTAAACTGATTCAAATAGTGACAAAACAGGGACTAGAACCCCTTTTTCTGCTCCCAGGTAAGAGATTTTGGTATATTTTCCTCATAGTCGTTTGCTCTCACCTCTAAAATACATGCAGACATATCCCAAGATGTTTTGGATACATGTTATGGTGGACATCTGTTTTACAGAACAGGGGTTGGCAAACATTTTCTGAAGGGCTATACAGTAAATATTTCAGTTTTGGGGAGATATTCGGTCTGTGGCAACCACTCAGCTCTGGTCTATCATGAAAGCAGTTGTGGGCAATATGTAAACAAATGAGTGTGGCCGTGTGCCAAGAAAACTTTACAAAAGCGGAAGTGGACTGGATTTGACCTGTGGGCCATAGTTTGCAAACCCCTGCTCTAGATCTTTGCTGAAAGACCTTTGTTAGCTCAGGGACATGCACCTAAGATGCATCTCAAGTAGTATGGTGAGTGGAAGATATGTGCATGTCCCCCAGTGGGCAACAGTATTGTAGAGGAGGCCATGAAGGTGAGATCTTCTAAAATGATTAAAGAATGGCAATAAGGTCTCTTTTTCCTTTGATTTGGTTGGCCCAAGCAGAGGATGATCAAGTAGTATAAAGGATGACAAAGATAATAAGCCCATAAATGGAAAGATGAACAGCCATCCCTCTGACATTTCATTATGTGCTTCTGGCAAGGTGGGGGACTTTCTACAGAAACACCCAGAGCTGTGGAGCTTTCAGGTTTCAAAGATAATGAATTAAATCTAATTTCAAAATAGTTGGTCTTTAAGCTAAAACGTGCGTGTGCACACACAGATACACAGAGGAGCAAAGTATTGTGCTCTAAAGTGGCTAGAAAAAAATGACAGAGTAAAAAGAATAATTCTGTTAAGAAAGCAAGATTTATGACAAGTCTATTTGGTATCGACAGAAAGCAGGCATGAGTGAGCAGCCTGGAAATAGGATAAAGAGTATTTTTAAAATACAATGTTTAATGTTATTTCCAGAGAAAATGTTTCCTAAGTTGACTCTTCTTTCAAAAATGTTTTTTCTATTTCACAATAGTTATTACCTATTTTACAGAAGTCCAGTGATGAAAATAATCTTTTGAGATGAGGTAAAATCTCAGTGGGATCTTTCCTTCTCATTTTTTCCCTCATCTATCTGCAATCCTTAACCACAAAGTAAAACAAGCAAGAAAAATACTAAATATACAGAGCGTGTTGAAATAATTTCTACTCCTGACAATTACTTGACATTGGCATAACGCTTTCATGAGTCTGATTAGCTTGTTGCTTCTCAGGTTAAATATTTCATACCCAGATTTTGTTTCCTTCTCTATTGGACTACAGCCTTACATGGAGACACACCTTTTTGTTCCATTGTCAAACCCTGAAGTACTGTGGCTCAATTAGTTTGAACCATGCAGACTGCAGGTTCAGTCTGTCTATGGTTCAGCTAGCAGTCCAACCATACTGTACCAGGAGTCCCAGGGGTCACTCACAGTTTCTGGGAGGCCACTGGAGTAAATGACAAGAGGGCAGGAAGAGTCAGTGAGGACTCAAAACTATGTTAACCAAGAATACCAGATTTCCTGGGACAGACTCACTTCTAATAGTAGGTCTCATTGATCCAGCCCTAAATACATTTGTTGTTGTCAGATCATGGGTTTAAAATTTTAACTTCAGGCCTACAAGACTCCAGATCCACAAGAAGAAATAGAACAGGGATTAAATGAGACAAAAACTATGTGAGGCTTCCAAAACCTTGGTCACCTTTCCCATTTGGTATCCTTGCTTTCCCCTTTCTTCTTCCCTTTAGGGGCTGAATGGCAGTAAGTACCTAAAATAAAATAAGTGTTAGCCTGGAAGTGGGACCTGGGATAAAAAGCCAGGGCAAATCAGCGAAGACAAGTACCTGTGACATGTCACTGAGTCTCTCTGAACATTCAATCCTTCATCTATCAAATTTGTATCTAACACCCACGCTGCCATACTGGCTATGAAGATTCAATGTCAGAATTCATGGGAAGAGCCTCTAAAATCATTGGCACAAAGAAAGCCCTTATGTTTATAAGCAGTCCACCCCTGGGGCTTATGAGAAAAGGGATCCTGGGTAGCCAGCCCAAGACAAGACATAGTCCCAGAGCTTATCTCTCAGGAAACACAAGTGGGCTTTCCAGACACCTCAGCCAGCTGCCTCTCCCCACCAAGAGACAAAGAGCTTGGAGAATGAGACCTATGCATAGGTGGTCAAACAGCTTTCCCTACTCGAAAACTAGTACCTTCTGAGTGAATAGTACCACGTATTGACCTGCTCATTGGGTACTTTGGGGGAAGCAGCCACCAGGCAAAAGAATTCTCCAGCAAGCTCTCTCAAAATCTGAATCACCCTAGACTAGATTCTGAACTGACAACCAGTGCAGGATACTACTTAATTGATGAAGCTCTTCCTCACCACTCTTTCCACCTTTACTCACTATCTTTTAGTTAATTGTCAAAAGGTTGTGTGCTCTTTGCAGCCACTACTGCTCCCCTGGTAGCCAGGGCTGGAACGTTGAGACTGCCTGACAATTTCCTAATTCTGATCCTAAATAGAGGACAGCACCACAGCAACACATATCAGGGCAAAATATCTAGGATAAACACCTCATCCCAAGTTGACCTCTGTGGCTTGTTCAGTACATTTTGGACCTATTACCCTCTCTAGCTACTGTGACCTTGAGGAATGAAACACTGTTTTAATAGTAGTGTAAGTAAAGCTAATTTAAGAAGGGAAATCTGCTATATATATATCAGATAATGTCTTTCAAACTGAAATGAGTAACTTTGGAGTGACGCATGAACTTGGATTATCCTTTTGAATTATCCATGCTGAACTTGGATTATCCTTTTGAATTATCCATGCTTCTCTTCTTTCTTTAACACAAGTGAAAGCTGGCACCACCATCACACCTCAGTTCTGGGGAGTAGGGCAGAGATGGTGAGAAGGGATCTATTTATTAATATCTGTGAATGGGTACTCTGAAAAATAAAGGAAAAATGCTTTTTAAAAACAGTGTCATTGAGACTGTCTACTTTTACAGAGCTTAACATGTGTTGACATCAACATTTTTTAAAAGATTTTATTTATTTATTTATTTATTTATTTATTTATTTATTTATTTATTTATGAGAAATACAGAGAGAGGCAGAGATATAGGCAGAGGGAGAAGCCCCTGATGTGGGACTCGATCCCAGGACCCGGGATCATGCCCTGAGCTGAAGGCGGACACTCAACCACTGAGCCATCCAGGCATTCCTGGCATCAACTATTTGATGACCTCTATCCTCAAAGTCAGTTTGCAAGTATGTATTGAATATCTACCACATGTGAAAGAAAACATTCCATGCTGTAAACACAGAAGCTTAAGTAATCCTAGAGGATGTGATGTTGTCACCTGAATAAGGAGAGAACAAGAAATGGAGAAGGAACATGAATTTCTGAGTACCTACTACATGTTTGTGTGTGTGTTTATATATATAACTTTAACTCTCCTAAAAACTATGGAAGATAGATGCCATTAGTTTATTTTAAAAATGAAGAAACTTAAGCTGGTAGGTATTAAGTAGCTTGTCGTGGCCATACAGGCAGTATGAGGTAGGACCAGGATTCAATGCCAGTCCCTCTGTGTGCTCTTTTCACTATACTATGTTGACATCTATAAATATGGTTCTTTAGAGATGCCTGGTGGCTCAGTGATTGAGCATCTGCCTTTGGCTCAGGACGTGATTCCGGGGTCCTGGGATCAAGTCCCATATCCGGCTCCCCACAGGGAGCCTGCTTCTCTCTGTGCCTGTGTCTCTGCCTCTCTGTGTGTCTCTCATGAATAAATAAAAATCTTTTTAAAAATGTAAAAGTATATGGCTCTTCATATCTGGAGCATGAAATGTACATGATGATCCCAGACTATCTTACACCTAGCAAGAAAATTTTCAAAGACAGAGTCATGTAAAAAAGACTCAATGAACCAACTTAAAGAGTTCCCCAATGGCCAATGCAAGCCTCAATATGAATAACAATGTATTAAAACACATCAAATATGTCTAAGTCCATTAATTCATTATTATACTTTAAAAAATAATCACTCACTGACTTTATTAGTGGATGCTGGCAAACTAGCTCATTATTTCGAATCAGGCATTTATCTTGCCTTCTTAAGCAAACTGTACCCTGGATAACCAAGTAGTGTATGTACAGACATATTCTAGCTAATAAATAAAGGAATAATAAAAGAAACACATCACCATCTTGTAACCCTTGATGAATAAATGAATCTAGACTTCATCATCAATGGCCACTAACATAAAAGTAGAGAAAACCAGGGTGCCTGGGTGGTTCAGTTGGTTAAGCATCCAACTCTGGATTTCAACTCAGGTCATGATCTCAGGATCGAGCCCCATATCAGGCTCTGTGCTCAGGATGGAGTTTACTTGTCCCTCTCCCTCTGCTCATCCCCCCACTCTCTCTTTCACTCTCTCTCTCTCTCTCAAATAAATAAATAAAATATTTATTTTATTTTTTATTTAAAAAAGTAGAAAAAAGCAGATAGTATGTGTCACTTAATGGAGAGCACAAAACCATGTATGAAGTAGTCTCATCAAGAACAAAATGCTGGGATCCCTGGGTGGCACAGTGGTTTAGCTCCTGCCTTTGGCCCAGGGCGTGATCCTGGAGACCCAGGATCGAATCCCACGTCGGGCTCCCGGTGCATGGAGCCTGCTTCTCCCTCTGCCTATGTCTCTGCCTCTCTCTCTCTCTCTCTCTCTCTCTGTGTGACTATCATAAATAAATAAAAATTAAAAAAAAAGAACAAAATGCTAAAAAAACCTTAAACCTGAATCTAATTAAGCCTCCAAAATCAACTAGTAGTTTATAGAAAATACAGAAGTCTCAGGATACTTAGATTATATACATGTTTAAACTTAATGGGCAGCAATCAGCAAAATCCAGAGTGTGGGAAATGTTACAGGGAAAAATAACCCATTTTCTTCCAAAAATCAATTGCAAGAAGAAAAAAGATTGAAGAGTAACCTATAGATTAAAAGAAACTAAAAGGCTATTAACAATCAATTATAGTATCTAGCCCTTACTTTTAGTCAAACAAATAAGAACCCACTTATCCCAACTGTAAGATAATTGGAAACTAGAATATTGACTGGATATTTGTTGATTTTAGTGAAGTTAAGTTCATTTTGAGATATGATAATTGCATTGTGGATTTTTTTAAGAGTCCCAATCTTTTAGAAATACATACTGAACCATTTACAGACAAAATGTTATGATATCTGTGACTTGTATCAAGATATCACAAAAAGATTGAACTCCAACAAAAAAATTACAAATGAAAAAATCGTAACTAATCTAAAAAAAAGATTAGTAAAGGCTCTATTTGGAAGATAAATTAAAAAAAAACAAAAAAAGATATCACAAAAAGAGGAAAAGTGTGTGGTATAGATGACAGTGGCCATGGGCTGATCATTTTTGAGGCTGGGTGATGGGTACAGGAGTCTTTGTAGAATTATTTTTTAAAAATATTTACTAGCGAGAGAGAGAGAGAGCATACATGGGTGGGGGACAGAGGGAGAAGGAGAAAGAGAATCTCAAGCAGACTCCCAACTAAGCAGGGAGCCTGACTTGGGGCTCAATCTCACAACCCTGAGATGATGACCTGGGCTGAAATCAGGAGTTGGAAGCTTAACCGACCAAGCCACTCAGGTGCCTTTTGTTATAGAATTCTATCTGCTTTTGTATATGTTCAAATTTTTCATAATAAAAAGATGTATCTATATAAAACACACACATATATGATTTGAAAAAATATATATATATATCCAAATTCCACTTCTGGGAATTGATCTTATGGATACACAGCAGAAGCACAGCATATGCACACATGAGTTACACCAATTCAAACATAGGCATTCAGCATGCAGAGAAGGAGGGGAGAAAAGGGGAGACACAGAGACAGAGAGACAAGGACATAAATAGAAAATCAGAAGACAGAGTTGAGAGAGACAGAAGACAACTGAAATGGTGTAGCAGGTTCTATCCACCATTCTGCTCAAGGACTCTGCTATGCCTCAGAGACAATGTAAGGTGGAAGCTATCGTTCTGTCACTCCCTCATGAATCTTGGTCCTCACGTGCTTCTCATAAAGTGAGCATCTCACTGTGATTCTGGTGTTTAAAGATGCATATATGTCACTCAGTTTAGCTCATACCTACAAGCTCATCTCTTCATCAGGTGCTGCACCAGACTCAACAATCTACTTCAATACTGGAGGACAAACAGACACACAGGAATGATGAAGATATGGGATACCAGCCTCCCTAAGGAAATTTTAAGGATTGTTTTGAAACTATGGAATTTTCACCTACAATTAGACAATTTAATGAAAGGATGCAAAAGTCACCTATAGCCCATACATGTGTGCAAAGACATGTGTAAAAAGATGTTTAATGTATCATTTTAATATTTAAAAAACTGGAAAATCTTAAATGTCCACTAATAGAGGATTGGTTAGAGACAGCATATCTTCATAATAGAATACTTTATGGAGCCACTACAAAGAAGAAGGTAGATATTTTTTATGCACTGATAGAAAAAGATGTCTAAGACACAGTGTTACATGAAAAAAGCATGTGTCAGAATAATGTACACAGTGTGCTTCCATTTTTGTAAATAACAAAAAGGAATAGAGATATACCCATAGATACATATATACTACTGTATTTTTATTACAGGACATTTCTAGGAGAATAATGAGGTGTTACAAGAAACAGGCAATAGTTACTGACTATTGAAAGGGAATGGGAATTTAGAGTAGAAGAGTGACTTCATTTTCATTATATACTTTCCTATATAGTTTGAAATCTTATTATGTGCATGTGTTCACACCTAAACTTTTGCTGAAGTATAACACACATGTAGAAAAGTGCATAGCTCATACCTGTAGAGCTCAATAAATTAGCATAACATGAACACACTCTAGTAACCACTACCAGGGCACCAAAATAGCATATCACCAATCTCTAGAAGCCTCATCATGCCCCCATCATTTTCCTCTCCTCCTTCTTGAAAGTTAATTCTCATCCTGATTTGTATTTTTATTAAAAATTTTTTAAAAGATTTTATTTGTTTGACAGAGAAAGAGAGAGAGTGAGAAAGCACAAGCAAGGGGAGCGGCAGGCAGAGGGAGAGGGGGAAGCAGGTTCTCGCGGAGCAGAGAGCCCAACTCAGACCAATCCCAGATCCTGGGATCATGACCAGAGCCAAAGGCATGTGCTCAACCAACTGAGACACTCAGGCACCCCTTATCCTGGTTTTTAATATCACAGTTAGTTCTGTTTTTGAACTTTATAGAAATTGAATCAGACAGCGTGTATTATTTAGGGTCTGACTTATTTCAATAAATATAATGTTTATAAGAGTCTTCCAGGGGCACCTGAGTGGCTGAGTCAGTTAAGCATCTAGCTTCGGCCCAGGTCATGATCCCAGGGTCCTGGGATGGAGCCCCACATCAGGCTCCTTGCTCAGCGGGGAGTCTTCCTCTCCCTTTCCCTCTGCCCCTCCCCCCACTGCTTTTGTTCTCTCTCTCTCTGCTCTCTCTCTCAAACAAATAAATAAAATCTTTAAAAAAGAGTCTTCCATGTTCTTGCATGTAGCTCTAACTTGTTCATTTTCATTACTATAGAGTATTCCATTGTATAAATGCACCACAATTTATTCATATATTTACTATTGATGGATATATGAGTTGTTTCCATTATTTGACTGATACAAAATAATACTCTAATGGACATTCAGTGGACACATGTAGTGGAATTGCTGGGCCATTGGGTAGGCATTTGTTTAGCTTTAGTAGATGCTGCCAAACAGCTTCCCCAAGTGGTGGTCTGCTAGCAGTGTAGGAAACTTGAATTGATTTTTAAAATAAATAACAACAAAAACAAAATCCTACTTAATTAATATAAACAGTGATGATTTGATGGGTATTTCTGTGTTATATTCTGTGTTTAATTCGTAATAATTAAAGTTAAAAACATGAGTCACTGTTACCTAATGTGCTTATACAAGGTTCCTGTGACAAATCCCAATCTGAGTTTCATGTCAGGGAAAAGCTGATCTTTAAAGAGGAATATATCTGCTTTCTAGTTTTCTGTAAATATATACCAGTGTAACCCTTACATTTGACTGCCAAAAAATTCAGAGTCTTAGTCAGTGCTCAAGAACCATAGCATTCCACTCATCCAAGCTATCTGGTAATACCTACTCCTTCTTAAAATAGACAATTCTGTTCTATGTCTTACTTTGCATTATGTTTAAACTTGTAAGCTTCTTCAAATCCTTTTGGAATTAAAGAGGATAAATTGTAAATAAATAAACCAAAGATAGTTTTAGCTCCAGATGGTGAGTTTTAAAAGGAACTTTAAGAAATTGAGGTTAATGCAACCCAAACAACAAAAGTACAGGAAGCAGTATTCTATAATGTAAGATTGGCCAACCAGCCTGTCACATGGTTAGTGGCCAAGATAATGTCAGTCTTATATGAGTTCTAGATCCTCAAGATACAAAATGCCATGTTTTATCCTAATGGGGCAAGAGGGAAAAAGCAGTACCCTCCAAGGATTTGAGACCTTTTGGCTCAATACCTACTGAACAAGTCCTTTCTCCGAGAATCAAGTCCAATTTCTTCTCCTTGAAGTGGAATTAAATCCACCTTCGGAAGTGACACACAGTCTACACAGTCTATGACTATATCTCTCAGTCTTGTATTGCCACCCTGGAACATTCCTAGCTGTGCCTCCAGATGGATAGAATCCCACATGCTTCTTGGTCACTCTCAGAAAGAACCCTAACCAATCCAAAGGTCTCTCACCTTTGGATGCTGTTCTGATATTCAGTTAATGCTTGATGAATGTATCAATCAATTTCTTGGATCTCATGGTAGTTACCAGATGGACTCAACAAGATCTTTTCATTTGGTGAGCAGACTAAGTCTGCTCAGTTTCAAATGGATACCACAAAGAGTAGGAGCTCAAGTGATAGAGAGAGAGAGCCTGGGTTGGGGTTTCCAGTAGGGTTTCCAACGATCTGGAATTTAAGTGTAACTTTGAAGACTAGGTAAGGTATAAGGGCAATAATTAATATGATATTTGGGAAATCAAATATGCAGAGCAATGTATCCATAGACCAAAGTGGAGGGAATGAATATCAAGAAAGGATATTTGGCTCAGTTCATGGAGGCCCTTAAATGCCAAACTAGATAATTTGAATTTTATGCTACTATTGAAGATTTTTGAGTAGAGAGAGAAAAGATTATGATGAAAGCAATAGTTCAGGAAATGAAACTGGCCATGGTGTGCAGCACAGACTGTGTGAGGAGAAAAATAAGTAGGGATTCCACTGCTATTGCTATGATCCAGGTAAAGACAACTAGTGTCTAAAACTGGGTAGCAGCATAAGGGACAGAAAGGCAGAAACAGAGAAGAGTGCAAAGGTAAGAATCACCAGGGTTCAGGAGTGATTAGGTGTACAGAAGGAGGCAGAAGGAGAATTAAGAATGCCACTGAGGCTTGCAGTGAGGAGAATCATGAGACAATTACCTCCATTCCTTATGGTAGCATTCTTTGTAACTGAAAAAGACTAGAATCAATACAAATATCTGTCAACAGGGACTGACCAGTTGAACAAAGTACAGTTCCTCTTCAAGATCATATACCATACAGTCATAAAACAGCAGCAAGGAAGATCTCTAGACATAGAATGATCTCTAGAATATAATGTTAAGTGAAAAAAGGGAGCAGAAGAGTTCTTAAAGTACTTGCTACATTTGTGTGAGATATGGGGGTGAAATATAATTACTTATTCTCTTTTGTCTAATATTCAAATACATAATGGATGGATAAGCCAAAATGTAATTAACCATGGTTACTATAGAGGGAAGGAGAAAAAAGAATGGGGGCAGGATGGAAGCAAGACATTTAGAATATCTCCAGTTATATAGTTTTGACTTTGGAACTCTGTAAATGTTTTACATAAATTAAATGCAAAATTAAATTTCAAAAAAGAAAACAATCCATAAAACTGAGGGAAAAAAGAGGCAAGTGAATCAAACTGTGTATCAAGTTGGTAACATAACCACACAGAGAAAGAAATTACTTTTCAAGTGACTAAAACACAATAGTTTGACAATCTCCCTAGTAGGATTTACTCTTAGGGCAAAAGAAAAAGCAAATAAGTCTTGAACTGCATTCTGTGATCTCAGTAGTACCATTGGAATCACTCCTTTGAAATTGTTACAGATACAATATAGGGTAATGCAAGTAATTACATAATATCATTAAGAATCAAGAGTTTCAGAGTGAGAGCAATGAGGTACAGTTACAAAATCAAAAATGTTAAGGAAAGGGCCTATACTCTTAAATTCAGCTTTGAAATATCAGTAGGAATTTATCATGTTTCCTTTTGAAAAAAAAATAGGTAGTTTCCGGCTCTTTCACTAAAAAGACTTAATAGCCTAGTTACTGTGACAAAACCCAGCCCTCAGACTGGGCTCTCTAAATACCATTTCCTAGCAGAAGGAATGAGAACCCCTTGGCAAAATGGTTGACTCCAGGTCTGGATTTGGAATTGTACAAGATGAACCTGAAACCAAATCAAAAATCCTCGAACCAAAAAAATCAAGAAATCTATCACGAGAAAAGGAACAGAAGCCAACTTGAAAGGACCCCCACTGGCATAAGATGAAATCATTTTAGCAACAAATTGAATAATGACTACAATAGATTGAAACATACTAAATATATAAAAATCTATGAGTTCATAGAAATACTTGATGGGTCACCATTGGAGGTTGCTAGGATACCAACTCATTCTGAAAATTGATGTTTTTATAAGGGAAAGTATCAAGCATTTATCCTGCCTTTTTTCGGGGGTGGGGGCATACACTAATTCAAGGTAACTAAATGGTTGAAGAATAAAATTTTTCTTTATACAAAAATTCCAAGTAATAAATGCGGAAGGCATAACAGAATTAGAAAAATGCCATTTTGCAACTCTAAATGATATAATGGACCCAAACAGTAATCATCAATGGTTGTTAAAACCATCAGGTGAAGGGTTGACGGGGACCTTGATAATGGAGGGCTCTAGGTGATACCATTTAAACCCACTGATCAATCTGAGTAAAACTAAAAGTGGGGCAACCACATATGATTTGCCTTGTGAGGTGATGATAGAAAGTACACAGTACTGGCTGTGAAGTATTCTTGCCCAAAAACTTCTACCTGAATCTAATAAAAGCCTCTAGACATAACTACAGTTTACAGGAAATATAGGGGATAGAGAAACAAGTTCAATGACAACATGGGAAAACAAGTAAATTGAGAATGTGAGACATCCTTCAGGACAATTGACCTGGTTTCTCCAATGACTTAAAAGCAATAAAAGGCTGATGAGACAGAGCCGAATGCAAGGTGTGGGCCCTATTTGGATTCTAATTTTAAAAACCTAATTATAAAATGACATCTCTGAGAAAAAAATCAGGGAAATCTGAATATGGATTGGGTATGGAATGATATTAATAATGATTGTTAATTTTGTTAAACGTGATAATAGCATAGTAGTTAAAAAGTATATACTCATACCTATTCCTTAGGCACCAAAAGAAAAGATTGAAAGGCACCACTGCTGATTAGAGAAGAGAAGATGGGGAGAGAGGTCAGTTTGGGGGGAAAGGATGAGAATTTTTAGACATGATGTTCAGAAAGACCACCAAAGAACCAGGTATAGATGTGCAGCAGGAGCTTGCAAATCAGACTTGGAGCTCAGAAGAAATGTCAGAGCTGGAGAGAGATCTGGAAGTTGTTCATATAGATGACTCGCAAGAGCAAAACCTCGGGATCAGATTAATTTTTACTAGGAAAGGAGAGGACAGGACCAGGTTCAAAGCCTGGAGGTGTCAGGAGTGGAAGTGGAAGAGCCCCTAGTGAGGAAGCAGAGGAAGAAGGTACAACAACAAGGAAACAAAATAAGGAACAAGGCCCCGGGGCAGAAAGGCATGGCGAAACCTTATCCCACATTCCTACTGTATTTCCACATTAATTCCAAGCTGAGCATGACCTCAGTAATAGCGGCAGGCCTGTAAGAAAGCGTCTCAGTCTTGGTTGTCAGGCTCCCTCTGTCCCTCATTCCTCCCCTCCCTCCCTCACTCACTGGGCCTGCACCCCCCTCCCCAGTACCTACTGTAAGCCCCACCTACTACGTCCTGCCCGCCCTGCTCTGTTCTGCACAGACTGAGACAAAATCTCTGCCCTCCTGAAAAATCACAGCTTAACGAGGAAGACAGACCTAGAAAAAGAATGACCACACAGTGTTAACATCTCAGCAACAGCTTATGTATCATGGGCCCCACACTACGGGAGGCACTAGAAATGCAAACATAAACAAGTGGCTCCTGCCCACCAGAGCTCAGACTATAGCTTGGAAACCAGACGGAATCAGAATGTATCGAGAGATGAATTAACAATAAATGTACACATTGTATGAAAGCGCCGAGCAGGAAGCGAAGCTAGTAAGGAAGCCCTGTGAGATGGGGACTGTTCCTGTGCCCGTTTTACATACGAGGAAATGGAGTACAGGGAGGTGAGTTGACTGGCCCAAGGCCCTATGGCTGTGAGTGGCAGAGCTAGTTTAGTGGCCGGTATGTGAGACTCAGGAGTTCTGGTTTTATCCCCTCAGTCACATTACCTGAAGGCCTCTTCCAAGACTCCCTATTCTCATTCCACTGTGCCACCCCGGTTGAACCCCTAGAGGCCCAGCGCAGGGGCTCAGTGAGCACTTGCCAAATGAATAAATGAGCTATGCCACTTCAGAGGGCTGTTGGAAAGGTTCGCTGAGGGAAGTAAGTATTAGGTTCATTAAAAGTCACTGTGTATGTAGGGTGGCAGGTAGGGATCGCTGCTGTGTGAGCCACTATTACCCAAAAGAGAAGACACATCCAACAAGTGTGTTGGCTAGTGACTGGCATCAAGGAGCTCTGAAGTCAGGGGGCTGGGCCTCAGGCACCGGGGCTGGGAGGACAAGTGGCAAGAACCAGGCAAAGTCCCAACCCTACAGGGCTTGTGCTCTGAATACAGGGGTTCAGGGACTCAGATCTAGTCACTTAAACTGTTAGCACTGACAGCGGCCACGCCAATCAAGCTGCCAGCTTGAGGTTCTAGAAAGCTCTCTGAAGATGAAGGTGGAGGAAAAACAGGAGGAGAAAGCAGAGAGGGTGAGGAGGAGGGTTGGGGAGGAGAAGGAAGGCAGGAGGGGAAAGGAGAAGGGTGGCAGCTAACACTTACCAAGTGCTGCCTGTGGGCCAGGTGCTGGGCTGAGTGCATTCCAGGCAGTCAGGTACCCCTCACAACCATCCTGTGAGGCCGAGATGCTAATATGAGCTTCCTCACTTTGTAGAGGTTCCCCCGAGACAGTAAGTACCTTACTTGCCATCACAGAGCCGGGCTGTGAACTCAGGCAGCCTGGCCCCCCGACCCCCACCCCGGCATGGCTCTAATGCCCTATATACATCACTGGGGCCCAGGGTCTTACACTGACACAGGCTGAGCTTGCTAGGGACAGGGGGCTCTACACTCCTATTCCCGCATCTGCCCGGGCCCTGCCTGCAGGTAGCAGTGGCCCCAGCTGATGGCAGTACAGGAGACCAGTAAACACAGAGAGAACTAAGAATCTGTTCCAGATGACTCTCTTGGGGTTGCTGAAAGAAGGAGCTGGTGTGGGGAGGGGCGACAATTCTGTCTCCTCTTGTGAATCACTGAGTTTGCCTACCTCCCCCCGCCCCCGATCTGTAACAATGAAGATGTTACCAAGGCCTTACACAGCGCTCCTGCTGTACAGTTTACAAAGCCTTTTATATGCATTACTTGATTAATATGTCACTTTGGAAAAAACAATTTTTAAAAATCTGGTTCTTGATATTGGAGATTTTTCCCCAGAAGACTAAGTATTTCTCTCCACTTCAATCCACATATATTTCCCAGATGTCCTCTGGTCTTCCTGGAATTTCTACTAAGAATTTCAGCTATCCCAACAAGAATGTTCAGACATCACAGTTTCTACCAACATATGGAGCCCAGATCCCCTGGCTCCAAACTCATTTCCCTTTCAACCACAGCTAGGCCCAATACTTCCAGAGGCATGGTAGAAGGAAAACAGGCTCCCCTAGTTCAATTCCTCTACCCTACTCAGACCCCTACAGCTGGACCCACCCACTGATGCTTTCACCTAGAGGGTCAGGCCCAACTCAGTTCCCAGACCAACCCATCCATAGGCACAGGTTTCATGCTCAGCCTCAGCCCCAGGCTGGGGGATTAAGAACAGGTTGCCCTCCCAGACCTGGTACCCCCAGAACAGCTGCCTGAGAGGGTGTGGTGCTCCCAGACCAGAACTCTTCCCAAGCCCACCTCTCAGAATGACCCAGTCTTAACAGCTGACCTTCTGCCTTGATTCTCACCCCTAAGTCCTATGTGTTATCCCACCTACAACCTCAGCCTCCTTTCAAACTGAGCCCTGGCCCAAATGAGATACTATCTTACATGTGTCTTCCCCCAACATCTGGCACAGAAGATGGTCCTGACTGTTGGGTGGATGAGCCCCTCTGCCCTGCCTTGTTCTTATCCAACCTTCTCTCTGGAATGGCACTCTAGCCCAGTGACTGGGGTTTGGACACTATGGACAGGTCTTCTAGATGATGACTGCCAACTGGCTGACTATCCAAGCAGTAGCCACATACCTACTCCTTAGCTATGTTATCTTGAGCAGGTTGCTTAGCTCCTTCATCTCTTAATTTCCTCATATGTAAAGTGAGAAATAGCATTGTGACCTCGCAGGATTGCTGTGAAGATTAAAAGAGTGAATCTATTTTAAGGGCTTAGCACACTGTCCATGTAAGTATCTGCTCTTGCCATTGCTATTGAGCTATGGACTCAACACTGGACTCAGTGTTGGCTATTTCCCAGAATGTCATTGTGCACCAATCTCCTCACCCACTAGCCTGTCTCTGCCTGTAACAAGGCCATTAACCCAAGCATGTGTCCTGGTCAGTGGCCATATCTAGTACCAGGGCTCCATTTCTGCCCCCCCTCCAACCACACACCTGGCTGGCTCCTGCCATTGAGCCCATCATTTCCAGGTGTACAAGTGCCACGTTAGAAGGGACATCCACTTCTAACAAACAACCTAAGTTTGAGTAATCAGGCTGTTCTCTCTTGGGCTGGGCAGTCTCTGGAGGGAGCAGAGGTGAGAGAAAGAACCAGTATGGTTCAGGGAATCCGCAGACTTGGAGGGGAAAAGCAGAGGCAGAAAGAGCTGGGTCATGTCTCTGGGAACTAGGTGTGGTTAGCCAACCTTCCAAAGGCCGGAAAGACAACTTCCCCTGATGGTAGAGCCACCCTGGGAAGAGTTTGCAAAGAGAACAGGAAGGCAGCTGAGCTGTATGCTTCGTAGGGGGCAGGGGTTCTACCAAAGCAGCTCCTGACACAATCAAAACAAAATCCCAGCATCTGAGAGACTTGGGGGTACAGTATAAGAACACCACCCTAGCTAGCAAAAGCACTGTTTGCTGCTCAGATCCCCAGAGGAGCTGGTACTGCAGGCTGCTAACCCCAGGGGATATCTGACACAAGGGCACCCACAGAGCTCATTTAGCCCAATGCCCTTCTTCTATAGGTAAGCAAACTGAAGGCTTGTTCTGCCCTCTGCCTGGCTCTTTCAATGGAATTGGCCCATTTGCACCCCAGGGCATGAGCAGGACATCACAACTAGCCTCAAAGAATACCTGAACTCAGCAGCAGGCCCCAAGCATTTCTCTGGTCTGTCTCACAACTACACCCCCCACCTGCAGTTACCACCTGAATGCCTGCTGCGTTTAATCCCTCAGTTGGGGCAGTGCACTTGAACTTCTTGGTTTGTGCACTTGGGCTGCTCCTCAGGTCCTTTCACTGACTGTGCTGCCTCAGGCAGTGTCTGTAAAGAGAACCTTTCCTTCAGCCCCAGCCCAGCCAGCCTCCTCCCCTGCCTCCCCCACCAGGCACACAGCTTCCAGGTCATGGGATTTAGGCACTGCGGCCCAGAAAAGGAATAATAATAGTAACACAAGCTCCTTGGCAGAAGGTGAGATGTTTTTAACTTTCAAAATAAAGAACAGAACCCTGGTACAAATTTCAGTTTCAGCTCTGCCTAGCTACATGATCCTGAGGAAATGATTCAACCTCCATGAACTTCAGTTTCCTCATCCATAAAATGTAGACTAAATGGGATATTGTACCTCGGTGCCTGGTGATTAGGAAGAGCTCACTAAATTGTAGCTAATATTAGTAGTAGTAACGGATAATGTAATAACCTCTACATCTTTGCCATCTATCAAGCTGGTGCCCAGAGCACTTGCTCAGTAAGTGCTAAGTGAAAAAGATGTTTCTTTACTTGATCGGCACACCCACCAGTTGAAGCAGGTAGAGAAGATATCAGTCTCCCCAGAGGTGGAGATCTGAGGCTGGGGGGCTAAGTGACTTATCCCAAGTCACAGTGAGTAGCAGAGCCTGGACTGGAAACTTTTGTTTCCTGACTTCCTGTTTGGTATTTACCATTTTATGTCACCTGATAAAATTTAGGACCAGAAAGGAGTTTAGAGATTATCTAGCATCATCTCATCATTTCAAAAATTGAAACGTGAGGCTAGAGAGACCAAGGGCATTTCACAAAGCCAAAGAGTTAGTCAGCTGGGCAGTAGACTCCCAGCTTAGTGCTCTATCGATAACCCAAAAGCTTATCTCTTAACAATCATCCCACTGTTCCTGGTTCAGCAAACATGGTCATCCTAAGCTCAAAGCTACCACAGCTTTCCAGAAAAACATCCAAGTGGTAAGTACCAGATCCATTCCTTGTGGAGGGTGCACTTCCTATGTGATTTGGAAGAATGCATCGACGTGATGCCCAGTGACCATCCAGAGTGCACCAACAGTCCCAAATTTGGTGTGTGGAGTACCATCTTTGAAGTGGACCCTACAGTATTTCTGGAATGTCAAGCATGAGATCTGAGAAACACCCCACTTGGCAGTTCCTTCTAAAGCAACAGACAGTTAAATGAGGCCCAAGAAGCACAGGATATTGTTGTTTACATGCAGCCCTTTATCCCATGGCTATGGGAAATGGAGCCAAGTCTCACAACCTCTTTCCTCACCAGATACACTTTGCAAAACAGAGAAGGATAGCATTGCTGCTTGGTCTGCTGTTCTTTCTTGATGTCAGCTTCGTTTGAAAATGAAAAATGATGTCCTCAGACTTTAAGCTCCAACACTGAGGAGATGTATTAGGTTGTTGCACTTGCAGTTAATCTGAGGACGCAAAAGTTAAATGAGCATCGTGTTTGCCTCAAATGAAGAACATCACGGGGAGGGGACAGAGGTGAGTAACTCATTTGTCAATGTAACTAAAAAGGGATCTCCAATACTTCTAATTTAAAAGGTTTCGAAATTCGAAGGGTTTCTGATGAAACAGGAGGGGGATGTTTTCTATAGAAGAAAATCAACACCTTGGATTCTAATAGCACTCTTTTTTTCCCCTTGAAACTATCACCAAAACACATTTGTTATCCACCCCTGTGCTGTTGGGCAATGGTGGCTATAGAAGTATGTGATTGATGGAAGAGGCCTGTCTCCATGCCCACGGTGTGCCCTGGCCAAGCACACAAATCAGGAGTACCTTGCCCTACTCCCTCAAGCATAGGCAAGCTAATGCCAGGATCCACATGCTCAATAAATTCCATGCTTCTTGGTTCCCTCTGCTCTGGATATAAATAGCCACAGCAAGTCTTAGACAAGTGGTCTGTCTTAGTTAGCATGCTTGCTTGGGTCTTGGCAGTAAAGGAGGATGGCCTTTTTGAAAACACCATCTTTGTGGCTGATATCCAAAAATGATAACATCTCACAGTTGGTTTTACTCTTACAGAATTCACCTAACATTTACTACAGGCTAGGTTTGGAGCTCAGTGTTAGATGCAAAGAGAAGAATAAAGGAGGAAGCAATCAATTCTGTTTTGTGCAGGAGGCCTTGGGCTTGATATTATTTGAGCTGGTCCTAGAGGACATGAATGGTGCTTCAGCAGGCATGGGGGTGGGGATGAAGTACTAATGAGAGAGAAGATGTAAGAAGGAAAGAAGCTGGCTAATGGCTCATGCACTCATTTGCTTAAACAGTTGGAATCACTGGATTGTAAATGGTTGGGGCTGTTTTCTCAATGTGAATGAGTATATTCATGGAACACACACTTGTTATTAAAATGATAGGATGGTTGTTTGCAAAAGGCTGCATGGAGTAGAAAGCAATGGACTCCCATAACTATGTTAGCACTCATTTATAAGACTTCTGAAGCTTCTAATAAACAAGAATTTGGTCTGTGTCTAATTGGGTTTTAATAGCTCAGACAAAATTAAGAACTAGAGGAATTTGATATGGCTTTTTTTTTTCATTCAAACTTTATATCAGTCTAATATCCTTAGAAGCTATAAATTATAACTTATCCTCATAAGACTATATGCAAAGCTCATAAGCAAAGTAAAATAATCAGATATTGTTAGTTTTATTAGATAACAAATAACATATTGCAATCACGGCCCTACATCTGGTCAATAATGGCATAGGAAAAGTCTTCATTACTTTCCAGCCTATTGATGAGACATTTTATGAAAATAAGTTTTCTTCTGTACTGTTAGAATGTATGTTGGCAAAGGTGCATTTTATATCTATATCACAGATGGTGACTTCCTGTCTATGTTATTAACTGGGGAAGCACCCAAATCTGATAATCAATTATTCTTCATTGTTTGAAATTCTCAAAGGTCTTCTAGGGTTCAGGAGGAATCTCTTGTTGTTAAGTTCCAATGTCCTGAAATATATATACCTAGAATTTTTAGGTGTTTTTACTTTTTAATGAAATTAGTTACTTCAGTTCTTATTAAAACTGTGAAATTACAAACTGGCCCTCTCTCCAGAACCCAAACCTGGACATGTCACAGAATCCAGAGATAGATGGTTCTATCAAAATGGCATAAAAACAGTGAGGAAAGCTCTAAGAAAACAAAAGGTGGGTGGGTCATAACACTGAGTAAAATAGGAATTGGGGAAAGATAGCCCCAAAAAGAAGGATTCTAGAATAATGGACAGGGGTTAAGGTGGGAATTTTTTTCAAATGTGCTCCTTTTTCTCTCCTTATTATTGCCCTGAGACGACCATTTTCTGTCCCTTTGCCATTGGGAGACAGATAAGTGGTAGATTAGTGCCCACCAGGGGGGGCAGGGTAACTTTAGGGTGGAGCTCAGGGCTGGCTGGGCTAATGGGTGCTAGATAATAGGTGCATGTAGATTGGTGGGCCCCTTAGGGTCTTTTTCTGCTTGCATCCACACATCAGTACCCTGAAAGCTAGAGAACTACAATTGGGAGAGGCTTCTCTTGAATGAAAGCAATGCCAAGGCTGAGTTTCCATTTGTAACACTAGACTTCTTTCTGGAGGCATATCTTCCCCCATCAAAGTCATTGTGGATCACCAGCCAAGGCTCAAGGTTTAGTTTCTCTCCATAGTTACACATTACAATCGAAGGTACCCATTATAACACTAGCAGAATAGGCGCTCACAAGGAAACACAGCTAATGGGTATTCACTGGAAAGCATGGTGGAACAGTTGAGAATTCGCAGCTGAAACTAGGAGGGGCTGTACACTCTCCAATAGCGAGGGAGTGCAAGGGGGCTGTAGCAAGAAGGACTGAAGGCTGGTGGAATTTAGCCCCTGGGAACTCTCAAAGCTGACCTGCCAAGGCTCCCTTCTAGGACAAAATCCCATGTTAAGGACAAATTGGCAATAGCAAAATCAAAATTAAGCAGGATAGTTTCTTCTGCTTCTGATATGGCTGAGTAAATGCCTATTGATCTTGATCCTCTTGTAGACAGGGACTCTAAAGTCTGGGGAAAAAACTAAAAAACAGCAATATGAAGAGACCAGAGAGTGAAAAAAAGCAAGTATATTTTGAAGGGGAGTGGCACAAAGTGATTACCCATTTTTATAGCTTTTAGAGTGAAGGCAAACTAAAGCTGCCAAATAGCTAAGACCCCAAGAGTAAGACAGCAATAGTAAACTCACAATCTATCTGGTATAAAGAACTATAGGCACAGCTCAGGATAACCACAGCCACTGGAAACTAAGGCGGGATCCTGGAAAGGAGAGAGCTAGAGCCAGGGAGCCCCAATTTCTGTATATAGACTCTATCTCAATCTCAGCTGATTCCTGAATCACACATACATGGGACAGACTTTGGCTGAAAATCAAAGCCCTGAACTAAGATTTCAACTACCACCTAAGAGGCAAAGTTCAGAGTTTAAATCTAACCATGTTAGCTATCCACCAAAACAATGAAGTCAATATTTTCCAGAGGAATAAATCAGAATCTATAATCTCTATTCGAAATATCCAGGATATAATCCAAAGTTATTCAACTTATGATGAATCAGAAAACTTTGATCCAATTTGATTTTGAGCAAATCAACAGAGAACAAACCTGAGATGACCCAGAGGCTGGAATTAGCAAATGAGAATTTTAAAGTGATTGTTAATAACTTTACTCAAGAAAGTAAAAGAAGATATGCTTATAATGGATGAAAAGATAGAAAATCACAGCAGAGAAATAGGAACCATTAAAAAAAGAGCCAATTAAAAATTTCAGAATTGAAAAATAACCTGAAATTAAAAGAAAATCACTGGATAGGTTCAACAGTAGAATGGAAATGAAAGAAGAAAAGTTTCAGTAAACTCAAGATAGAACAATATAAATATCCAATGTGAAGAAGAACAGAGAAAAATATATTAGGAAACAAAAATATGAACAGAGCCTCAGGGACAGATGGGACAATATTCAAAGGTCTAACATACATGAAATTAAAGTTCTAGAGGGAGAGGTGGCAGAGAATGGGATAGAAAAAACACTGAATGTGCAATAGCTTAAACTCCCCCAAATTTGGAGAAAGACATGAATTTAAAGATGCAAGAAGCTTAGCAAACCCCAAAAGGACAGAAAACAAAACTCTGAAAATATCACAAACTGCTGAAAACCAAACATAATTAGAAGATCGAAAAAGCAGCTAGAGAAAAAAAAAACACTTTATATACAAAGGGGAAAAGAGTTTCAAATATGGCTGACATGAGAAACAATGGAAGCCAAAGATAAAAGACCAACATCGTTAAAGTGATGAAGAAAAAGCCAACCCAGAATTCTATACTCAGTAAATATATTCTTCAAGAATGAAGGCAGTTTAAAGAAAGGCATTTTCAAATAAATTGTAAGTAAAAAACGTAGTTGCCAGCAGACCTAAGCTAAAGGTGCTTTAGAGTACTTTAAAGACCAAGAAATGCTAAAGGTGTAGGAAAACAGCTCCACCACATAGTGCCCCAATGATATTTTTGTCACCACATGGACCACTTAGTCAGGACTTGACCACAATCTGACCTGTGCCTTCAGAGAACACCTTCAACTCTTCCCGGAGCAAGGGAAATAAGCTGGCTGGCAAGGGACTATCACAAAACTGTTCTCTCCATCTCCTAAAATGTCAGTTGATCAACTTGCCCCCCCTCCCTTAGGGTAAATAGCTGCATGCTATAAAAATGTCTGTTGTAGTTTAGACTTGACTCCTCAATGGCAGAGCAACCCATTGTGCCACCTATCATCTGGACTTTCTGGTTCAGTGTCATTCTGTGGGAATGTTAATGCTATGCTGATCTTACTGTTGCTGTCTAATCAACTGAATTGATTTGGGCTTGTCTCCTTACCAGCTGAATCTAAAAAAGTGTGAGAAGCCAGCCTAGCAGTTGCAGTAGTGATCCTATTGGCTTCATTAGCCATAGCACTACTGCCTAGATACTACTTGACCTCTTACCAAAAGAAAGATCTTCATCAGGCTGAAGGGAAATGAACCCAATGAGAATGAGATACTCATTTAAAAAATAAAGATCTTAAGGACAGCACAGGATGAGATGAGCACTGGATGTTATGCTATATGTTGGCAAATTGAATTTAAAAAAATTTAAATACATACACACATACATACATACATGCAGGCTTGAGGGGCACCTGGATAGATAGCTCAGTTGGTTGAGCAACCAACCGACTCTTGATCTCAACTCAGGTCTTGATCTCACAGTCATGAGTTCAAGCCCCACATTGGGCACCACACTGAGTGTGGAGCCTACTTAAAAAAAAGGCAAGATACTCAATAAAAAAATAAAGGTTGGCTTGGTCAGTAGAATATGCAACTCTTGATTTCAGAGTTGTGAATTTGAGCCATATGTTGGGTGTAGAGACTAAAAATAGAATTAAAAAAAATAAAAGCAAAAGTAATAAATATCTTGGTAAATATAAAAAATGAATTTTGTTCCTCTTAATTTCTTAAAATATGTGATACTTTTTAAAGCATAAATGATGTTGTCAGCTTGTAGGCTTTATATGTAGATGTAATACATATGACAAATTCTGAAAAATGGACAGAGAGGGGTTAAACTGACCTCTAATTTTGCAAGGTTTCTACTTTTCATATGAAGTGTTATAATATTATCTATACTTAGACTGTGAAAAGTTAGAAATACATGTAATAATCTGGAGAGCACATACTAAAGACTACTGTAAAGAGGTAACATCTAAGAAGCCAATAACTCATGTCATGCAGAAAATTTGGGAGTAAAATGCTTAAAAATAGAGTATGTTTGGTTGTCCTGAACTTGATGTAGGCAAACACTAAACTCCCTTGGCTTATCTTGGTTGATAAAAGCAATAAATGACAAAAAAAATTTTTTTTCAAAGGAAATAAATACATGAATATGAGAAGACAATGTTGTAAAGGTGTCAATGACCCCCAATCTAATGTGTAATTCAATGCCATTCCAATTAAAATTCTAGCATTGCGTTTTAAATTTTTTTCCTTTGAAATAATTATAGACTTACAGGAGGTTGCAAAATAGTTCATAGAGTCATTGACTGCTTCCCCCAGCAATCCCCCATAGTGACATCTTACTGATTATAGTAAAATACTGCTAAATAGACTACAGCTTATTCAGCTGATACCAGTTTTCATAATACTCACATGTGTGTGAGAGGGGTATATGCAATTTTATCATATGTAGAGAGACTCATGCAATCATAATCAAGATAAAACACTGTTGCATCACCACAAAGGCACTCCCAGATGCTTCTCATTTTTTTTTAAGATTTCACTTAATTATTCATGAGAGACAGAGAGAGAGAGGCAGAGACATAGGCAGAGGGAGAAGCAGGCTCCCTGCAGGGAGCCCGATGTGGTACTTGATCCTGGGATTCCAGGATCACGCCCTGAGCCAAAGGCAGATGCTCAACCACTGAGCCACCCAGGAGTCCCATTGCTTCTTTTTTATAGTCACACCCACCTGTCACTCCTGCCCCTGTCTACTGGCAGCCACTAATCTATCTTCCATCTGTATGTTTTGTCATTTCAAGAACCTTATGTAATTAGATCATACATTGTTTACCATTTGAGATTGGCTTTTCCACCCTAAGCATCAAGTCCTTAATATCCATCCATGATTTTATGCATACCGGAAATTCAATCTTTTTATGGTTGAGTAGTATTCCATGATATAGATATGCCAGAGTTTATTAGCCATTGAAAGACACTTGGGTTGTTTCCCGTTGGGGTTATTATGAATAAAGCTACTATGAACATCTGTCTACACATTTTTATATGACGTCAGTTTTCATTTATTTGGGATAAATGCCCATGAGTACAACAGCAAGGTCATATAATAATTGCATTTTGCATTTTATAAGAACTAATCATATTCTTTCCAGAATGACTATTCCATTTTACATTCTCATGAATGATGTATGCAAATTCGAGTTTCTCCATATCCTCACCAGCATTTGATGTTTTCAGTATATTGTTTTTATCCTACCATTCTAAAAGCTATGTAGTGATATCTTGTTGTGGTTTTAATTTGCATTTCCTGATACCTAATGATGTTGAATATATTTTCAACATCATTGTTTCAACCTCAGTGTTTATTTGCTATCTGTGGATCTTCTTCAATGAACTGTCTCTTCATATATTTTGCACATTTTCTAATTGGATTATTTGGTTTTTCCTGTTGAGTATTGAAAGCTCTTTATATATCATAGATACTGGTTCTTTGCTGGATATGTAGTTTGCAAATATTTTCTCCCAGTCTGTAGATTGTCTGTTATTCTCTTAGCATGATATTTCACAGAGCAGAAGTTTCAGATTTTTAATTTTTAAAAAAGTTTAAATTTGATGAGTTACAATTTATAAATATTTTCTTTTGTAGATGATGCCTTTAGTCTTGAGACTAAGAATTTTTCACAAAGCCCCAGATCTGGACATTTCTTTCCTATGCTTTCCTTTAAAAGTTTTGTATCTTACATTTTACAATTATATCTGTGAACCATTTTGATCAAGTTTGTTTTATAATATATTCTGAATAAAATGGTCAAAGGAGGGATCCCTGGGTGGCGCAGCGGTTTAGCGCCTGCCTTTGGCCCAGGGCGCGATCCTGGAGACCCGGGATCGAATCCCACGTCGGGCTCCCGGTGCATGGAGCCTGCTTCTCCCTCTGCCTATGTCTCTGCCTCTCTCTCTCTATGTGACTATCATAAATAAATAAAAATTTAAAAAAAAATGGTCAAAGGACAAAAATACACAATTTAATTCTTCACAGGAAAAAACACAACTACTAAACCAGTATGGAAAATTCAGTCTGACTAGTAATAAAGAATGCAAAATTGTAACAATAATGAAAGTTATATTTTTAACTATTAAATTAGTAAAAATTCAAGTAATTTGCCCTGTAAAATTTCCTACACTCTAGGTTTAGTCAATTGCATTGTTATGGTGTTTTAAAATGTAGGTTTTATTATTACTCAGGTATAGTGAGATCAGAAGACAACCACCATTGAAAATATATTTTGTTACAGTTTCCAAGAAGGGGACATACCATATCATGCAGGGCCACACAGGGAAGCACCAGAGTTAGTCAAGAGGCAAAAGGAGAGGAAAGCATGGGCAAAAGCCTTTATGGTGGTTTTCTGAGAGAAGGAACAGCAGAAACAGGGCAAACAAACAGCACAGCAGGTTTAGGAATATGTTTAGGACTGGATAGTTTGAATAATTTTGATAGGCTCTAGGCTGTAGGGTTGGCCCCTAGTTGTCTAGTACCTAGCCCTGGGGTGATTTAGGGCATAGGGATAGTGTCCTGGGCTGTAGAAGCCTGATAAAAAGAAAAAGAGTGGGGTATGGACTCAGGATTAGTTGGTTTGCATATCAAAGATGTGCTGCAGGTAAATTGTTTATCTCTAAAATTAGCTAATTCTAGGAAGGACAGTCCCTCCCTGGGTCCATAAGGGCCCCAAATGTCAAAGTGTCATAAATACAGAGAACAAAAAACATCATTAAATACATAGTGTTGTGGGAGTTTTGATATTGGAGTGATTAGTGTGTCTCTGTAGTTACTATATCCTGAGTTTTCCCAAAGGCAATAAATACAGAACTCAATCTCTCATAACGGTGGGATATTTCCTCTCTAGGCAGTCCATTTGCAGAATGTGCTGGTCCCAATGTACCCAAAGACAGTGTTTTTAAAGGAAAAGAAAACCAACTCACAACATTATTTGAGCAAACTACAGGAATGCAAGGTCAAGCATACCAAAAGTGAGCTTTCCTTATTCTTCCCAAAGTCTCCAAGGCACCATCTGCTTTTGGTCTATGATGCATAGCCCCATCTCCTGATTGGAAAGATTCTGGATTAAGTCCTGAACTTCATGGAATCGAGGTTCCCACCATTAGACTCTTAGATTTAGCAATACTATTCCTTCCCTTTATTCTGGTGTTCAAGTTCTTTTTTTTTTTTTTTTTAATTTATTTATGATAGTCACAGAGAGAGAGAGAGAGAGGCAGAGACATAGGCAGAGGGAGAAGCAGGCTCCATGCACCGGAAGCCTGATGTGGGATTCGATCCTGGGTCTCCAGGATCGCGCCCTAGGCCAAAGGCAGGCGCCAAACCGCTGCGCCACCCAGGGATCCCTCTGGTGTTCAAGTTCTTGCACAGTATGTGTCTTGTTGAAATTCCTAGTTGCAGGGAACTTGCTACATGCTGGGCAATGAGAGAAACTGGGTATAAACACCATTTTATTTAAAAGATATTGAGAACATATTATGAGCAACTGCATGCCAACAAATTAGGCAATCTACAAGAAATGGATGCATTCCTAGAAATGTAAAAACTACCAAAACTGAAACAGGAAGAAATAGAAAACATGAACAGACCCATAACCAGGAGGAAATTGAAGCATTAGTCAAAAATCCCCCAACAAATACGAATCCAGGGCCGGATAGCTTCCCAGGGGAATTCTATCAAACATTTAAAGAAGAATTAATACCCATTCCTCTGAAGCTATTTCAAAAAATAGAAATGGAAGGAAAACTTCCAAACTCTTTCTATGAGGCCAGCATTACCCTGATCCCACAACCAAAGACACTACCAAAAAGGAAAATTATAGACCAATATTCCTGATGAATATGGATGCCAAAATTTTCACCAAGATACTAGCCAATAGGATACAATAGTACACATAAAAGGATTATTCACTACAACAAAGCAGGATTTATTCCTGGGCTGCAAGGGTGGTTCAACACCTACAAATCAATGTGATACACTACATTAATAATAATAATGATAAAGGACAAGAACCATGTGATCCTCTCAGATGCAGAAAAAGCATTTGACAAAGTACAGCATCCTTTCTTGATTAAAACTCTTCATAGTAGGAATAGAGGGAACATACCTCAATATCATAAAGGCCATATATGAAAAGCCCACAGCAAATATCATTCTCAATGGGGAAAAACTAAGAGCTTTTCCCCCAAGGACAGGAACACACATAACAGGGATATCCATTCCCACCACCCACTATTGTTCAAAATAGTACTAAAAGTCCTAGCCTCAGCAATCAGACAACAACAACAACAAAAAATTAAAAGCATCCATATTGGTGAAGAAGTCAAACTCTCACTCTTTCCAGATGACATGATATTCTATATGGAAAATCCAAAAGACTCCACTCTGAAATTGCTAGAACTCATACAGGAGTCAAACTCCCACTCTTTGCAGGTGTCATGATACTCTATGTGGAAAATTCAAAAGACTCTCCCCCCAAATTGCTAGAACCCATACAGAAATTCAGCCAAGTGGCAGGATATAAAATCAATGCATGGAAATCAGCTGCATTTCTATAGACTAACAATGAAACAGAAGAAAGAGAAATTAAGGAGTCAATCCCATTTACATTGCACCCAAAACCATAAGATACCTAGGAATAAACCTTAAAGAGGCAAAGGATCTATACTCAGAAAACTATAGGACATTCATGAAAGAAACTGAGGAAGACAAAAAGAAATGGAAAAACATTCCATCCTCATGGATTGGAAGAACAAATATTGTTAAAATGTCTATGCTAGGGGATGCCTGGGTGGCTCAGTTAGTTAAGCATCTGCCTTCAGTTCAGGTCACAATCCCAGGGTCCTGGTATCAAGCCCCACATTGGGGCATCAGGCTCTCTGCTTGCTGGGAAGTCTGCTTTGGCCTCTTCCTTGGCCTCTTCCTTGGGTTGTGTGCTCTCTCTCTTTCTCAAATAAATAAATAAATAAATAAATAAATAAATAAATAAAATCTTTTTAAAAAGTCTATGCTACTTAGAGCAATCTATACATTCAATGCAATCCCTATTAAAATACCATCAACACTTTTCACAGAGCTGGAATGAATAATTCTAAAATTTGTACAGAACCAGAAATACCCCAAACAGCCAAAGAAATGTTGAAAAAGAAAACCAAAGCTGGTAGTATCACAATGCCTGACTTCAAGCTATATTACAAAGCTGCAATCATTAAGACAATATGGTATTGGCACAAAAACATAGATCAATGGAACTGAATTGATAACCCAGAAATGGACCCTCAACTCTATGGTCAACTAATCTTCATCAAAGTAAGAAAGAATATCCAATGGAAAAAAGTCTCTTCAATAAATGGTGTTGAGAAAATTGGACAGCCACATGCAGAAGAATGAAACTGGTCCATTTTCTCACACCATATACAAAAATAGACTCAAAATGGATGAAAGAGCTAAATGTGAGACAGGAATCCACCAAAATCCTAGAGAAGAACACAGGCAGCAACCTCTGTGACCTCAGTCACAGCAACTTCTTGCTAGACACATCTCTGAAGGCAAGGGGAATAAAGGCAAAAATGAACTATTGGGACTTCATCAAGATAAGCTTTTGCACAGCAAACAGTCAACAAAGCCAAAAGGCAACTGACAAAATGGGAGAAGAGATTTACAAATGCCTTATCAGAGATAAAGGTCTAGTATCCAAAACCTACAAAGAACTTATCAAACTCAACACCCAAAGAGCAAATAACTCAATCAAGAAATGAGCAGAAGACATGAACAGACATTTCTCCAAAGAAGACATACAAATGGCCAACAGACCCATGAAAAAAAGCTCAACATCACTCAGCATCAGGGAAATACAAATCAAATCCACAATGAGATACCACCTCACCCCAGTCAGAATGGCTAAAATAAACAAGTCAGGAAACAACAGATGTTGGTGAGGATGCAGAGACAGGGGTGGGAATGCAAGCTGGTATAGCCACTCTGGAAAACAGTATGGAGGTTCCTCAAAAAGTTGAAAATAGAGCTACCCTACAACCCAGCAATTTCCCTACTAGATATTTACCCCAAAGATACAAATTTAGTGATCCAAAGGGGTATCTGCACCCCAATGTTTATAGCAGCAATGTCCCCAATAGCCAAACTATGGAAAGAGCCCATTGACAGATGAATGGATAAAGGATAAACACACAGACACACGCACGCACACACACACACACAATGCAATATTGCTCAGCTATCAAAAATGAAGCCTTGCCATTTTCAACAATATGGATAAAACTAAAAGGTATTATGTTAAGTGAAATAAGTCAATCAGAGAAAGAATCATCATATGATATCACTCCTGTGAAATTTAAGAAACAAAATAGAGGTGTATAGGGGAAGGGAGGGAAAAATAAAATAAGATGAAATCAGAGAGGGAGACAAACCATAAGAGACTCTTAATCATAGGAAACAACCTGAGGTTTGCTGGAAGAGAGAGGGTGGGAGTATGGGGTAACTGGGTGATGGGCATTAAGGAAGGCACATGATGTGATGAGCACTGGGTGTTATATAACACTGATGAATCACTGAACTCTACCTCTGAAACTAATGAAACATACATTGTATGTTCATTAACTGAATTTAAATTAAATAAACAAATAATAAAAAACAAAGAATGATTCATTTTCTCATTGGTTTTCTACTCTCCCAAAAAAAAGCAAATAATCTCTGCATAAAAAACAACATGAAAATAGAGTAAAAGGACAATTGATAAACTGGGAGAAAATATTTGTAGCACAAATCACAAAACGCTAGTTTCCTAAAATATGAAGAACACTCAAATATTGAGGAACAAAGGACCAAAAACTGGTTAAAGGGGGGGGGGGGTAGAGGCATGAACAGATAGTTCACAAATTATCTACCCATCTACCTACATATCCCTTACCACATGAAAAGATGCTTCAGCTCACTCAAAATTAGAGAAATACAAATGAAAACAATGCCAAGGTACTATTTCTGACCTATCAGATTGATGAAAATGTAAAAGAATGAAAACACATTTTACTTGTGAGATTGCAGAGAAATAGGCACTCTCAAACATTACTGGTGGGAATGCACATTACTGGCACAATTTTCATGGAGGAGAATTTGTCATTGGCTAACAAAACTAACATGCACTTACCTTTGACCCAGCAATCCTACTTCTAAGAATTAACACAAAGATACACCTCTGACAACACAAAAATACATATGTACCAGGTTTTTTTTATTGCAGCATTGTTTGTTATTTCAAAATATTGAAAGAACCCTGATGTCCATACATAGGAGACTATTTGAATAAGCTATGATATATCCACACAATGGAGTTCTAAGGCATAAAAGAATAAGGAAGATCTCTACGAACTGACACGGAGTGATTTCCAAGATATACTTTTAAGTGAGAAAAAGCAAATTGTAAAAGAGTTTCTATAGTATTTTCTCCTTCATGTAGGAAAGAATGGCATATAAAAAATGTGCATGCATCTGCTCATTTGTGCAGAAAGAAATACAGGAATGATAAAGCAGAAATGAATGAGCTTGCTTACCTATAGGAGGTGGGCCGGAAGAGGGTGAAAAGAAGTGAAGGCACTATACATGAGGGTTGATCAAATATGTGAATATATTGTAGATAATGAGTGTCAGCTTTCTTACTGTTGGAGAGGAGTTAAAAATAAGTAAAGGAGAAAGGTCAGAGCGCGGCCTGTGCTGTTAGGTTGTAATTTGAGGTATCAGTATCAACTCACAGTGTTTAAGGTAGATGGAAAGATGCAGAAATTAGTGGGCAAAAGTATAATGATAAATAGAATGTTTACATAGTCTCAAGGTATCTCTCCAAAAGATTCCTTTTTTTTTTAAAGTAAACTATACACCCAACGTGGGGCTCTAACTCCCAACTCCGAGATCAAGAGTTGCATGCTCTACTGACAGGTCAGCCAGGTAACTTCAGGATGGAGACACCTAGCAGACACCCCCTTAACCAAATAATCAATGTTAATGTTACCAATAATGAGACACATAGATAGCATGAACCTTTAGATATGATGCACTGGGAGCAAACATTCTTCTGTGGTGCTCTTGCCAGAAAAGCATAAACTCAGCCTAGTGGTATGAAAACATCAGGTAAATCAAAATTGATGGACAATCTACAAAATAACTAAGGAGTACTTTTTAAAAAGTGTCAAGGGCACGAAAGACAAAGGAAGACTGGGGAATGGCCCCAGATGGAGTGGAATGGCGGATTAGATCCCCCAAAAGAAAAAGGACATTAGGACCACTGGCAAAATTTGAATAAGGTCTGTAAGTTAGTTAATCATATTGTATCAATTTTAATTTCCTTGTTTTGAAGTTTTACTATGATTATGTAAGGTGTTAACATTTGGTGAAGCTGGATGAAGTGAATTCTATGTACTATTTTTGCAACATTTTTACAAGTCTAAAATTATTTCAAAATAAAATCTTTTTTAAAGTTTCTGCCTGAACTAACACCAAATTCATTAAGGGATCCTCAGGTTATCTTTTATGGGGAAGGTCAAAAACTGGATTGCAGCTTAGAAGTTCCAAAGACCCTAAGATATGGCTCCTTCTGGATTCCATACCAAGGTTGGTGAAAGAGGGTAGCTAACTACCAAGTAAGGGCAAGGGGGCCTTCCAATTTCTGGATGAGACTGAAGGGGAAAATTATACCCACAAGCAACTAATGAATCCTCTTTTTAATTTTTTAATCCTATTTTTAAAAAGATTTTATTTATTTATTCATGAGACACACAGAAAGAGAGGCAGAGACATAGGCAGAGGGAGAAGCATGCTCCTCACGGGGATCCCAATGTGGGACTCAATCCCAGGATCTTGGGACCATGACCCAAGCCAAAGGCAGACACTCAACCACTGAGCCACCTGGTGCCCCTGATTCTTCTTTTTATGACTGAAGAGAAGCTACATAAAAGACCCAAACTAATGTAAAGAATTAGTCCAAAAGATAAAAGGGGCTTCAGCTATCCAAGATAACACAATGGGAATTGAAATTTAAGCCATACAATTTTCTAGTTAGACAAAGTTTAGATACTGACTTTCCCTTCCCAGAGGTAAGACCATGTGCAGTGGCAAGAAATTGGACAGAATCAAAAAGGACCCCCCCAAAGTGGAAATTCTACATAAGTTCTACATAAGAGCCCTAAGAAGAACAGAGAGGTCTCTCTCCTACTCAGCCCATTCTCCAACTAGGAAGGGACAGAAAAAATGAGGAAAGAAGAAAAGTTTTGAAAACTGTTCATTGGTTTCTAATCTGCTGATCCCTTATAGACCACTCATTTCTTGTTACAGGGAAATCCCTTTCCCTCTAACTTTACAATCTGCCACCTTAAGTTTAGGATCCTTCACTTACCATCTAAGGCTCTCCATAGCATGGTCCTACCTTTTTTTCCAGTCATGTATTTATTTTGAATGCACAGAGCTTAATGGTAAATTCATGGATGTTAACTAAACTCACTATGGTAATTATTTCACACTATATACACATATCAAATCACCATGTTGTGTACCTTAAACTAATACAGTGCTATATGTCAATTATATCTCAATAAAACTGGAGGAAGGAAGGAAGGAAGACAGGCAAGCAGGCTGGTTTTGGACCCCAACAGAGATGGTTCTCTCATCTCTGAGCAGGTGACCAAGTTACTTAATTGTTGTAAACCTTAGTCTCCTTACTTGTATAGTAGGGATGATACTGCCTATAACTAATGAGATTGCTGTGGGTGGCAATAAAACAAGAGAATGCATGCAAAGCACTTAACACTATGCATGGCACAGAATAATGACTCAACACATGGGGACTATTACTAGCCCTAAATAGATCCTATGATTTCTCACCTTGTTACATTTACTTCAGCTATCCTTTCCTCCTGAAATGCCTCTACCTATATAAATTCTATCATTTAAGGCCAGTCCCCAAGGCCACCTTCTCAAGAACTCTTCCCTTTTATTCCACCAGGATATATTCTATCCCTGCTTCAAAACTCCAGTTCATTTGAACTCCTCCCTTGGTACCTCCTTTACACTGATAAGCATACCTGAACAGTGCCCAGAGCTGAGCCTGCACTGAGCAGGTGCTTTGTGACTATTAACTGAGTTAAATCCACAGGGTGCCCAAATGTGACATGATTTCCTAGAATTTTTAGTAAGAACCCCAAGTACCTGAGCAACAACTCAATTAATTCCAGATGCCAGAGTTTCTGCTAACAACCTGAACTCAATGTTAAAAACACATGACCAAGAGCTGAATCAGGAGTGAGAAAGCATAGAGTAGTGGGGCATAACTCTGCTGGAAGTTGCTGCTGCTGATAGTGTTGGTCTCCAAGATGTGCATGGTGATACATGGGTTTTCAGGGCCTGCTACTGTCATTTTTCTGTTCTGTCCAGCAACTTTTCTTTGGAATTTTCAACAAAATAATTAATAAGGAAATTGTTCACAGGAAAGTATCTTAAACATACACACATGCTTTTTAGATGGGTGTAAATGATGACATTTGCCTACAAGAAGGGTATACTACACTTGGTCTTAGCCAAAAGGCCAAGAAGTGATGTAAGAAAGGGGTATAAATGAATAACTCTGATTCCCCTCTCAGCCCTGGTGCCTCTTGCTCTACCTCCAAACACCAATAAATAATGTCAAAGGAAAGAGAATTGTATAACACTACCTACCCACGCAACTCTTCCCTAAAAGGCAAACATGTCTTTAGACTCAAGACTAAAGTTTTAGGGTTTGGATGCCAACAGGTGTGCATAATTACCCATACTGTTTTAGTGGGCACTTGTTGCACAGTCACAGAAAAGCAAAAAGAACTGCCTCACTGAAGAGAGGTTTTCAACAGCTCTGTGGAGATGTATTGACAAATTCCAGACAAAATGTAACTCTTGGACGCCTGAGTGGCTCAGTGGTTGAGCATCTGCCTTTGGCTCAGGGTGTGATCCTGGAGTTCTGGGATCGATTCCCACATCGGGCTCCCTGCATGGAGCCTGCTTCTTCCTCTGCTTGTGTCTCTGCCTCTCTATGTCTCTCATGAATAAATAAAAAATCTTAAAAAAATGTAACTCTTGTGGATTATTTTCCCTTCTTATTCCTGACTTGGGAATGTTTACTGGCAGGCAAACATATAACTTTCCATCATTAATGACTCAGGGGGAGTTTGAGGGTCATGGAAAATCAAGTAAATGATCAAATGGAGTCAAAATAAGCAGGTTGCCTTTCATATTTTGGTAGTGAAATGAATAATGCTCAATGATCTTTGAGTCATCCAAAGTAGAACTTAACATGGGAAACATGGTCCACTGCAGTGCAAAATACTGACACACATTACAAGGTCCCCAAAACAGGAGAGAAAAGCTATTTTCTTGAATGGAAGAAATCATAGCTTCGTGTTCCAGCCTTAAAACCCTCCCTCTCTTTTTCTCTTCCTTCCCGGCACAGATATCTAATGAATACCTACCACATAAGGGGCCTTGTAATAAGTACTCCTGGGAATAGAGAAATAAATATTGTGTCTTCAGGTAGTTGGTAAGCTTAACAGAAAAGACAAGACTAACAAAACCAGAAACAAGTTTCTACAAAATAACATGCAGACTCCAGACACTGGCTTCCTTTCTGGAGAGGCCACCAAAGTAAGTGTGTGTTGATATATTTGATAAATTAAAGGAACATTTGTGAAAGGCCTCTGGGAAAGTCCACCCATTTATACTTACTGTATGTATTATTTCACTGGACTTGTTCAAGAAAGACTTTGTGTGATAAACTTTTTGAGGCCTTGAATGCCTGAGAATATTTCAAACTTATATTTAAAGGATATCTAGCTAGGTATAAAATTCTACGTTCCAAGTTTTGTTTCCGCTAAATACTTCGAAAATTAGCACTTCATTGTCTTCCTGTATTTTGAGTACTGGGACTTCAATAGGATTTTATTCCTTTGTAAATGATATGCTTTTTCTTGTTGAGAAGTCTTCTATTCATCTGATATTTTTAAATTTTAATACAACGTGTCTAGTAGGATTTTTCTTATATATCCTGTTGGGCAAATTCTGAATCCTTTTAAACTGAGGTCATCCATATTTTACTAAGACTGGGAAATTCTTGGTATTTATTTCTTCAAATACTTAGCTCTCTTCCACTTATTTTTTTTCTCTCTCCTTGGACTCTTATTATACTGACTTAACACTTCCCTTTCTATCCTTTGTATCTCTAAAACTAAAAAATATATTTTCCAACTATTTCTCCCTTCCTGATGTCTTCTGGGAAAGCTATTCAATCTGGTCATTCACTCATTAATTCATTTTTTTTATCTGTATTCATGTTGTTATTAACCTCACCCCCCAATCAAGTTATTTACTTCAACTAATATTTTTCATAGCTTATATTTCTGAATGCTTCTTAGTAACTATTTATGCCTGCTTCATGTTACCAATATGAACTCTTCAGTGATATTCTAGTTTATTTTCAATTATTTTTCTGACTAGTTCATTAATTCTGCTTTGTCTGGCAGGGTCTGTTGTCTTTCTTTTGGAATAGTTACATTCCTCATAAGGCATGTTATTTAAGAGGACCAATGCTCAGTAATTTCTAAGGTTACAATAGCAGTTTTTTGATTGAGCAGACCACCTGGGTTGTAACTTTCTCAGACTAATTATAGAAACTTGACTCTTACTCTATTTGGTTTAGGTTGTATATTCACTCTTCCAAAGGTTTATTCACCCATGAAAGAAAAAACTTGCAATTAAGATAAGGTATCACCAATTGGTAGCTACTGCCATGATTGTACAGCTTGAAGTATAAGTATCAGTTCTGTGTGTGGTTACTTTAAACAGACAACATAACAATGTATTGCCAGACATTGCTGCTTAAACTTGATAATACAATGTTTTAAAAAGTGCTAAACAGGGGATCCCTGGGTGGCTTGGTGGTTTGGCACCTGCCTTTGGCTCGAGTCCCGCGTTGGGCTCCCGGCATGGAGCCTGCTTCTCCCTCTGCCTGTGTCTCTGCCTCTCTCTCTCTCTCTATCATAAATAAATAAATCTTAAAAAAGTGCTAAACAGAGCAACATCATTATGTTTAGAGATGGCACACAGAGAAAACGATGTAATAAAATAAATGTCATCTTGGTATTTTTTCATTATGACTTTTTCACATCATGCTTAATATGTTAAGGATTCTCTAAGAATTCTGCAGAGGCAGTGTGGTTCATCCAAAGTGGTCTGCTTTTTACCTATGACAGCCACCAGTAATCACTAGTGGTAATATAGGGACAGAAATTTGGACTCTCTTTGGGCATGGCTCATCTAAGTAAAATAGATGTGGGGTGAAAACAGCACTTGCCTGAGAATTGGTAGACCTATGTTCCAACCACAACTCTGTCACATAATAGCTGTATGATCTTGGACACATGACCTAACTCTCTGGGCTTCAATTTCTTCATGTATAAAAGTAGGGTTGAACTACATCATCTCCAATGTCCCTTCAAGCTGTTCAGGTTTATCATTCAGTTTCATAAAGATATACCACTCCAAACAGACATCAGTATTTTATGCAGAGGAATCATAAACAAGTATACTTTAACATATAAACCATGCAATCTCATACAAAACAATCGAGAAAGAAGTCTTTATGCAAAGGGTCCAATTTGTAACTTATTCTGTAATAAAGCTCAGTCTAACCATTTCTTTTGTTAACTTTAGTCCTAACTATAGGCTGCCTCAGGGCATTTTCACAGCTTTTTACCAATCTGTCCTTGTTTAGCTTTAGCTGTTAAATCTATAGATTCCAAACGCTAAATACTAGATTAATAGGTCCCTACTAAAAGTTCCAATGTCTCAGCTAGTTCTTGTGCTTCCAGCTTAATCTTCTCTTGTCTTCCTCAGTAATCAGCTTTTGCATAGTTCCCAAGTCTCAGCCCCTTTCTCCAATTCCCATTATTTTTCTCTCCTTTTTGAATCTGAGTTTCTGAGCTGCCTTTTATGCTAGAGGCATATGATGTCATTGTGTCTACCCCCAGCTGTTCTTAATTTTCTCTCAGATCAGCTCTCTTGAAGGACTCTCAGCAGGCCCAAAGACACAGCCCTCCCTTCTAGGGTGCAGATGAAAAGCTGGGGTGGAGGGGAAAAAGGGCAGTTCACCAACCCATAATGAGTAATCCTAGCAAAATAAAGGGCAGGGCCCTCTTAATAAACACAGCACTCCAGGAAGAGGGTGGAGCCAACTGAATAAGCCTCAGGCTCTGATGAACTGAGTGTGCTCTTGGAAGCTGTCATAGCAACAGGAGTTTGCTCTCCAAGATGTTGACTATCTCTACCTAAGGCAGATCTCTAAGACTGGAGCATCACCCTCTGTGGCTGTCCTTGCTTTTCAAGGTCTTGAAGCACCTGGCTCTAACCACCTACCATGCAAACCTCCTGCCTCCAACCAAGGGCTGGCCTTCTCTGGTTTGATAGTTAAAATGGATTGTGAGGGGCTCTAGGCAAATTTAGCTTTCTCATCCACGGATGCCCATGGTTTTGTGGTGTTACAGAAAAAGCCCTGATGCATCAATTCACATGACTCATAATTCTTATTGAATTCATGTTCCAACATCCATAGTGCTACTTGAAAAATGACGATGTGATGATACTTTACACAAAGGACTGAACCTCCGTGGTGGAAATTCCTACTATATATGGACCAGGTTAGAGCAGATAGGATAGCGCCCATGCTAGTAACTTTGGAATGAATTTCCTACTAGGGTAGTGGTAGAAACATTTTTCTTGCCTCATCCTATTTAGGCCAGCAGCCAGTTGAGAATAAATACCTCCAGAACACAGCAATTTTGACGAGGAAAGGGAAGGACAGAGTAGGAGAACACAGTGGAAACTCATGAGGCAGGACCTAATGGACTAGTTAGCATCAGTACTCAGCTCTGGCTACACATTAGAATCTCCGGGGTGGGGAGGAGGTTACTTTTTAAGTTTATTTTTAAATAATTTTAAAGTTATATAAAAGTTGAAAAAACTGAAAAGATAGCTGTCACACATCCAGCAATGTCAAAATCTTACATAACCATGGTACAGTTATCAAAACTAAGAAATTAACCTTGGTACAACACCATTAATAAAACTATGGATTTTATGTGGACTTCACCAGTTTTCCACTAATGTCTGTTTTCTGTTCCAGGAACTGATCAGGATACTACATTGCATTTAGTCATCACATCCCTTCTCCAATCTAGGACAGCTGATCAGCCCATGTATTCATGATCTTGACACTTTGAAGAGCACTGATCAGTTATTTTTTATAATGTGCTTCACAAGTTTTCCCACTAATGTCCTTTTTTTGTTGTTCCAGGATTGAATCCAGAATACTATGTTGTACTTAGTCATCATAACTTCCTAGTTACCTCCAACCTATGGCAATTTCTCAGTATTTCCTTATTTTTCACGACCTTGACAATTTTAAAGATTACTTTGTAAAATGTCCCCCCCCCATTGGGCTTATCTGATATTTTCTCATGATTAAATTGGGATTATGTAATTTTGGGGAAGGATAGCACAGTGGTGAAGTGCTTTTCTCATCATATGGTATCAGGTGGTACATGATATCAACATGACATCCTGGTGATGTCAGCCTTGATCACTTGGTTAAAGAGAGATCTTTCCAGTCTCTCCACTGTAACCCTACTATTTTTTTAAAACCTATTTTGTTGATATAATTACAGATGCATATGAATTTGAAAATGTAATGCAGAGAGGTCTTGTGTATCCTTCACTCAGTTTCCCCCAATGGTACATGCGTATATTCTTGTAACTACCATCACAATCCAGAAACAGAACAATTCCACCACCACAATGGTCTTCCTCATGCTGCCTCTCTATAGTCACAACTCTCCTCCCAATATCTCTAAGTCCTGGGCACCATTAATCTGTTTTCTAGCTCTTTAATTTTATCATTTTTGAGATTATATAAATAGAATCAATCAGTATGTGACCTTTTGAGACAGGCTTTCTTCACTTGGCACAATGCCCATCATATCTATCTAAGTCGTGTGTATCTGTAGTTCATTCTTTTCATTGCTGAGGAGTATTCTATGGAATGGATATACCAGTTTGTTTAATCGTTTACCTATCATTCACCAAAAGAACATTTGAGCTCTTTCCAGCTTTTGATTATTGCAAATAGCTCTGTTATGAACATTCATGGTTTTTGTATGGATAGTTTTCGTTTCTACGGAATACATGCCCAGGTGTGTGATTTCTGAGTTGTATGGTAAATTTATGCTTAGTTTTTTTTTTTTTATGCTTAGTTTTATAAGAAACCATTAAACCTTTCTCCACAGTGGCTGTGCTATTTTACTTTCCCATCAGCAATGTATGAGAAATCCAGTTTTCCTGCATCCTTGCTAGCATTTGGTATTATCAATATTTTTACTTTAGCTATTTGAATAGATGTATATATGTATGGCTAGTGATATTGAATATCCTTTCATGTACCTACCGGTCATTTACATATCCTCTTCAGTGAAATGTATGTTGCTTTTGAGAGTTCTTTATTTTCAGAAATATTATTTACAAATAGTTTTCCCAGTTCATCACTTGTATTTTCATCTTCTTTAACAAGGTCTTTCATAGAGCAATTATTTTTACTTTTGATGAGTTCCAATTTATCAACGTTTTCCTTATATGGACCAAGTTAAAGAAACCTTTGCTTAGTCCTAGATCCAAAGGATTTTCTCCTATGTTTGTTTTCTGAAAGATTTACACTTTTACATTTTGCAAAGTTACATGATCCATTTCAGAATTATGCCAGCACAGAGTGTGAGATTTAGATCAGGTTTTTGTTTTGTTTTGTTTTGTTTTTCTTTTGTTTGTTTGAGTTTTCTGTTTTGTTTTGTTTTGGTTTTTTGCCTATGCATGTTCAATCACTCCTACATCATTTGTTGAAAAAATTATCCTTCATTGAATTGCTTTTGCAACTTGTTAAAAATCAGTTGGGCATATTTGTGTGGGTCTATTTCAGAGTTCTTTGTTCTGTTCCACTGATCTATGTGTCTACCCCTCTGTCATACTGTCTTGATTAATGCAGCCATATAATAAGTCTTGAATAATCAGTTGAGACTGATTCCTCCCACTTTATTCTTCTTTTTAAAAATTGTTTAGTTCTTCTAGGACTTAGACCTTTTCATATAAATTTTGAAGCAGTCTTCTGCTTTCCACTCTGATAAGACCTTGGAAGTCAACACTCCCATTCTTACATACAAGAAGAACCAGACAAACTGAAAATTCAGTGGCTTTTTTGGACCCATCAAAGTAATTGGGTTTCAGGGAAAACCACCATCCCAAATCTAGGGAATGAGGAACATCCAACTGCAATTTACTTACCTAGAAAAGAAGCTTTTGGAATCATAAACTAGTAGGAATACCAAAAATGGTCATTTTAAAAAACCACTGGAGGCTGACTGTGCACCACTGTGAGAATAAGAAACTTCTGAGGACTGCATACACAAGAGCATCCCCAAATTTCAGGTAATCCATCAAGTTCCCACAGTAAAGATCTGAATAAGATCCTCTTGTGACTCTGGGAAGGGGAGAGAAAGAGGAATCATTGTGAAACATGCTTAAAGCAGCTCCATAACTCTACAGGGAAATAGACTGCCAGCACCTTATCCCATCTGGGTGAGGGCACTGCTCTCACTCCACCCTTCTCTAGCCAACTGTAGAGACAAAGACAAAGAAAACATCTTTAAAGAAGACAGAGTAGGGAGGAATGCCTTTTAAAGGAACAAGCATAAGAATTGTACCAGGCTTCTTGTCAGAAACCACACAAAAAGGAGCAGAGTGAAATATTCAAAGCATCCAAAGAAAAAAAACATCAACCCAGATTCTATATCCAGCAAAATTACTCTTCAGAATTGAAAGAGAAACTCTTTCTCAGAAAAACAAAAACTGAGGGAAATAAAAACAGACTTGCCTTACCCAAAATATAAAAAGTTCTTCAGGGGGAAGGAAAATAATACAGGTCAGAAACTCAGACATACAGGGATCCCTGGGTGGCGCAGCGGTTTGGCGCCTGCCTTTGGCCCAGGGCACGATCCTGGAGACCCGGGATCGAATCCCACGTCGAGCTCCCTGCGTGGAGCCTGCTTCTCCCTCTGCCTGTGTCTCTGCCTCTCTGTCTCTCTCTGACTATCATGAATAAATAAATAAAATCTTTAAAAAAAAAAAAAAAAAGAAACTCAGACATACAAAAAAGGAAGAGTGTCAGAGAAGGGATAGAGGAAAGCAAATTAAAATCTTTTATTTTTCTAATTTTTAATTGATATAAAAGATAACTATTTAAGTAACAATAGTAATAATATATTGGTTGATTGTAGCATATAGATAAATGAAATAAATCACAAGGTCACAAGTGATAGGAGAGAAGATTTGATAGCACTCTGTTATAAGGCACCTATACTACAAGTAAAGTGTGTAGTGTTATTTGAAGATGGACTCTTAGTTAAAAATGTATACTGAAAAGTCTAGGACAACTACCAAAAACTTTAAAAGAAGTATAACTGACAATCTAAGAGAAAAGATAACTTGGAATTATATAAAATCTCAATTAAAACCAGAAAAGGCAGGACAGTGGAGGAATCATTTTTTCATTCTGAAGTCTACTTTAAATGATAATATAGCCATTACCACTTTTTAAAAATATTTGAATGGCATGTTTTTTCTTTTTTTACTTTCTTTTTTTCAGGATTTTAAAAAATTTATTTCAGAGAGAGAGAGAAAGAGCATGAGCAGGAGGAAAGGCAGAGGGAAAGGGAGAAGCAGACTCCCCACTAAGCAGAGAACCCAATGCAGGGCTCAATTCTGGGATCCTGGGATCATGACCTGGGCCCAAGGTAGATGCTTAACTGACTGAGCCACCCAGGCACCCCATATTTTTCTTTCAATTTACTTACATATTAACTAGAAAATATAAATAGTAAATGGTAAAACTATTATATTTCCCTTTCCATACTTTGTTAGAACTGAATTAGTAAGTCCAGCCCACATTCAATGGAGGGGAATTAATCTTCACCTCCAGAAGGGAGGAGAAACAAAAAATTTGTGGACACATGCTAAAACCACCATAGTAATTAATAAATATTTGGGGGGTAATACTTTGAAGCTATATCTTGCCCTCCAAGATTATTAGTAGACTTAGTTCTTTTTATTTGGGAATGGCATTTGGAAAACAAAATGTGATTCTAGGTGAGCTCAATTCTCCTTGAATGTTGCTGCTTCCAGGCCATGTCAGTGGACAGAGCTAGGAAACACATAAAGTAAAATAGTCCATATATATACACATATTGATGTTTATTTCTATATCTATCTTTATATGTATATATATTTATATATGTATAGATATGTTTATATGAATTTTTATATTGATATCTCTGACTTTAATCTAGTACCATAGGGTTTATTCTAGCTTTCCTTCCTTGCTTATTTGTAATTTGTTTCTATGGCAGATTCTTGGAGGTGTCTTTAAAAATACAGATAATTAAGAGCTCTCTACCCAAAATTAATTAAATTGGATGCACCCATATGCTTTAAATATTCACCCAGGCAAGACCAGATACATAACTTGTAGGGCCCAATGCAAAATGAATATGTGGAATGCCTTGTTCAAAAAGCAGGAAAAATGTGTTATTAAAGGTACTAAAACATAAAGATTTTTTCCCTTTTTCTGTGGTCTCTCATTCAGTTTATCCTGGTATTTTCTATTTGCAATTCAGTGTCATTCTAAGTCAAGAAAAACTAGAATTTTAAATTATTAACATATATTTTACTGTTCATCTTTTTTGTGCAATTTCAGTTTTAAGTAAAAATATCAGACCTAACTTGTATACAGAGTTAACAAAATTACACAATTTGTATTTCATTCCTTATCCCTGGAAGGTGCCTTGAGTTGGCCAGAAAAGTGGCATAAGTCAGATTTGTAAAGTTGGAATGAGGAAGAGACAGCTACCTGGATATGGAATAAGCCCAAAGGATACTTTCCAGGACACAGGGATTCTTATGGGGCAGGCATAGACCACTAAGGGCAACATGGAACTCCATCCCATGACTTGTGCATATACATGGCACAAGTCATGGGGTGGGGCTTAACAACTGTTGGGTCCCCCCTTCCATCACCTGCTGGACTGAAATGCTATGCTTTATCAGAGGGCAGGGAAATTGAGATAGGCATCTCCCTTTCTGTGAGCCTGCTACCCCAACCAAAAGTACATAGGCACCTCTTTTTTTTTAATTTTTTAAAATTTTTATTTATTTATGATAGTTACAGAGAGAGAGAGAGGCAGAGACACAGGCAGAGGGAGAAGCAGGCTCCATGCCCCGGGAGCCCGATGTGGGATTCGATCCCGGGTCTCCAGGATCGCGCCCTGGGCCAAAGGCAGGCGCCAAACTGCTGCACCACCCAGGGATCCCCTACATAGGCACCTCTTAAGGGTATTACAACCTCTCCACAAAGATGCACTAGGTACCTGGCTCAGGGATGGGTAAGAGGCCACCACTACTGAGTTGCTCACTGAATGTGCCTGGTATATGCAAGGATGGTTATTGTCATGCCCTACCCTGAAAGATGGCAGAAAATGTACACTTGGCTTTGATCCTCCCCACCTCTAGGCTCCTGCTGGGAATGGATGGACTTGGATGGGGAAAGATAAAAGGTGCTCAGAGTATTAGGAATCAAGGAACTGGCAATCAAGAACCCATCCTGAAGATATGCAGAGGTAGTGGGAGGTGGAACTGTATGTGAATCAAGGCTCCAAGCCCCCAGTGCATGTTCCATTGTCCCACTGGCCTTCACTTACAAAGTACAGATTCAAAGATAAAATTATCAAGAATTTCAAATGGCAATAATAGGGCATTAATATTCCAACATAGGGCCACTGCAGGACAAAAAACAAAAATAAAATGAGAACATATACATATTGGGAGATTTATCACAGGCCCTTTCTTTTTTTTTCTTAAGATTTTATTTGTTTGACAGAGCCAGAGTGGGCACAGGCAGAGGGAACAGCAGAGGGAGAGAGAGAGAAGCAAACTCCCTGCGGAGCAGGGTACCTGATGCAGGGCTCGCCAGGACCTGGGATCATGACCTGAGCCAAAGGCAGACAATTAACTGACTGAGCCACCCCAGTGCCCCATCACAGGCCCTTTTTGACAGTTTGGCCCTAAAAGTTAATCTCCTGGGGGAAAGATGGACAAGTTCAGTGTCAAGAACTGGAACTATGGAATTGGAATCCTAAACCTGCCTCTTACCAGGCTGCCATGTGACCTTGGACAAGTTACTGTACATCTTTGTCCTCTAGATACACTATCTTGCCTTCTTCACCAGGAAATTGTCTGGTATGAATTATATCAATAGGCTTTACTGGTCGCTGGCTTCTGATTGATTGGGTTTGGCCAAAAAGAACTCTTGAGAGTGATCAAAGATAAGAAGCATGCAGCTTCCTCTTGGCTTCCTCCCTATGGGGAGTTGGCTATTTACTTTGACCAAAGACCACTGCTCATTTCAGTGCTACCTGCTCTAGAGATCTCTCCTCCTAGATGTTCTCTTTCTAGACACTCCTTTCCTTCATCCTTTGGGCCTGGGTGGGGGGAGGGGGGTAACAGACCCATTGTACTAGCCCCAGGGTTTCATTAGCCCCTGTGGTTTCCCCACAACCTGCCTATACCTTGTAAATAGTCCCTTTACTAAACCTTCCTCAAACTACCCTACTTTGAGCATATCATATGTTTCCTGTTAGGACCCTAATACAGAACCTTACATCCCTCAACTTTAAAATGGAGATGGAAACACCTTTATCACAGGATAACTGTCAGAATTTAAATGAGTCAAGTTATATGAAAGCATCCAGCAGTGTCTGGCACAAAACAGATGCCAGATTAGCTCCCTTCTCACATTCCCTTCTTCTTCAAAAGCTATTTTAGGTTTTGGATTTGAGTTCCAGCATTACCACTTATGAGCTAAATAATTTTCAACAAGTTGTTTCACCACTCTGAACCTTAGTTTGCACATTTGAAAAGTGGAGTTTATTTAACAAATTCATCCTACTAATATTGACTTATTTTCTGCTATGTACTATGAACTGCTCTGAGCAGTGAGTTAAGACTACCTGTCTTGCCTACTTCATAGGGATATTGTAAAGAACAAAAGGCAATGAGTCCTTAAATATCACAAACTACCAAAACTCCTCCAAGATGAAATAGATGAACTGAACAGTCCTACAATCACAATCATTAAATAAATATGATTTTAGTTGAAACCTTCCGAAAAAGAAATATTCAGGCCTAGATTATTTTGCTAGCAAATTCTATACAAAATTTAAAGCAGAAATAATACCAGTTCTATACAATCTCTTCCAAAAAATAGAAAAGGAGATGTTTCCCAATTCATAGAAAATGGCAAACCTAACACTGATACCAAAATCAGACAAAACCAATTCCAAAAATGTAAACTATAGACAAATATCCCTCATGAGTATGGACACAGAAATCCTTAACAAATATTATATAAAATCCAGCAATATATAAAGAAATAATATAGTACAATCAAGTGGGGTTTATCATGGATTATTACAAGGTTGGCTCAATATTGGAGAGAATGTGGAGAAAGGGGAACCCTCTTGCACTGTTGGTGGAAATGTGAACTGGTGCAGTCACTCTGGAAAACTGCGTGAAGGTTCCTCAAAGAGTTAAAAATAGATCTGCCCTACGACCCAGCAATTGCACTGCTGGGGATTTACCCCAAAGATACAGATGCAGTGAAACGCTGGGACACCTGTACCCCAATGTTTCTAGCAGCAATGTCCACAATAGCCAAACTGTGGAAGGAGCCTCGGTGTCCATCGAAAGATGAATGGATAAAGAAGATGTGGTCTATGTATACAATGGAATATTACTCAGCCATTAGAAACGACAGATACCCAGCATTTGCTTCGACGTGGATGGAACTGGAGGGTATTATGCTGAGTGAAATAAGTCAATCGGAGAAGGACAAACATTATATGGTCTCATTCATTTGGTGAAAGGGAATAAAGGGGGAAGGAGAAAAATAAGTGGGAAATATCAGAAAGGGAGACAGAACATGAGAGATTCCTAACTCTGGGAAACTAACAAGGGGTGGTAGAAAGGGAGGGGGGCAAGGGGTGGGGGTGACTGGGTGACGGGCACTGAGGGGGGCACTTGATGGGATGAGCACTGGATGTTATGCTATATGTTGGCAAATTGAACTCCAATTTAAAAAGAATGTAAAAAAATCAATCAATGTAATCTACACTATTACCAGCCTACAAAAGAATAACTACATGATTATATTAATCGATGCAGAAAAAGCATTTGAGAAAAATCATAAATTGATAAAAATTCTCAGCAAGTAGGAATAAAAGGAAATTTCCTCAACCTGATAAAGAGTGTCTCCAAAAAAAACCTAAGATAACAACATACTTAATGGCAAAAGACTAAATGTTTTCTCCCTAAGACTGGGAACAATGCAAAACATCTTCTCTCACCACCAATTCAACATCATACTGGAGCGTTAGCAAATGCAATAAGGCGAGAAAGATAAACAAAAGGCCTAAATATTGGAAAGAAATAAAATTCTATTTGCAGGCAACATAACTTCCTACACATAAAATCCCAAGGAATCTACCAAAAAAACTTAAACAACATAACTGAGTTTACTAAAGTGGTAGGATACAAAGTCAACATAGAAAAATCAGTCATATTTCTGGGGTGCCTGGGTGGCTCAGTGGTTGAATGTCTGCCTTTGGCTCAGGTCATGATCTCAGGGTTCTGGGATCAAGTCCCGCATCAGGCTCCCTGCAGGGAGCCTGCTTCTCCCTCTGCCTCTCTCTGTGTGTCTCTCATGAATAAATAAATAAATAATTTTTAAAAAAGAAAAATTGGTCATATTTCTATGTACTCCCAACGTACCACTGGAAACTAAATACATATGCTTAACATATAAGTATATATTAAATGTATTTTTATGTATACATATACATATTTTTATATACATATACACATACAACATTATAGTAGCTCAGATAAAATGGAATACTAAGGTGTAAATCTAACAAAATATGTACAGATTTTGTATGATGAAAACCATAAAACAGTGATGAAAGAAAACAAAGATCCAAAAAGATCTAGGGGGCACCTGGTGGCTCAGTCAGTTATGCATCCAACTCTTGATCTCAAGGTTGTGAGTTTAAAAGCCCCATGCTGGGTTCCACATTGGGCATGGACCCTAGTTAAAAAAATAAATAAAGCATTTTTTGCCCAGAAAGCAGAGTAAAGGGGATCCCTGGGTGGCGCAGCGGTTTAGCGCCTGCCTTTGGCCCAGGGCGCGATCCTGGAGACCCGGGATCGAATCCCACGTCGGGCTCCCGGTGCATGGAGCCTGCTTCTCCCTCTGCCTGTGTCTCTGCCTCTCTCTCTCTCTCTCTCTCTCTCTCTCTCTCACTGTGTGCCTATCATAAAAAAAAAAGAAAGCAGAGTAAAAAAAAAAACATATTTTTGGGGCACCTGGGTGGCTCAGTCAGTTGAGCACCCAACTCTTGATTTCAGTTCAGGTCATGGTCTCAGGGTCATGAGATTGAGTCTCATGTCAGGCTCCATGCTCAGCACAGAGTCTGCTTAGGATGCTCTCTCTCCCTCTCCCTCTGCTCTTCCTCTTGCTCATGCTCTCTCTAAATAAATAAATAAAATCTTTTTCAAAATTTGAAAAAAATATGTAGATTTAAAAAAATAAAGGGAAAGATCTAAATATACAGAGATATAATGTGTTTATGGGTTGAAAGAAACAACATAGTACAAAGTTCAATTCTTCCCAAACTAATCCATAGATGTAATGCAAGTCCAATCAATATCCCAACAGAATTTCTTTTTAGTTTTCAGGGAAATGAATTGTAAAATTTATTTGAAAAGCAAAGGAACAAAAAGAGCTAAAACAATTTTTTTTAAAAAAAGAATACAGTTGGAGGAATAACACTACTGATTTTAAGATTTACTATAAATCTGAAATAAGCTATTGGGACTTTGTCAAAATAAAAAGCTTCTACACAGGGGCGCCTGGGTGGCTCAGTCAATAGAGCATCCAACTTTTGATCTCAGGTCTTGATCTCAGGGTTGTGAGTTCAAGCCTCATGTTGGGCATGGAGCCTACTTAAAAAAAAGCTTATGCACAACAAAGGAAACAATCAACAAAACTAAAAGGCAACATAAGGAATGGGAGATGATATTTGCAAATGACATACCTGGTAAAAGGTTAGTATCCAAAATCTATAAGAACTTAACAAACTCAATAGCCAAAAAAACAAATAATCCAATTAAAAAGTGGGAAGAACACATGAATTGACATTTTTCGAAAGAAGATATATAGTTGGCTAACACACTTGAAAAGATGCTCAACATCACTCATCATCAAAGAAATACAAATCAAAACCACAATGAAATACTACCCCACAACTGTCAGAATGACTAGAATCAACAATGCAAGAAACCACAGGTGTTGACAAGGATGTGGAAAAAGGGGAACCCTCTTACACTGTTGGTGGGAATGCAAACTGGTGCAGCCACCCTGGAAAACAGTATGGAGGCTCCTCAAAAAGTTAAAAATAGAACTATCTTACAATACAGCAATTGCACTACTAGGTATTTACCCAAAGGATACAAAAATACAGATTTGAAGGGACACATGCACCCCAATGATTATAGCGGTATTATCAATAATAGCCAAATAACAAAAAGAGCCTAAATGTCCATCGACTGTTAAGTGGATAAAGAAGATGTGATATATAGAAATACACAATGGAATATTACTCAGCTATCAAGAAGAATAAAATCTTGCCATTTGCAACAACATGAATGGAAATGGAGTGTATTATGCTAAGTGAAATAAGTTAGAGAAAGACAAATACCATATAATTTCCCTCGTATGTGGAATTTAGGAAACAAAACAAATTAGCAAAGGGGAAAAAAAAGAGAGAGAGAAGCAAACCAAGAAACAGACTCAACCATAGATAACAAACCAGTGGTTAAGAGGGGAGGTTGGGGGGGATCCCTGGGTGGCTCAGCGGTTTAGCACCTGCCTTCAGCCCAGGGCGTGATCCTGGAGACCCGGGATTGAGTCCCATGTTGGGCTCCCTGCATGGAGCCTGCTTCTGCCTCTCTGTGTGTGTGTGTGTGTGATGAATAAATAAATAAAATCTTTTTTAAAAAAGAGGGGAGGTTGGTGGGGAGGATGGGTAAAATAGATGATGGGGATTAAGGAGTATACTTATATTGATGAGCACGGGATGATGTATGGAAGTGCTGAATCACTATATTGTATACCTGAAACTAATATTACACTGCATATTAACTAACTAGAAGTTAAGTAAAAACTTAAGGACTTGCTAAAAAAAAAAAAAGACTTACTAAAAGTCTGTACTAATCAAGACAGTATGGTATTAGCAAAGGGAAGGAACCACAGATCAGTGAAATAGAACAGAGACCAGAAATAGACTCACATAAATATGTCAATTGATTTTTGAAAAAGGTACAAAAGCAATTCAATGGATAAAAGATAAAATTTTCAACAAATGGTACTAAAACAACTTTATACTCATATACAAACAATTTAACCTTGACCTAAATCTCACACCTAATACAAAAGTTAACACAAGGTGGATAACTGATCCACATGTAAACATAAAACTATAAAATTTTTAGGAAAAAAATATGAGAAAATCTTTAGGTGGAGTTCTTAGATATAATACCAAAAGCACGATCTATTTTTAAAAAGTTGACAAATTTGGATTTCATAAAACTTTAAGTTTTGCTCTGTGAAAGACATTTTGGAGAGAATAAAAAGACAAGCTACAGACCGGGAGAAAATATTTTCAAATCACAACTTTGACAAAGGACTTGTATCTAATATATATAAAGAACTCTTAAAAATCAACACTTTATCCCCCTAACCATGAAAATCAATCTGGTTCAACTTGCTTTCACTGAGAATGTGCTCTAGGCCACTAGCTGCTTCCACATCCAGTGTCTCACTGAATCCTTATACCAACTCTTAGAGGAGGTAGTGATTTTTTTTTTTTAAACAACTTTATTTTTTTTTTATTTTTTTTTATTTATTTATGATAGGCACACAGTGAGAGAGAGAGACAGAGACATAGGCAGAGGGAGAAGCAGGCTCCATGTACCGGGAGCCCGACGTGGGATTCGATCCCGGGTCTCCAGGATCCCGCCCTGGGTCAAAGGCAGGCGCTAAACCGCTGCGCCACCCAGGGACCCCGAGGTAGTGATTTTTTTTGAAGATTTTAATTATTTATTCATGAGAGACACGCAGAGAGAGGCATAGACAGAGGCAGAGGGAGAAGCAGGCTCCATGCAGGGAGCCTGATGTGGGATTCAGTCCCAGGATCCCAGGATCACAACCTTAGCTGAAGGCAGATGCTCAACCACTGAGCCACCCAGGTGCCCTGGAAGGTAGTGATTTTTATCCACATTTTAGGATGAGAAGACTGAGACATCAATAGTAAACAGAGAATAAATATTAAGTTAGATAAGAAACTGGATAGTAAGGCACTTCAATCTTAATCCAAGATTACACCATTTTGATTTCCCATTATGAGGCCATGTTATGATTCGTGGAGTTAGTAAGGGTTTTTAGAAAGAAAAAAAGTTTTTGCTGGAGTAAGTAGCACTGTAGGTATGGGAAACCTGGTAATTTGAATTGGGCCCAAATTAGGGGCATTTTCTCAAGCTCGAGGCTTCCATGCTTGCAAGATACAGCAGGAGAAACATCAGGTGATTAAAGAAGGAAAGACTTCCTGGCTGGTCAGGGGCATCCATGTTCCAATGTATGGATGGGGGAGCTCATGGAGTCTTTGAAGGAGAAGGGATATTCTTTTTTTTTAATTTTTATTTATTTATTCATGAGAGACACAAAGAGAGAGAGGCAGAGACACAGGCAGAGGGAGAAGCAGGCTCCATGCAGGGAGCCCGACATGGGACTCGATCCAGGGTTTCCAGGATCACACCCTGGGCCGAAGGCAGGCGCTAAACCGCTGAGCCACCAGGGCTGCCCAAGAAGGGATATTCTTAAGTTTCTTTCAGACTCAGAGTAAGAGAAAATAGGGAAAGTAAAATACAGAAGTGGAAGAAAGAAAAATATCCAAAATGCCATTTCTTCTGCCTTAGCAAGGTCAGTTGAACACATTAGCATATCTTTCCTCTTGCCTCCTTTCCGGTTTCATGCCATAGATGACAGATAAAGTATTTGACTTTATGACTTTCATTAAGACATGATCATTAGTGTGAATCACTGAGTGAAAAAGCCCAGGTACAAAAAAAAAAAAAAAAAACCCCAGGTACCTTTTGGGACATCCAACTTGACCAGGTTTTTTCTTCCTCGGCCTCATAGTAAAAAACAGTGATGTTGCAGTGGATAATTTGTCTATCCAGGATCATCAATCCCCTTGCAACTTTTAAATATCTATCAAAACTGGTGTTGATAAGAGGAAATACTATCTTTGATTTTAAATAGACCTTATGGCACAAATAATCCAGTATCAGACATCATTCTAGTAACCACGGACCAAGCCAAATGGGCTATACAAGGTAAAGGAGATCCCTGTATTAGGAAGAATCTGAACCACATCTCATTCAGTGCAAAGGTCAGTTTTCCTTCTGGCAGGAATAGATTTAACATAGTCCATTCAAAGCATGCTCTTCACAATTCACTGGAGCTTTAAGAAAGGTAGAGAACCTTAAACAGATGCACTTTATTCTAGAAACCTTTTGTTGGACACCTGTACACATACATAGATGACAATCAATAGCAAGAATAAAAGTTTTATCTCATTTCCACAGTACATTTTCCTTCATATGCCTCCAATCAGCAGTGTTCTACCTCTGGAATTCCAAGCTCAACTTGTACCTAAGCACTGTCAAATGAAAAGGAGATAATAAAATTACTAGTGTGTTGCAAGGTGATTAAATTTACATAATGACTCTGGATTTGATTAAATGCCAGATCCCCCTTCCAAAAAAATTACCTGTAGAGGCATTAAATCTTACAGCCACACACACTTCACTGCATTTACGCTTTATCCACAGAAGCTCCAGTTTATCTTAGCAGAGATTACTGCCATCCCTCCACAGGAACACAGCATGCAGGTAATGCCTGGAAGCTTATTCAGGAAAGTGGCAGGGGCTCATGCAGCTGATTTGCAGAATAAATATCAGAAAAAATGTGAGACAGTCATTGTGTTCATCTAGAGAAAAGATCGTACCACAGGCTCAGAGGCAGACTTTTCTACTCTACTGAAAATGAAAAGGCTTCTTAAAATGCCATCCAAATACTTTCTCCTGAAACCCAAGGCTTTCACCCACTAACAAAGTCTAAGGAGCTCACCATAGGCTTGCCCTTCCAGGAGTATACTGGCAAAGAGTGAGGCCATGGTGTTCCATATCTGGAATCCATTCCTGTCAGGTTGGTAGATAACTTAACCATGTGCTTTCATCCTATGTATTATCTCAGATCAGGATGACACAACAGGGTATCTTCTCCTTGTTCAGTTGCTGCAGGGCCCTGGATGACAGTCTTTGAAATAAAAACATTCACACAAACAAGTCACAAACTTATGCATTATAGTCATGACAGGCACTGAAGCTGATATATCTTTCAGATTATCCACCATACCTAATGAAAAGGACTGCACAACAAAAGTGTTTTTAAATATCATTTGCCTCTAAGCCAAGCCTCCAATGGGGCTCGTACTGCCTTCTGAAAGGAAAAGATGTCTTAAACACCATCCAATGGAACAGTAAGAAAAGAGACCATACTGTCAGCATGTTGTTCATTCCCTGGGTCCAAACTGATTCAGTCAAAGAAAACTGATTACTTCTCTGCCATGACTGATGTAAACTAGTCATTCCACATATCCCTGGTTTCAGCAGCAGGCAGAGTCTTGGCTGGGCAACTAGAGAAATCTACTACACCCCACGAAAGCTCTTGGTGTTGTTCCATGTTCTATATATCCATCCTCTTCAAGGCATCTGACTTTTTGCTCTCAAATGTGCATCAATCCCTTGCATCATTCACAAAGGTTAAGAGGTAGCTATAGCTATGGTCTACCTACAGCACAGCCTACATAAAGTGCACCTGCACTATATTCAGTGAAGGTAAGACTCAGGTCAGTGCATCATTGTTAAGTTGTAAATAGTTAACCACAATTGTGGCAAGCATGTTGCCTTAGCAACCTGAAACAGTACTTTAGCATATGTCCGACCAACAGTACTTACAAAATAACCTTTTAAAACGTGCCATTATTGGGCTATTTTTCAAGTGTGCAACAATTTGAATATAAAAAGACCAAATTTCCAGTTGCCAGCACAAAGTAAGGACTATAAACTAGTGGATTAACATTTTCTAGGCATCTGTTATAGTCCTTAAAAATATGTGTGAGTGCAATAAATAAATAATTTTAAAGGACACAGGATGTTTTACTATTTCAAAAAAATCGTATTATTTGTTAATTTTTATAATAATCATTTGGAGGGCTAAGACCAAAATTTGTTTCCCTGCAAAATGTTTTTCTTTATCACACTGGTTTATTATGTTAGAGTTGCTGTGAGTCATGAAACTGCCTTGTTCCATTTTTCTTTTAAAAAAAATCCCCAGGGAACTCAGGGAATTAAACTCATAAATTTAATTTCAATATCTGGTAAGCTGTGAGGACAATTATTAAGGCAGTCATTTATGAGTACCTAGGGGAAACCCAAGTGATAAACAGTAGTCAATATGGATTCTTCAAACACAAATCATGCCAAACGAAGCTAATTCCTGTTTGTGATAGGATGGAGAGCTGAACGGTAAAAGAGGATGAAGCAAAGTGAACATATCTTAGAGAGAGAAGCATCTGATATAATTTAATCTGACATTCTTATAGGAATACCATAGAAAGACAATAAATAGAGCTAGTAAAAGAAAAACCTGATGAAATAGCTAGAATTGGTTTGGTATACGCGCAAAGTGAGTGGAACCAATGACAGCAAAGGATAAATTTCAAACATAACACCACCCAGATCAAGAATAACCATTCTTGGGTTATGTCAACATGGATTGTAGTCTTAGTCAATATAATCAAAGTACATGTAGTTACATATACTACTGGGGAAAAATAAATTAAATGCATTATTGATATATTGGAGCTGTTTAAATCAATCCCATGTGGTGTGTTTTCTAAAGTCAACTATTTCTCATGTCAAGAATCTTCATCAAATACATATGACTGTAACTGGAAGGTATCTGCACAAAGAGACCCAGAGGCTGTGATAAGAGGGAAAAGATTCCTTTATGATTGAGGGAGGGGTAGTAACCCAAGACTTCTTTAGTTGACAGAACAAGTCCAAACCCTTGGCCTAGCATCAAGGCTCATCATAAACTGGGTCAGGCTCACCTTCCCAGTTTTTATTTCAGACTGCTCTCTAGCCTACCAGACCAATCGCCATTTCCTGGGCTACCACACCTGTGGGGAATATGGCTCCTCAGCCTAAACTATCTTTCACCTCAGTGTCTTCCTGTGATAGTCTCATCAATCCTTAAGACCAAGCTCAAAAGCTTCTTCTTCCAAACATAATCTTTCCAGATTCCCTCCTTAAACTTTCCATTCCTCCAGTACTCCCATAGCACCTTGTTTAAACTTCTCTATACACTTTTATTATTGTCTTCTGTATATGACAATTAACAGTGTACATGTTGACTTCCCTGTTAGATGGTGAAGTCCTGTAGGGCAAGAGTCACATCTTATCCATTCTTTATCTTTTTCACAGCAGGCAGTCAACAAATATTTGTGGAACTGAATTGGATGAGAACTGAAATAAACACGCCATCTAGACATTTATTATTGACAAAGTCCTACAATTCTAGGGCAATGGCTATTGGTTTGGTTTTTCCCTTTCTGGATTTTCAGGTTCATTTTCCCAGTGCTGGGAATAAAATAAAAATAAAAACCTGAAAATAGGTATAAATAAACACTCATCCTACCATTTAATTTCTACCAGATAGTGAAGAAATAAAAGGCATTTACCTGACATCTGGAACGGCCTTTCTTTTGGACTCCAAGGAATGTAGAAATGTTCAATTCAGTGCTTGGGTCATGACCACACTTGGATTCTAAATCCCCAAAGCATGAGAGGAAAACAGTTGGAGAACTGGGTTTGGAGACCACCACAAGGAGGAGTCCAGAACAGAAATCCTCTCCTAGCTGTCATGTACCTTCTCTTACATGCCTCATCCAGATAAATCTGAATTCAAAGAGGCAACACCGAAGGTGGGTAGCACTGATAGGCAAACTGGAGGACTCTGATCTGGAAAATAAAATAAAAGACTGCTTCTCTCTTGTATATTGGTCTTGGGGTCAAAGTAGAAACTGCAAGCCTATGCCTGTAACTGAAGTGGAGCTGGAATACACTAAGCAAAAATGCCCAACAGTGGCCGATTCAGCCTGAGGTCTTATAACAGTATCGCACAGGAGGACTGTGAGGGTTCATAACGTGGGAATCCCTTTTCAGTGTGCATTCTAAGCAGGAAGTGCTACTTCCCACCCGAGATCCTTCCAATGGTTTAGCTGGTAAGAAAGTGCTGCTCCAGTGAGAGAGAACTCCACACCACTCTCTTGCACAGAGCCCGATGCAGCATATACCTAGGGAGCAGCTGTCGTGGCTTGCCCTGAGAGAATTGCGGGCTTACAGAAAGGCTCAGGCTGTTCAGTATGATTGGCTAGCCAGGAAACACTTGCTGACTTAAGTGTTATAAAGTTATAGTTCAACCATGCATCTTAAAGGGAATCAGCAGGAAAGGAACATGCTGACATGGAAAGCATACCAAGGTGTACAAGGAAGTGGATTTACAAAACTGTTTTTAACAAGCTCCAATCAATGTTTCCTGAAAAAAGCATGAATGTGTACATATATATCTGTGCATATACATATGAACAAATGCATACACCATACATATACGCATAGAAAAGTTCTGAAAGGATAAATAAGAAATTATTGCTGATGATCATGCCAAAGGAGTGAGAGTAGGACCTTGAAGGCACTCTTCATTTCATTTTATACCCTTCTGTGGTGTTTGCATTTTTACTGTAAATATGTATTGCTTTTATAATTTAAAAAGGAACACCACCACCAGAAAAGAGTACCTTGAGAAACTCAGAACATTGCACAGTGTTTTGCACAAAGTAGGACTTAGTAAATGTTTGAATGAATGGATGAAAGTCACTCAATTGTCCCAACAGTTGGTCTATGAGAAGGGAGAGAAGGAGACTAAAAGAAGATAAAAGAGGGCAGCCCGAGTGGCTCAGCAGTTTAGCGCCGACTTCAGCTCAGGGCGTGATCCTGGAGTCCCAGGATAGAGTCCCATGTCGGGCTCCCTGCATGGAGCCTGCTTCTCCCTCTGCCTGTGTCTCTGCCTCTCTCTGTGTGTGTCTCTCATGAATAAATAAATAAAATCTTAAAAAAAAAGAAGAGAAAAGAAAGAAAAGGGGAGAATACAGAGATTACAGAAGCAATCTGGAGCAGGTTTCACTACATCAAAGGAGCAAATTAGAAGGAAAGCCACCAAAGGAAAGAACTGGTGAGTACATTCCCCACCCCTCTGGTTCCTTTTGGCCAAGATTCCAATGTGCTTCTTTTGCAGATACCGTCTGCAGATCTATGAGAGGGTGTAAACGAAAGGCTCTTGAAGGAGCTTATCAAAGCTGCATTGTACTCCAAACAGAGAAGGGGCAGAAGAGAGGTTAATATCCTCCTCCTAGCCATGAAAGAGGCTTTGCCATGAGGGTGCATTTCAGTAAGGAGCCCAGGGACTCCACAGAAAGTGCAGTAAAGCATCCTGTATTGGCAATAATAGATGCCATTAGAACACTGCTTTCCCACGTGTGCAAGCTCATTACGAAACGTATTTCTACAAAGAACAGTAGAAATTCAGGGTAGGAAACCCTATTAGGTCACCCACTCTCCTGGAAGGACTAATGCAGACTATATTCTGCCATATAAATCCTAACACTTTCAATGATGTATAAGAGGGATTTACACTAATAAATCCTAAATGGAAAACACAGGCACAAAGCAGTGACACAAGGCAAAGAAAAGACAGTCACCTGTACTGATTCATCCTGATGCGTTCCAAAGCGATTATGAATCACTGGCATGTTTTTTTCTTAACTGATGTGTTTTTTTTAAATTTTTTTTTAATTTATTTTTTATTGGTGTTCAATTTACTAACATACAGAATAACCCCCAGTGCCCGTCACCCATTCACTCCCACCCCCCACCCTCCTCCCCTTCCACCACCCCTAGTTCGTTTCCCAGAGTTAGCAGTCTTTACGTTCTGTCTCCCTTTCTGATATTTCCCACACATTTCTTCCCCCTTCCCTTATATTCCCTTTCACTATTATTTATATTCCCCAAATGAATGAGAACATATAATGTTTGTCCTTCTCTGACTGGCTTACTTCACTCAGCATAATACCCTCCAGTTCCATCCACGTTGAAGCAAATGGTGGGTATTTGTCATTTCTAATACCTGAGTAATATTCCATTGTATACATAAACCACATCTTCTTTATCCATGTTTTTTTAAAAGAATTACAACTTCATTGAAAGTTTAATGGATGAAGCCATCGGAGTCAAGTTAGAACAAATGAATACGTATGTCATTTTCATTGATCCATTAGATTTAGTATGTTCATGGAAGATAAACAAATTCCTGAGCAAATTTGGGGAGAAATAGGGAGCTCTGACCCTGTAGCAATCAAAGTATACCTTTATTTCAACAAGGGCAAACATTCTTTGGGCCAGTGTGGTAAGGTACTTGCACTGAGTGCAGTAGCTTTCTTTCCGTTAGATAAGCCCAGGGGAAAGCCAATTTGGTCTTCAATGAAACCCATTTATACTGATCATCTTCAATTTCGTGATTTAGCAGTGAGGGCCCTTATAAATATGTTTTCTGTTTTATTTCACTTTACTTTCCAGACTCTTCTATTTTCCTTTTTTCTATCCAGCTGTGAAAAATAGGTTGCTTCCTAACTTTGGGGCAATTACTCACCAAATGGCCCATAGAAAAAGCACAATGGGAATCCAGACTTCTTTTTATCAAATAGCCTTTCTCTTGCCTTCTTCTTTCTTCTCTTCCTTAGTTATTGTCTGGAGATCTAAATGCTAGGCTGGGCTGTGCCACCAACTTGCTGTGTGGCCTGGGGAAAAGGTTCCTCCTCTCTCAGGCTCACACTCCCCATCTGTACGGTGAGGAGCTAGACCAAATAAGTGCAAATTTTATACAGCATTATAAAGTCTATTAAGTCTGAATAAGAGGATCCTCGGAAGTCCCTTGTAATCCCATTATCAACCTAACAGAGCTGGAGGCTCTCTGTAGTCAGATCCCCTGGTGGAAGATGCCCAGACTTCAGTGTTCTCCTTGGGAAAATAAAACTTCTTTGACAAAAAAAAAGTGAGGGCCATCCACTCAGGTACTGTATTGACTTCTCAGGGACCTGAGTTGATAGACATTGTACCAGCCAACCTCTACGGCACAATAGATGCTCACTTAGTGAACATAATAGAGACTCTGTGTGATAGACAGACAACTTCAGGAAAAGAACTCATAATGACAACTCACTCAAAGCCCTCCATCATTCTCCAAGTATCTCTGCTCTAAGTGATGCTGCCATCTTCACAGTGTCTGTTTCAGTCAGGGTCCCCCAGAGAACCAGAACCAAAGGATGGCTATATATACAGATATAGATGCAGACATCAATATGTATATACACATACATATAGAATATGCACATATATGTATTTATAAACATATATACACATACTATATATATATATGTATATATATATATATATATATATATATATATATATATATATATGTATGTATATAAGAAAGAGATGGGAGGACAGAGATTTTAAGGAACTTGCTCATATAATTGTAGGAGGCTGATGGGCTAGATATTCAGGTAAGAACTGATGTTGTGGTCTTGAGTCCAAAATCTGTAGGGCAGGCAAGGCAGGATGGAAACTCAGGAAAGGTTTCTAAGTGATAGTTTTGAGGCCAAATTTCTTCTTTGGGAAACCCTAGTCTTTGATCTTAAGGTTTTCAACTGAGTAGATGAGGCCCATCCACATTATGGAAGGCAATTTGCTTCCTGCCTTGTTAATTTTCCCCATTCTCACTGGTGTGAGGTGGTATCTCATTGTGGTTTTGATTTGTATTTCCCTGATGGCAAGTGATGCAGAGCATTTTCTCATATGCATATTGGCCATGTCTATGTCTTCCTCTGTGAGATTTCTGTTCATGTCTTTTGCCCATTTCATGATTGGATTGTTTGTTTCTTTGGTGTTGAGTTTAATAAGTTCTTTATAGATCTTGGAAACTAGCCCGTTATCTGATATGTCATTTGCAAATATCTTCTCCCATTCTGTAGGTTGTCTTTGAGTTTTGTTGACTGTATCCTTTGCTGTGCAAAAGCTTCTTATCTTGATGAAGTCCCAATAGTTCATTTTTGCTTTTGTTTCTTTTGCCTTCGTGGATGTATCTTGCAAGAAGTTACTATGGCCGAGTTCAAAAAGGGTGTTGCCTGTGTTCTTCTCTAGGATTTTGATGGAATCTTGTCTCACATTTAGATCTTTCATCCATTTTGAGTTTACAAATGTTGGAGAGGATGCGGAGAAAAGGGAACCCTCTTACACTGTTGGTGGGAATGTGAACTGGTGCAGCCACTCTGGAAAACTATGTGGAGGTTCCTCAAACCGTTAAAAATATACCTGCCCTACGACCCAGCAATTGCACTGCTGGGGATTTACCCCAAAGATACAGATGCAATGAAACGCCGGGACACCTGCACCCCGATGTTTATAGCAGCAATGGCCACGATAGCCAAACTGTGGAAGGAGCCTCGGTGTCCAACGAAAGATGAGTGGATAAAGAAGATGTGGTTTATGTATACAATGGAATATTACTCAGCTATTAGAAATGACAAATACCCACCATTTGCTTCAACGTGGATGGAACTGGAGGGTATTATGCTGAGTGAAGTAAGTCAGTCGGTGAAGGACAAACATTATATGTTCTCATTCATTTGGGGAATATAAATAATAGTGAAAGGGAATATAAGGGAAGGGAGAAGAAATGTGTGGGAAATATCAGAAAGGGAGACAGAACGTAAAGACTGCTAACTCTGGGAAACGAACTAGGGGTGGTGGAAGGGGAGGAGGGTGGGGGGTGGGAGTGAATGGGTGACGGGCACGGGGGGTTATTCTGTATGTTAGTAAATTGAACACCAATAAAAAATAAATTAAAAAAAAAGAGTATGTTAACTAGAATCTCAATATTTGTTCCTCTGCCATTGTAAAACTTCTGAAATCTCCCTGGCCCCACAATAAAAAGCAAAAATAAGTAAAAAAAAAAAAAAAAGGAAGGCAATTTGCTTTACTCAAAGTCATCTGATTTGCACGTTAGTTGCATCTAAAACAATATGTTCAGGGCATCTGGGTGGCTCAGTGGTTGAGCAGTCTCTTCTGCCTTTGGCTCAGGTCATGATCCCAGGGTCCTGGGATCGAATCCCACATCGGGCTCCCCACGGGGGGCCTGCTTCTCTCTCTGCCTATGTCTCTGCCTCTCTCTGTGTGTCTCTCATGAATAAATAAAATCTTTAAAAATAAATACATAAATAAATAAATAAATAAATAAATAAATAAATAAATAAAACAATACCTTCATAGCAACATCTAGTGTTTGACCAAACAACTGGACACCATAGCCTAGCCAGGCTGACACATAAAATTCATCATCACGGTATCCAAACATGGCTTGCCTGCTCACCTATGCTATTGACTACTCTCCTTTAAACTGGGTTTACCTTGGGCTAGCTGATACTGACCTTGTACCATTTCTGCTGGCCCCTAAATCCTGCTAGTACTTATAAGAATAGTCAGTCCCTCACATCTGGTCTGCTCTTCCTCTACCCTATTAACTGCTTCCAAAATAGCTTAAGTCTAGGCTGTCAGAACAGCAACAGCAGGCACCAAACAAAAAGAAGTCAGTAGCCCCTGACTCTAGTTCAGGAAATTCCTCTCCACTCAGGAAATTCCTCTCCTTCAAACTTCCCCATGCATGGGCTCTGCTGGCTCCCCAAAGCACTTGGCTTTTTGTACTGTCTCCCTTGTCTCATCTGGTTCCATGTCAGGCTTTTTGCCTTATTCCTGATCTGCTATTCCTTCAGGGCACTGATTCCAATCTTTGCTGTCCACCAACACTAGGCAAGAGGTTCCATGTCTGTGGCCCCCACCCAACTTGGGAAAAAAGATCGGATAATCTGTATGATGCATGACAGTTCTTAAAACACTTTCACATCCACTATTCACTAACTGGTATTCTTGATCCCACCTTGAGAGCTTATAAATGAGCAGAGATACTATCTCCACAAAGCCTCATTTGGCAGATGATGAGCTTGAGGGTCAGAAAGAGTAAGTCCCTAGCACAAGAGCACACAGTTAACCAGTACACATGTACCTGTTATTGGGGCCAGGACTCTGGGTTATTTCATTAGGCTAGAAACACCCTTGCAAGGAACTGAATACTAGTAGGCTCTCTGCAACAATGTCACCTTAGATTCATATGCAACTCTACTTCCCAAAAGATCACATAGGCATTTTTCACCTTTCACCTGATGACCTCTTGCTGGCTCAAAAATCCCTAACAGTACCCTTTCTCCCTACTGTAGGTTGCAGAGATCCAGAGATTCTTGTCATTGTCCATCTCAGAATTTTAACTCAAATTTAGCCTACAAAGTCATTGACTTCAAAGTTTACAAGGCTGTTTATTAACTGGCACAGAGTGGGTGAGTCTGGACATGGTAGCTTCCATCCTGAGGAATGGAACTTGGCTTCATGCACTGAGGAATGGGCCCAGATAGGACAGCCTGGCCCAAGAAATGCCAATGTAGACTTTGTAGGCTATAACTGGAAACTGGCTAGAGTTGGAATAGTCCAGCCCAGGGAGATCCAGAACCCAGAGACCAGGCAGGCCTGGGAAGGCTCTGAGGGTGGTGTCTTCAATGAGATATGAGAAGTAGAGGCTTAGAGTCAGTGTCAGGGAGCCCCAGAAGTGAGTAACGTAGCAATGTCCCCACAAAGCAAATGGAACACATCTTAAGGGGATCTAGCTATTGCTAGTAGGCAGAGGTCCTGGCAAGGTGGCAGCAGCTTGAGGGAAGCATCCAGGGGCTGTGCTGGACAGTAGGCCAGGAGGCCTCATGGGCTCCCAGCACAAGTCATAGACAGAGACCTCTGCAGATCCAGAGAGTTCTGGCAGTAGCCAACCTCAGACCTGAAGAACATTTTGAAAAGACCAAAAGAATTCCAGGCTTCAAAGGACAGACACCAAGTATGAAGCCAAAGCAGGGACCCAGGCTCTCTGGCAAAACAGACTGAGTAACAGATAAGGAATAAGGCAAGGGGTTGGTCAGAGGAAAGTATCAAGAGAGTATTTATTAGGACCAAGGCACAGAATCTGACAAGAACACACTGCCACCCTGCCTCAGTGACCCTGGACCCTTTAAATCTCCCTTGACTACGGATAGGATAGGGTCCAGAGCCTTGCTAAATGGGGTAGAATGGGATGATGGCCTACATCTGGAGGCCACCTAGGCTCATCTGTTGGTAAAGGAGGGCGTGTGGAGTGGAGAGAGCACCTCCATAACCAGAGGAAAACCTGTAAGGAGACCCCAGTTGTACCTGTCACCACCTCTCTGAGCCATATTCTGGGATGTGGGTCTCCCTTTCTCATTCCACAAGATGTCAGTGGAATCTGAATCTTCAGAGCCAAAGCAGGGAGAAACATAACCCTAAATATTCCAGAATCCTAGAATGAGAGAGCTAGAAGAGTTCAGCGCCCAAACACTAAAAAAAGGGGGGTGGGGTGGGAACCTGAGACCCAGAGTCCCTTTAGAGAACTGCCCCAAATCACGTAATGGTTGAGTAACAGAGGCTGGGATTTAGGTGTCCTTACTCTCAACCCAAAGTTCTTTCCACTAAACCTCAAAGATGAATATTCCAACACCTATGCAAATCTGAAGACAGCTTTATGATAGCTCAATTTCCATCCATGTCTTGGACAATTCAGCTGGTTTATCTCATTTGGCTTCAAAACACACATTTATAGATGCAAATCAAGGGGGTAAGGAGACTTCAGCATCCATCATATATAATAAATTAACTTTGCTTCCAAAGCCTGACTGACTTTGTTATTCGAAAAATAAAGGAAATACCTGCAATATGCACCCCACCACAAAGTGTGCTATATTTAGTAAATTTCACTAGCATGTTAAACTCAAAATTCCAATATTTCCCCGTTGCTATAGTTATGGCATCTGGTTAAATCAGAGTTCAGCAGCTGTGAGCAAAGCTAACACTAACCCCAGCCAACTTTGTGCTTTGTTTCTTATGCAGGTCAAAAAAAAAAATAGGAGCAAAAACAGTCACTTTCTCTCCCATCCCCTCCCAAGAGTGAAGCCCCTTAGCTAGTCTGGTCTAAACAACAGATTGACTCTCCAACTAGCACCACGACAACTGTGGCCATGAGTCCCAACGCCTGGACTTGATGATCTAGGCTGTCCCAGGTCTATGAGAGTTACATAGTCAGGACATGTTTCATATGACAAAGCTGTCATCTGCTCACCCAGAATTTCAATGCCTAGGGTAGCTGGATGCTTGAGTGGCAATCCCTTCTACAAACATAGCATCGGAGGGTTCTTGGACAGGACAAAGTGAGGGCTTTCAAATGGAGTGATTACTTTAGGCTACATACCTTCCTCTTTTTGAAGTTGCATTTTGTTTTGTTTTGTTTTGTTTTGTTTTGAAGTTGCATTTTGAACTCCTATTATTTGAGGGCTTCTTTTGCTTGCTTTTCAAGAGAAGTTTCTTAGGCTGGTTTCTCAGGTCAACACATGGAGCCCATTACTGGGCTCTAACCCCTTTATTTCCTTTACTGTGAATAGTGACTTGGTCTCCAAATGTTATTTTGAACGTTTATGGACCATCATAAATATACATGACAGAGCATTTCCAAAGTTGTGACAATAAAATCAATGTCATATAAATTATGGCGTAGATTTGTAATGACAAGCTATCTTATAGGATTGGAATGTACGAGGCTCATTTTTTAAGGGAATTTAGTGGGTTTCCTATAATCCTTTTCAATGTTCATATTCTCTTCAAATTTGGTATGGTTTATGTGTACACATTTTCTGGAAAATCCGATATATATCTGAGTTTAAATGGGCTTTTCAAAAAATCATTCATACACACCTACTGAGATTGTTCCATTGATATCTAAGCAAATTGGTAATGGATACTTCCTAGTAAAGGAGTTCTGATAGCATGTTCTCAAAATGATTGCTCCTTTCTCTGACTGGGAGTGGGATGCACCCCTGAGTGACGAACATGTATTGGTTTCTGGTAAAATAGAGCTCACGCACTGTGCCACATTCATTTAGTCTGGGCTGGCAGACAATGATGATAAGTGATTCTGCCTTTAAGCTAGAAGACTTTCATCTGGCCACATTGCTAAGTCCTCACAAGGCTCTGGATGTCCTTCATGGAGAGAGAACCATGCCTGGGCCATCTTCACACAAGGCCAGTGACTCATTTCACTTGCTATAGTTTCTACCTGGAAGGTCTCAGCTAGAGAGGGATCTAGATTCATGGGAGGTTTGCTACTGTGACCTTTTGTGGGACAACATAAATGTGAAATCTAGAGATTGGCAGAGACTGGCATTCTTTTTTTTTTTTTACAAATAAAAAATATTTTGAATGCCTTCAGACTGTGTGCCATGTCTCCAATACCCCAGAATCCAGAATCTTAGCAACAGCTCCCATTTCCAACACTTGGGAAACTCGTGCACACTGCTAACAGGTGAGGAGGAGTTCTACCATTCTGAATTTCTATTTATACTGACTTTCCAATAATATGATTACATGGCATCAGTGTTTCATCACATAATAATATGCATTATTGGCTAGTGTTTCCATTTCTATTTCTAAATATCTTATCAACATCCCCATATCATTTAGACATTCAGTAGACAGATTCTTTGCAATACTGGAGACTTATCCTCACTGATGCTCATGTCCATTCAAAACTCCAAATAACATGAACTGCTAGGCCTTTGGTGAATGTGGCAAGGGTGCTTTGGGGAGCAATTCACGAATCTTAAATACTTTCTCATATAATTCCATACCATTTGAAATATATTTCAGAGTGAAATAGAATTTGTTGACAGTGGTCAGAGAGAAGGTGGACACAGGGTATCCTTTTCAAGCTGCTCTTGCTTATATCTCAAGTTAAGAAAACACAGGATGCAGGAGAAAAGCACTGGGAATCAGAAGACCTAGATTAGTTTTTGCTCTGCCACTTATTAGCTGTGTAGCATTGGCATGTCCCTTGCTTCTTTGAACCTCAATCTTCCCATCTTTAAAATGATGAACTTAGACCAGCTGATCTCTTAAAAGCCTCTCCTACCCCAGAGTGTATGGTTTCCTAACACTTTCATTCTGCAAATCATCTCCAGTTTCCTGACATCTATGTTAATGGTACCACTACCAGTCCTGATTCAAGGCTGAAGCTCCTGAAATTGTGTTATAAGAACGGACTTTATTATCTTATTCTCAAATACTTCCATATGATTCCTTTCCAAGTTGCTTTAAAAAGAGAAAGAGAGAGAGAGAGAGAGAGAACATGCACATACACACATGTGTGTGTATGCATGGTGGGGGGCGGCAGAGGGGCAGAGGGAGAGGGAGAGAGAGACTCCCAAGCAGGTTCCATCCCCAGAGCAGAGTGTGACCAGGGGCTTGGTCTCACAACCCTGAGATCATGACCTGAACTGAAATCAAGAGTCGCACGTTTAACCAATTGAGCCACCCAGGCACCTTGCAAGTTGCTTTTAATTTGAGGCTTCTTTCATCTACATCGATTTATTTAAACCAATGAAAAGTCACAAGAAAAGTAAGTGACACATTTGACTCCACAGGAAGCCTTTTGTGCCCTCACAGAGGACAGATGGATAGGAAACAATGTCATTTGATGACCAGCTGAAGGAACTTTAAATGTTTACTCTAAACAAGACATAGCAGCATATGAAATCTACTTTTCAAGTATGTGAAGAGCTTTCACATTGACAAAGGATTTGCCTGGACCTGTGTAGCCCCAAGGAGTTTAACTTAGGACCAAGAAGTAGGAGATACCAGTTGATAGATTTTTGTGCAGTCTAATGAAGCGTATCTTTCTAAGAGAGCAACCTAAAGATGACGTAGGTTGCCCTGAGATACAATGAGTACTTTGACACTGGAGGCACTCAAAGAACAGGCTAGAATACGACTTGTAGGGATGCATCCAAAGGTACTTAGCCTAGACTGGCTGATCTTTGAGGCCCCTTCCCACTCTGAAATTCTATGGCTCATTCCCACCTTCCTTCCCTCTCCTCCATCCTCCATTTTGTCCACTTGCCCTCCCCATCCACTCCAAATACTCATCAGTCAGACAGGTCATTTAAATGCACCCCTTTTTCTATCCTCACTGTCGTTGCCCTAGTTCAAGCCCCTATCCTTTCTCATTTGGGACTAACAAAACAGCTGGTAACTGGTATTCTAGCTTCTAGTTTCTCTCTCCAACCAATGTCCACACTGCTGACAGAATAACATAAAATAAACATTTGGTAATCTCACTTTCCTTACTTAGAACTCTCTAGTGCTTTCCTATTATTTTATAGGAAAAAATTGCCAAAATTTCTTAGCATGTAATATAACTCTTCCAAAGCCTGTCTTCCGTCTGTCTTCCCAGCCACACACTCCATGCCTTTGTCAAAATAGACTGCCTCCATTGTCAGAATATCCCAGGGACCTTATGCAATTCTGCACTCCTCTCAGATTCTTCCCACTAGAATGCCCTTCCCTACTCCTATCCAACCAAAAAGGTCCCATTCAGCCTTAAAAGTCCAGCCCAATGTTCCGTAGGTTTTTATCACCTCCCCAGATAGAATCAGGTGCTCCTTTATCTGTGTGGTGCTACTATTTTCTAAATACCTCAACATATCTTACTCTGTGGAGATGCATTTGGTGAACTATGTATGTGGTCACATCTGGAAACACAGAATGCAAATGTGCCCTAAATGAATTCCCCATCTACTGGATTTAATCTTCAATGTGGCATTGCTGAGTTTGTAAACTATTTAGCTCCTTTAATAATACTTCTCTATGCTTTGGTCTCAATTCAATTTTTAGATGCTTAGGATGGGAAGGTTTTATTATTATGACTTTTTCTGAGAATTTTAAAACATTAGTTGCCACAGCATCCTGAAGAGAAAGATGTTGTTGTGAAGAAAAATGCAAATGGCTTTCTCATGGAATACAGTGAGTCAGTAGCAGATGAACAGGCGTAATTTAATTTTGCAGGGTTAGACAATATAGAATGTAAATAGAAACTAGAAATGCTTTTGTCTTTCTAAATGATGAATTCTACTTCCTGTTCCAGATTAGGGTCTTAGCAGGTCAGGGCAGGAGGTGGAGAGCAGGTGAAAAGTAGAGAATGATGAAGTCACGACAGGGTATCAGAGAAGGCTGGTACCAGAGAAATGACCAGAACACAAAAGGACACACAGACTGGCAGGCAGAGCCAGATGAAAAGCCCTAAAATCACACAAGTAACTACATTTATACTTATGAGTGTACAGACTCACTCTGGAGGGAGCCACAAAAAAGGTAGTTGTAGCAGCTAGCTCTGGAGGAGGGAGCCAGGGGATACAGGATCATCTAGAAGAGGAGGGCTTACAGTTCACTGAATACACTTATTTCATTTGCATTTTTATTATGTGTATCTCATTTTATCCAAAAAAGTACATGGAAAAAGGAGAAAAGTCAGCAACTGTGAATAGTGAAAATACTGAAGGAATAGCACAAGATATTCAAGGGCCAGAAGACCAGCAAGGGTGTCCTGATCTAAACAAACAAGGCAAGGCCCTGGCCCTTGACCCTGACCCTGAAGGCAGTGCTGCCCAAATTGCAGGTACCTATATTTATTCCCTTCCTATCTTACTGGAAATTAATTATAAGCAAGCCTGATCTGAATGCCTATAGGTGTAACTGAAGACACCTGGCTGGGCAAAAGTTGAGGAAGGGAGCAAGCAAGGGTTTCTGGCAGTGTGACATTAATTTTATGTGTCAGACTGACTGGGCCATTGGATAACCAGATATCTGATTAAAAAAAAAAACAGATATCTGATTAAACATTATTTCTGGGTGTGTCTGTGAGGGTGTTTCCTGAAGAGATTAGCATTCAAATTGGTAGACTGAGTAAAGCAGATGGTCTTCCCCAATGCGGGTGGGCATCATCCAATCCACTGAGGGCCTGAATAGAACAAAAAGGCGGAGGAAGGTTGAATTTGTTCTCTGTATGACCAACTGAGCTGGGATATCAATCTTCTTCTGCTCTTGACACTCCTGGCTCTCAGGCCTCTAGACTGGAACTATAAGGATACCTGGGTGGTTCAGTGGTTGAGCGTCTGCCTTTGACTCAGGGTGTGACCCTGGAGGTCTGGGATCCAGTCCCTTATCAGGTGCCCTGCAGGGAGCCTGCTTCTCCCTCTGCATGTGTCTCTGCCTCTACGTTTCTCTCATGAATAAATAAATAAAAATCTTTTAAAAATACAGGGACTGGAATCTACACCACTGGCTTTCTAGTTCTGAGGCCTTCAAACTATACTACTGGCTTGCCTACGTCTCTGACTTGCAGGTGGCAGATTGTGGAATTTCTCCTATTGCTTCTGTTTCTCTGGAGAACCCTAATACAGACAGCTTTGATATTTAGGTTCCATACATTAAGCATGTTTTTGCAAAAGATCTGATAAATTTTTCTAAAAATCTATTGTAACAAGGGACCTTTAAGTGGTGATAGCCACTTATGTCCTACATGATGACTCAATCCCATCTTAGTGACAGATACAATCTGTCCAGATTGTGGCCCTGTGACCAGAGTCCAGAAGCTCTGGTAATGTTGTGGTCAAGGCTGGCCCTAGAAGCAAATTACCATCACCATCTAGGAAAATATCCTAAAGTAAATGACATACTGAAGGGAAAGGCATCAATAATGTCTGCTTTGAATGCAAAAGTCAATACACCATGATGGAACATGGGAGGGAACTACCATTTTCTCAGCAATTACATGGCAGACTACACTTAAAACAACTCTACCCCATTTTTACAGATGACAAAATTAGGCTCAGAGGGATAAAACTAGCAAGTAGAAGAGTCCCTTCAAAGGCAATTATGTCTGATTCCAAAAACTGCCTTTTTTTGTTCTGAGAACCTGGTTCTAAAAATCATAATCAGTGCAGGGAAAGCCAATTCTGGAAGGAAAGCCTCTCAGAAAGGATCGCCAGAGCTTCAGCTAGGTCCACCAGAAGGTGGTAGAGGGCAAGGTCTATCTATCCAGAATAGGTTTAGGTCATACGGTCCCCAGTCAGGGGCTGCCACAAATTATTCCAAAGGATAAGACATGTGCAAAAGGAAACTAAGGTTTATCTGTCAACAACGTTGTGATAGCTAAAGTCAAAGGTTAACAAGGGAGAAAACCAAACTTTGGTGTGAGGGGTACCACACTGCAGCCCCAGACATCAGACTAAGCCAGGGATGAGCAGAGGCAAGCATAATCTGGTTGGCAGGAAAGGGGCTGGACTAGGCCCAGAGGCTGGCTCTGTCCCCACTGTTCCTTAAAGAAAGGAATTGTGGCCCAGTCTGGTAAAATCTTCGAGGGACTCTAACAGTAAAAGAAATGACACACTGTTCACATAACTTTATCCACATATTCAACTATTGTACCAACACTCACTCATGTATTTAATAAATGTTTTCTCACTCATGTACTTAATAAAATAATAAATAAATGTACTAAATAAATATCTTATGTTAGGCATCGTGGCAACAACAGGGACAATGGTACAGTCCCTAACACTACTTGTCTGACTCAGAGTTGGGTGTTTTGGGGAACACTCAATGCATTTGTGGTTTTTAAAAATATTTTATTTAAATTCAATTTGCCAACATAGAGTATAATACCAAATGTTCATCCTATCAAGCACCCATCGCCCTGTTACCCCATGCCCCTACCTTCCTCCCTTTCTGCAACCCTTTGTTTGTTTCCCGCAGTTAGGAGTCTCTCATGGTTTGTCTTCCTCTAATTGTTCCCCACTCAGTTTCCCTCCTTTTCCCTATAGTACCTTTCACTATTTCTTATATTCCACAGACAACTCAATGCATTTGTATAGATTCTTTCAATATCTGCTTTCATCCAGAAGCTCCATGTACGTAGGGAGCGATCACATCAGTCTGAATCACTCTGGTATCTGTAGTTCCCTCAGAGAGGACCTGATATTTAGCCAACATTCTCATTCTAAACATGTCTGCTGCATTAACAATACATCTTTGTTGGGAGAGGCCATTGGAAAGTCAATAATCAAAGATCACAATAAAATATGGTAAATATAGTAATGATGAAGATCGGCTGGGGGTGGGGGTGGCTAAAGGAGTCCAAAGGAAGGCATCTGAGTCCAATTGGGATGATGAGGGTGAGGAAAAGTTTTCCAGGAAGAGGGGCTCCTCATAATTAATTCTAAAGAATAAGGGAAAATTAGCAAAAAAAAAAAGGGGGGGATGTCCTAGGAGATGGGACAACAGTGCCAATACTCTGGATGAGCCTAGTTAGTTAGTAATTACTTAGCAAACCCTCCGTTTAGTCAAATAATTGGGTATTTTAAACTTTTTCATCTTATTTAAATTTTTAAAGATTTTATTTATTTATTCATGAGAGATACAGAGAGAGAGAGAGAGGCAGAGACACAGGCAGAGGGAGAAGCAGGTAGAGGGAGAAGCAGGCTTCCACAAGGAGCCCAATGCAGGACTCGATCGCAGACCCCAGGATTGCGCCCTGAGCCAAAGGCAGATGCTCAACCGCTGAGCCACTCAGGCGTCCCATCATCTTATTTTATTTAAATTCAAGTTAGTTAACATATAGGGTATTAATAGTTTCAGGGGTAGAGTTTAGTGATTCATCAATTGCAGATAATACCCAGTGCTGATTCCATCACGTGTCCTCCTTAATGCCCATCACCCAGTTACCCCATCCCCCTTCCCATTTCCCCTCCAGCAGCCCTCAGTTTGTTCCCTAGAGTTAAGAGTGTCTTATGGTTAACCAATCAGAATGATGGAGACAGCTGTGTGTGGACACATGGTTGGGCTCTGTTCTCTATGAGTATGTGTTAGCTAATGGAGTTGGTCATTTGCTAGTGGGATATGGAATGCTGAGCAAGAGACTGTGGGTGTGGTCATAGGAAGCCCCCAGGAAAACACAAGGGAACAACTCCAGACCCTCCCCTGTTTAGTCATGAGAGGGTATTCACTCTACAACTCAACAGACTTTCTAGTTATTTCCTCAAGGCAGCCTAGGTCCCTGGATTATCTGTTGACCAGTATGCTTCCAGCTCTAAAAGTATATAAATCTCTCCAGGGAGAGCAGTTCTGTCTGTCTGTGATGGTAAAGATGGCTGCCAAGTCATTTCAATTTCCTTCACAAAGAGGTAGAATCTAACCACCTCGCTTTGAATCTGGGTTGAGCCTTACTATCTTGTTTGACCAATAGAATGCAAAGGAAGTGACATTCTGGGACATCAGGGGACATCTGGGTCATAGAAGGCTATGCATCTTTCACGTGAGTCACTAGAACACTAGCTCTTGGAGCCCTGAGCTGCCACTGAAGCACTCTAATCACCCTGAGATCACCCTGTTGGCAAGGCCACATGTAGGCACTCTAGTTGACAGGACCAGCTGGGCCTCACCCTCCAGCCGTCCCTGCCAAGGCAGCAAACATATGAGTAAAGCTGTGCTGGGCCCACCAGACCAGCTGAATACTGCTGAGTGATCACTATCGATGACAGGAATCCCCCAGCTGTGTCCTGCCCGAATTCCTGAATCATGGAATATGGTAAAATGGTTGTTGCATCAAGCCACTAAATCTTGAGGGTGGTTTATCGCTCAGCAATACACGAGAGGAACACTTTCTTAGTTACCATTTTACCCATGGGGCTTTGCACCATGTCTGGCACACAGTCCGCCTCTAGCACATATTCACTGACCAAAGGAATGAAACCAAGAAAGAGGATAGGAGAAGGGCCAGCAGAGAAAGATAAAGATGATTTACAAGTGACAGTGCTATACGTGGAGAGAACTTCCGATAAATGAGTCTACTTTTCTAAACAATACGGTACCTACTCTGGGAAGCTGCGCAGGGTAGACAAAATTTAAATTCTCTTGTGGGGTGGGGAGCAGGGATCAGAACGGAACAACTGAGTCTTTATCCCATGTTCCCCACCATAAAATCCAGCTGTCCACTGGCTTTCCCTTTATCCCAAGATCTCAGGTTTTCCCAGCTCTCATGATATGGACCCAGTCCAGTTACAGTTAATATGCTTTTCCTTCTCTTCACTGTAAGACCTCTGCATTTTTCTAGAAGTGATTAACTCCAAAATGACTGGCTAGAACTTTTTAAGCAAGAGGATAATTACCAAAACAAACGCACTTCCAAGTTTGGCTTCAGAACCAGACCCACCTTGCAAAGTATGCGCAAAGACTGTGCCTCCCAATGGAGAGATATGGGCTTTGATTATAAATGTAACCAGGTTTTCCTTCCCTCACCTTTAATTGCCTGGAGTTTAGACTGAAATCCAATCAGTAGACTATTGTTTTCTGCTTCCTGGGAAGCAAGTCACAGCTGAAAGGAGAGCTGGGGGAGAATTGGGTGGGGTTGGAAATCTGAATCTTGGCGTGACTCTTACGAATTTTCTTTTCCATTTTACTCACCTCCTTCTGGCTCTGATGGTATCAGTAATTTCCCGAGACAGAGAAAATCCAGATTTCCTTAAAGAGTTCAACTACCTGTCCCAGCAAAATCCCACATGGTGGAGGGGGGGGGGGACTAGCTGCTCCGTAGAAACTCCCCTCCCGCGTTTGTGTCCAAGGAAACGCACACAAAGGAAATGCACTGGCAAGCCTCTTTCATTTCTGCAGTCCTCTGGCTGGCTAAGAAGCAAAGCCTGTAGTGCTGCTGGGCAGCCCATGCAAAAGCCAGAATGGACAGGGCACTCCTGCAGCCAATGAACAGACAGCAAAGGAGAGAGAAATTCAAGCCACTTCTGATGGATTCAAAGGCATGAGCTAACCAGCATCAACAAAACAGATGATGAGCTGGGCAAAGGGCAGAGTAGAAAGCAGACTTACTTCAATTTTCTCATCAAGTCCAATGTTAGTTTCCAAATGGCACAAATGTTAAAAGACCAAACCTGGCTTTTTCTACTTAGCAGTGCACTCAGAGTCCAGAAACCTGGGCTCTTGTCCTGCCCATGCTGTTGACTGTCTGTGTCATCCCAGACCAGCCCCTTCCCCTCTCTGGGATTAGTGCCATCATCTGTAAACTAGAGAGCATGGATGGACAGTGTTTAAGGGCTCTAAATGACACAGTCCAACATTCATTATCCAAGCACAGATTCTCTTGAGTGTGGCTGCTTTGCCTTCAAACATACAAATAGCACCCCTTCCAATTAGTACCTTTTCTGCTTAATTAAGGCATCGCAGCCATTTCAGTGTCTTTTACTTTGTATTCAGAAACATCCTTTGAAATCCACACATTCAACTACCTACTGTGCTGTAAAGGAGGTCTTACAGAGCAGTGTTTATATCATTCTAAGAGAAGCAACAGACGAGGGGCCTCTGTCAAGGCTCCTTAAGTACAAAAGCACAGTTGCCAAATACTAGGGACCTGGTATTAAATGGCCACTATGTGCCGGGACCTTACGTGGGGTATTCTAATGCTCACAACAGCAACAGACGTACCAGCGACAGTTATTGGTGAGAGCCACATACTGTGCACGACACTCCAAAATACACGTACTCCAGCAGCAAATGCTGCACAGCCCCTGCCAGGCCCTGTTCTAGGTGCTTCATGCATATTAACCTCTTCCATCCTCACAGGTTCCGTGAGGAAGGAGAATTTTGACCTTGTGCTACGGATGAGGAAACCAAGGCACAGAAAGGATAAGTAACTTGACCAAAGTCATGTAGATTATACATAAGAGAGTCAGGAATCAGGTGCCTGGGTGGCTCAGGGGTTGAGCATCTGCCTTTGGCTCAGGTCGTGATCCTGGGGTCCTGGGATCGAGTCCCGCATTGGGCTCCCCATGGGGAGCCTGCTTCTCCCTCTGCCTGTGTCTCTGCCTCTCTCTCTCTCTCACTCTCTCTCTGTCTTCCATGAATAAATAAATACAATCTTTTTTTTTTTTTTAAAGAGAGCTAAGAATCAAACCCAGGGATGCTTTCGGCTGTACAGTAATGGACAAATTAACCTCAGATAGCCACTGGGTTAACTCGAACAATGGTTTACTTCTCACTCTTGCTCCATGTCTACGGCAAGATGAGGAGCATCTCAGCTCCTCCCAGTCACTGAGGGACCCTGGCTGATGGTGGCTCTGTTGTGAAGATTACCACTAGTGCCAGCAGGAACAAGAGAGACATGAGACTGCACTACTGGCTCTTCTAGGCTTCAGCTGCTAAGTGACACGGGTCATCTTGGCTCACAGCTCATCAGCTAGACTGCATCGCACAGCCCCACCTAACTGCAAGGGGATGTGGGAGTCAGCCTTTCAATGTTCTCAGAAGGACAGGAGCAGACATTAGCAAACACCAGCGATATCTACCACAAGCTGCAAGTATCAAACACCCAACTAAAAGCTCAGCTCCACACCTGATGGGAATTAGCGCCCCTTTAACAAATAAGGAAAAGGCGACTGGATAGGTAACCAACAATGTCTGTCACCTCCCCTCATCTTAAGATGAAGCTGACACTGAGACAGGATTAGCAATGTACTCAAGGCAACTTAGGATGAAAGGGACGGAGCCTGAATTTGAACCCAAGTCTGACTCTGAAGTCTATATTCTTTCACTGTAGCAAACTGCCTCCCAAAAGAAGAAAGCGATTCTTTTGTGATCATCCACCACTCAGGATTATCCACAGCAGCCCACAGAGCCGGAAGGAAAGAAGTGGAGCTAGAGCTGGCTGCTGGCCACTGCTGCGTCATACAGAAGTACAAATGCCAGAACCAGAAGAGGCTCTCAGACCAGAGACCAGACTATGCTTTCCCACCTCAGCACTTTTCAGATCCAGAAGAGTGTGGCCCATCAAATGGAGTACTTTGTCCAAAAGCACATAGATGGTGATGAGATGGCTCTACTGGAGCATCTGTATTGTCCAGGGCCCCGGTAGGAAACAGAGAGCACATTCAAAAAATGTAACTGGGGGATCCCTGGGTGGCGCAGCGGTTTGGCGCCTGCCTTTGGCCCAGGGCGCGATCCTGGAGACCCGGGATCGAATCCCACATCGGGCTCCCGGTGCATGGAGCCTGCTTCTCCCTCTGCCTGTGTCTCTGCGCCTCTCTCTCTCTCTCTCTGTGACTATCATAAATAAATAAAAAAAAAAATTAAAAAAAAAATAAAAAAAAAATTAAAAAAAATGTAACTGGGGGCGCCTGGGTGGCTCAGTGGGTTAAGTATCTGCCTTCGGCTCAGGTCATGATCCCAGGGGGCATCAAGCCCCATATCAGCCTCTCCACTCAGCAGGGAGCCTGCTTCTCCTTCTCCCCCCTGCTCCTGCTCTCTCTCCCTATCTTTGTCTCTCCCTCTCAAATAAGTAAATAAATTTTTTTTTTTTAAAAAGATGTAACTGAAGGTGTGGGCAGAGCAAAGATCACCAGTGAGAGACTGTGCTGCAGGCCCGTACCAGCAGCAAGCAGCTGTTATACCTTCCTTAGGCCCGAAGTGGGAAGGAAAGGAGGACCTGGTAAAAGCTGAGACTGTCAGAATGGGACAGAAGGTGTGACACAGGTAGAGGAACATAATCACTGCCAAACATGACCTGGCAGACAGGGAGCTTGACAAGTAAATGCCCAGACATCCTTGCTTCCCCATTCTCTGACCTTCCTCCCTCCCCCACTGGCCAAACCCACCATGAGCCAGAGGATAAGGGGGCCTGGGTGATGCAGTTCATCGAATCCAGTCTCCAGGGGCCTGGAGCAGGGTAAGGAAGGGTAAAGAGGGGATCTGAAGTATTAAACCGAGACTATCCAGTACAGTATCTTCCCTTTTCTTTTTTTTTCAACGATTCGTTCATTCATTCATTCATTCATTCACCATGCTCAGTGTGAGACGTTTTAATTTCCATCAACATCCACATTTTGTCTTTAAAATTCAGTAGTGAGAACATGTCACCTACCCAAATATAATGCTATTTTCATTTAGGAGATCAAGGGTATATTTTAAGGCCATGTTTAGTTCAGCATGAGGTAAAGAAAACCACATTTTAAAATTCTTCCACAGCTTGACTTCTGGTTAAATATGGTAGGTTGACCACATGTGATACTCATTCTCTCTCTTTCTCCCTCCCTCCCTCTCGGGTAGCCCCATTAAAACAACAATAAAGGAATTAAAACAAAACAAATAAAAACAATGAGAGAAGAGACAGGAGAGGAAGAGGCAAAGGCTTACAGAAACTAAGAGGAAAGGAGACCTTAGTGGATGAGAACCATCCATAGATTTTTTGAAAATGGAAAATAAATATAAAAGCATGTATATCAATTTGGAAAAGCAGCGAAAACTTTAACATAAGCGCCTGCAGAAGAAGATGCCAATCAGAAGTGAACCAATTAGCCCCCTGGGAAAGCTTAGGACTTAGAAATACCAGGTACCACAAAAATTAGGGTAAGATACAGGAAAATGGGCATTGGAAGTCTGTACATGGAAGAGTGGGCTCCCATATTTCCTTTGTCCCATGCAGCCCGCCAAGTGACTATTCCTTCTATTCCTTTTGTCCTCAGGGAACAAGAGATATATTCTCTGAAAACACTGGATCAGACTTACCCAGGGCACTAGGAACATAAGGTATAGTAGAGAGTGGTGTGAGGCACCTAACACTAAAATAGAGGGATCAAGTGAATGGCAAGAATAAATGGAATGGCAGAAACCCAGCCAGCCTACCTCCAATCTCCAAATACCTGCCAGCATGCTAAAGGATTCCACAGGTGAAGGTCACCAGCGGAAATTCCTCTATATACTGGCATTTGGATGTCCTCCAACAAAAAGTCAGCTCCTGCTAATCACTCTGCAGTGAAGCCCACCAGTTGACAAGCTCTGCCTTTCCATCCAAACACTTGCAATCAGCTTTTGAAGGCTCCACTCCTAAATACGAACAGACTGCTAAGTATCACAAGACATTTGAGGACAGCCTCTAACATGAGAGAGGCTTCAAATAAATTGGAGAAGGGAACCCAGAGAAAACACAAATGATGCAAGAATAGAAGGAAACCTCACATACATTTTATAATATGTAGCACATGCACACACACACACACACACACACATTCTTCAGAGATAAGAGAAAAAATTGCATCCATAAGCATGAACAGCACACTATGAAAAAGAGAGAGATGGAAAACAAGGAAATTGATGGCCATTGGAAATATGATCATCAAAATGTGAAAGGGGGGGAGGAGGAAGATTAAAATACCTGTCTTCCCAAAAGTAGAACAGAAAGACCAAAAGAGAAAAAAGATAAGAAAAATAGAGGAACAGGGACACCTGGGTGGCTCAGTGGTTGAGTGTCTGTCTTTGGCTTAGATCATGATCCTGGGATCCCAGGATCAAGTCCCGCATTGGGCTCCCCACAGGGAGCCTGCCTCTCCCTCTGTCTATGTCTCTGCCTCTCTCTCTCTGTCTCTTATGAATAAATAAATAAAATCTTTAAAAATAAAGGAAAAGAAAAGTTTCAGTTGGCTTAATGTCCAAGTAACTGAAACCAGAAAGAAAAGACGGGGGGGGGGGGGGGAAATGACTATAGTAATAAAAAAAAAATCCCCAGAAATTAAGGATATAAATTTCCACATTGAAAAGAACCAAGGGAAAAAAATTTAAAAAAAGAAAAGACCCAAGGAAGGACCAGTAAAAGGAACACACAAAGATCTACACAACTCACATCATCAAGATCCCAAATAGTTGGGATTAAAGAAAAATCATAAAAGCTTCCAGAGTAAAGGAAGAAAAGTCTCATACAGAAGAATAGGAGTCAGATCAGCATCAGACTGTCCAGTAACACTGAAAACTAGGAGATGATAGAGCAATGCCTTCAAAATTCTGGGGTGGCTGGGGGGACTAAGCTATAATTGAATGTGTGGCCACACTACTTCCTATCATGAATTGTACAATTTTGCCTTACGCTTCATGCTCACTAATATCAGGCTTGGACATAAGATTTGCTCCAGCCAATGAAAGGTGAACAAAAGTGATGCATGCCACTTCTAAGCAGAAGCCTTAAGAGTCACCACTGGTTCTGTCGGGGCTCTTTTTCCTCTGCCATAGAACTGCTTTTCCTAAAAAGGGGCTTCTTGTTCAGCCTGGGTCTCAGAATGAAAAAGACCTAGCTAGAGCTGTAGCTGATGCCTGAAGGAAACAGGACATGAGTAAGAAAGAAATCTTGCTGTATAAGCCAGTGAGATTTTAGAATATTTACAACCACAGCATAACTTACTAAAACAGCTGACTAGTACACTTCACATAAGCCTTTACTTAGGAATCTATTAAAGCATGTGCTCCAACAAAACAAGTGAGTAAACCAAAAAAGAGGGAGACATGAACCCCCAGAAAACTAGGACTCTGACACAGGAAACTGGCAACAGGAGTCCCCAGGGTGATACCTGTTCAGCAAGCCTGGAGAGCAACTCTCCCAAAGTGGAGCAGGAGGTTGGAAGATTGTAGGAAAAAACCCCAAATGTATACATTATCTGATAGTTTTTCATATTTAGAAAACAACACAGAGGTCTATTTGACAAATCTGATGAATGTTGTGGAGAAAATAAGGAATCAATGCAAATAGTAGGCAAAGAAAAAATTAGGCAATTGTTGACCCTGGGGAAATAAAATACTATTTTAAAATGACACATAAATGTAACATATTGTCTTGCCACTGGATGATATTGACCAACCTATAATGATCAAAACACAGAAGTTCCTTCTATAAAAAATATGTGATTTACTTATATGAGGGCAATAAGGGACATGGGAACATGGATGGGCCACGTGGCAGTCATTAGGGCTATTCATAAATACTCCAGGGCATCTCCTGGCACGCCCATGGTAGGATTGCACTTCCTGGCCTCCTTTCAGATCAAGTGTGGCCACATGATTTGTTTTGATCAGTAAAACATGAGGGAAACTGACCAATGCCATAATTGGGCAGAAGCTTTGAGAGCCAAGATGCAATCCCCCTATCATCTCCCCATTTGGCAGAGATCTTAGAATCGGGTGTTGTGATGGAGCCTCAACCGGCTTGAAGGACCGAAAGGAGCCAGAGGCTCCTTGCCCACTTAGGCTGAACATGTAGCATGAGCAAAAATAAACATTTGTTGTGTGAAGTCACTGGAAATCAGGAGTGTCAGCCAAGCCTGACTGATAAGACAGCCAGATTCTCATCTACCATCACAAGAGGTCAACAGACGATACCTAAAATAATGAACCAAGTAACAGCAATATGAACATATATAATAAAAAATACGAAGGTAAATACCAAAAGCATTAGCTAAAACAGTTAAAAAGTGGTTGCTCCAGTGTACCTGGGTGGCTCAGCGGTTGAACCTTTGGCTCAGGGTCCTGGGATCGAGTCCCACATCAGGTTTCCTGTGGAGAGCCTGCTTCTCCCTCTGCCTATATCTCGGCCTCTCTCTTTTTCTGTGTCTCTCATGAATAAATAAAATATTTTTTTAAGTGGTTGCTCCAGAGGAACAGGCTTGAGAGGGAGCAATGCTGGCCTGTTTTTGTTCTCTGTTGAAATAAGCCTGATTTTTAAAAATTATTTGTACTACCACATTGATAAAACTTACTTTAAACCATTATATACATATATATTTACATATATACATATATTATACACGTGTATATATATATATATATATATATATATATATATATATATTCATTCTAGTGGGTATCCAGTATAAGGAACAAGATATAGGGCAAGGCTGTAATCTGAAATTTCCTCGCAGTACTCAGGACTCCTAGTGAAAAAAACATTGTTTTTAATAGAGAAACTCAATTACCACATGACCCTTCAATCAGGTTCCTCTAGATTAAACCCTAACTCTAATCATTTTGTAGGACTTTCACCTCCAGAATCGTAATTTCAAAAGCACCAATGATAAAGCAAAAGAAATAGATGAATGAAGAGTTGGGGTTCTTGGTTGTTTTTGGGTTTTGGGGGTGTTTTTGAAGAGTTTTTATACTTAGTGATCAGGAATACTCAGAATTGGTCTGTTAGAAGGACTGAGAAATGGTATTCTAAAACCATCATGCTAAATTCCAAAAAGGGTTCATTTCTCTGAGGGCCAAGTAGAAAGAGGCTCCTCGGGGGCAGCTCGGTGACAATAGGATACCCGTCCAAATAGACCTTGGCACCTCCTTCCAGAGATTTTTCTTCCTTTGAGAGCTTCTCTGCTTATGTATGGAGGACTCTGTGCTGTGCTTCTTTAAATGAGCAATACCCTCCACCTTGATAATTATCAAGAGAGAGCAGCCCAGGAAGGGTCCATCCAACTCACAGCAAAGACAGAGATGAAGCCACATGAATCATGGCCAGCCACATCATCAACCAGAAGAGTACCGGAAGGGATCCCTGGGTGGTGCAGCGGTTTGGCGCTTGCCTTTGGCCTGGGGCGCGATCCTGGAGACCCGGGATCGAATCCCACGTCGGGCTCCCGGTGCATGGAGCCTGCTTCTCCCTCTACCTGTGTCTCTGCCTCTCTCTCTCTCTCTCTCTCTCTCTCTGTGTGTGTGTGACTATCATAAATAATTTTTTTTAAAAAAGAAGAGTACCGGGAGAGAGGACCTCCAGCGAACGCCGCATGTCCATGTGTGCCACCACATTGATCCAGCCCAGGCTCCCTGTTCTAGTGTGGCAACCATTTGGAAGATGGTGTGTTACCAATAAGAACAGTGCTTATGGCTTTAGCCCAGAGGATAATGCTACATATCCCTGGCTCAGGGTGTACCGTGAGCAACAGTCCGGACCATCATGCCCAATGCATTCTCAAACAGCTCCATCTCTGGCCGCTCTTGCAAGCCCACTCATTTAATCCTGACTGCTTGTGAAGCAGAATCACATACATGAGCCTAACTGCTCCTTTACATCTGAATTGGATGTGAGGCGTTCACACTTACTTTTAAATCCAGACCTCTGTATGTTCCGGGACATGACAATATTTCAAAGGGAGTAATGAAATCAAACTATAAATTTCTGATGGGGGAGTAGGTGCAAAACTATCCAGCTTTGCTATCCTTCCTTCTGAATCTTTTCTCCAGACCAAATCTTCTCTCCTTTCCCTAAGCCAAAGATGTATCACATACATTTCAGACTACTCAGGGCTCTAGCTCCAAGCCATACAGAGTGCTCTAACCTTTGACTCACAAGGTCCCTAGGACTTTCACTTTTAAAACTTTGTCTTGAAAAAAAACAAAACAAAACAAAATAAAACTTTGTCTTGGGCAGCCCTGGTGGCTCAGCAGTTTAGCACTGCCTACAGCCCAGGGCCTGATCCTGGAGACCCGGGATCAAATCCCATGTCAGGCTCCCTGCATGGAGCCTGCTTCTCCCTCTGCCTGTGTCTCTGCCTCTCTCTCTCTCTCTCTCTCCTCTCTGTGTATTCTCATGAATAAATAAATAAATAAAATCTTTTAAAAAATAAAAATAAAATAAAACTTTGTCTTCCAGGCAGCCCCGGTGGCTCAGCGGTTTAGTGCTGTCTTCAGCCCAGGGTGTGATCCTGGAGACCCGGGATCGAGTCCTGCATCGGGCTCCCTGCGTGGAGCCTGCTTCTCCCTCTGCCTATGTTTCTGCCTCTCTCTCTCTGTGTGCCTTAAAAAACACTTTGTCTTTCATCTCCTGCTACCCTAAACAAAAGTTCTAGGAATGTCGACAGAATTGTTACCACTGATCAACCATCTTGAATTCAAGGGACACCCAAATCATCTTCAGAAAGCTACAAATCTCCACTCTTAAAAATCTGACCCACACCTACCTTCCAATCTTTTCTCCAGTAGCTTCCTGCCAATATGCATGCCACACTCCACTCCACTACATTGCTTGTGATTCCCCAATCAAACTGTGTACCCTGCCCTTGACCTCTGCTCATGCCAGTGCCCTGACCTGGAATTTTATAGCAGCTCTTAGTGTTATGGTTATTTACTGATGTGTCTTCTTCTCTTCCCAGACTGTGAAACAATCCGAGAGCAGGGACTGTGCCTATCTCATCTGTGCATTCCCAGCACTTGCCAAAGGTCTTAGGCAACAAAAGGTACTCAGTGAATACATGCCAAAGAAATCTTAACAGGTACCCTGAACCATTTACTGAGTTCTTTTTTTTTAAGATTTTTTTAATTTATTTTTTATTGGTGTTCAATTTACCAACATACAGAATAACCCCCAGTACCCGTCACCCATTCACTCCCACCCCCCACCCTTCTCCCCTTCTACCACCCCTAGTTCGTTTCCCAGAGTTAGCAGTCTTTACGTTCTGTCTCCCTTTCTGATATTTCCCACACATTTCTTCTCCCTTCCCTTATATTCCCTTTCACTATTATTTATATTCCCCAAATGAATGAGAACATATAATGTTTGTCCTTCTCCGACTGACTTACTTCACTCAGCAAAATACCCTCCAGTTCCATACTTGTGAGAGACATGCAGTGAGACGCAAAGACATAGGCAGAGGGAGAAGCACACTCTGTCCAGGCAGCCTGATGCAGGATTCAATCTCAGGATCATGACTTAAGAAATACAGGATCATGAGCCGAAGGCAGATGCTCAACCACTGAGCCACCCAAGTGCTCCAATTTGCCCATTTCTTAAAGTGACAAATGTACCAACTGAAGCATACTAGTACACACGATGCTTCAAAAATGGTCAACATCAAGGCTTGTATACCCCATGTAGGAGCTAAATAGTATAAACAAACAGGGGTACCCCCAGATCCCCCCTCCTTTTTAAAAAAAGAAGAAAGAAAAAAAGAAAAACCTTCCTTCTCAAAATACTATATCAGTGTGGCTAGAAGGCATGAGGAGCTCCCAGAAGTCTTGCAACTCTAGAACAAAGGTACAATGTATGTTTCTGGGCCCTCTATGTGTAGTGAGCAGGAGCAAATGTCTACTCTAGATAGTATTTGTTTCTCACCTGGGCATTTAGAAATCGGAAATGTGGCAAGAGAACACAGCCATGGTTCTTAATGAATGGATCTGTGATGCTCATTGAGTTGAAACAAATGCCAAATAAGAGGAAACAAAGTATACTCTCCACCCCCCTCAACACAAAAGGGTGGCCAGGAGTCCAGGGGGTCCAGGACAGCACCGAAGGGTGGCCTGGGGGTGAAGTAAAAGACCAAGCACAAACACTGATTACACCCACAGGGATGAAATGCCACAGCAGTTCCTCCAAAGCCCCATTGATGGGTTGGAGGGCTTAAGCACTGCAGACTTCAGTAGGAACGTTTAAATTAGATATGCTGTGAATAATATACAAATGACAGAGTGCTATTTCCTGCATAGATTGAATGCCATTCTACTCTAGCCGTCATCGGTCTCCTGATATGTACCCTTAGACATAATTTTTACCCACAAGTCTGTTGTCCTAGAAGAAGAATGACACCTCCAAGCCTATACAGAAAGGAGTGGGAGGCAGGGGTAGAGAAAGAAGTGTGGGAGAGAGGGCCAGCAGGCTGACAGCAGTCAACAGTGATTTGTGTAATGGCACTTGTCTGGCTTTCCTAAGGACCTTGAAGTAAACCCAGCTGCCAGCTGCCAGAAGCAGGAGCAATTCAAGTCCATTTGCCAGAAGGGCAAGGACAAATTCTGTGGGTAAAGAAAGAAACATCACCTTTGGGTCCTAAAGAGGGACCAGGGCACAGTGGATATTAGCAAAACAAAACAGAGACAACTATTTTAAAAAGACACATGATGGTGCCTCTTTAATAATCACAGTATCCTGTGCTGAAGGCAGAAGGTATTTAGAAAACAATCAATAATCTGCCCTAACAGCTCTTGGGGAAAATGGTGGTAACCCTTCAGTCGCCTTCTCCTCAGCCATGTGCCAATGACACATGGCAGCTCTGAATATCTCCCAGTGACAATTTACTCTGGAGAGTCTATTCCACACTGGACCTCAGAGGAAAGAGAAAACTGCAAAAAAGCTAGAACAGCCAGATTTTGCTAATAAATCTGGACAGTTAGCTGTTTGTTACCACATAGCATCTTATTTCATAGGAGGCTGGCAAATCCTGGGTGGCCTCTTTGGCTAACGCTTCCTCAAGAGAGGAAGCAGGAACTGCAGGTGGGTTAAAACCCAAGTGAAATACAAGATGTCTGCACAGCTTTCCACAGAGGTGTCACTGGACTATGGGAGAAAGCAGACTATTTCCCACATTTTTACAGTAGAACTTGTATAGTGATAGCTAGGACTCCAAAGACTTAAATCCCAGGAGAGCAGGAGAAGGAGAATGAGCATGGATCAAACAGACTCCGAACATCGAGGACCACAGAGTCATCCCCAATAGGGCCTCCTGGCCAAGTTACAGTGATCTAAAAAAAAAAAAAAAAAAAAAAGGACAAACCAAAGCTAGCTATTTCAGAACACAATCTGATTAGGAGAGACCCTGCAGCAGTGGCAACACCAATCATTAAGCGGGTGATGGCACCATGTTTCCATGAGGTTTTATTTGGATTAGACCCTAGTTGGTAGCCAGCCAGCCAGAGCCCAGCACCCCCAGGAAAGGCCCAGCCAAGCCTAAGCTGGATGCCTTCACTGGGTTCCTGGAGCATACCCTAGCTTCACCCAAACATCTAGAATGTCAAGAGGAAGGCTACAGGATAACAAGCCCCCATGGGATTCAGGGGCTCTTCCCAGGGGCACTTAATACTTGAGGTATCAGATTAATTCCAGATGTCATCTACCCATTGGGAGGGTGGTTTCTACCCTGCCTACCCTTAGTTCTTAATGCTTCAAGCACTGGGAGTCGCCAAGTCTTCTGGGGCAACCACGATCTGACGACCTGGTGGCAGGACTGGAATGCAGGGTCTGGCTTACCACTGTGCTCTGCCAAGATGCTCACCAGTCCGTGCTGTGGGGTACCCAGTACCGCATGAGGGAATGGAATTCAGCCTGATTCAATGACCTGGAGCATTAGTTCACATTATATCAATATCTAAATGTGACCAATAGATGAAAAATCTAGCATTAACATTTCAGTGTCAGTGGCCTCAGAGAAATCTTCAACATATGTACCAGATGGATTCACTCTTTTAGATTTAGTTCCCTTCTCTCAGCAAACTCCTGCAACACCAAAGGAATAATTATTGCTCAGTGGAATACTGCAGAGCGCTAGCCAAAAAACTAAAGTCACATCAATTTAAACCAGCAAATGTGAATTTTTGGAAGAGAAAAGTATTCTCTTTCCAGAGGCAATTATTTGTCTCCTCAGAAATGTTTGCCAATATAAAATCCCCCTCCCCCACTGTGGAAGTCAAAAAAATGAGAATTGCAGCAGTGTATCAGCTTGGAAGGGGCTGGAAGGTGCCAGGCAGAGGGGCAGAGATGGCTTTGCATGGAGCCTCGTGTGTTGCTAGACGGTGGACAACCTAAATCTAAAACTCGTGTGCAGCTGAAGGCACACTCCCACTGGAAAGGCAGCAAATGGCAGGATGATTACCTTTTTTTTCCCATATGCCCTGCCTGAGGGTTACAAAGCACTTTTATGTTCACTCTCCAACCAGAGCCACCCAACGCCTCTGCAAGGTAGGTGGCACAAGGACTGTTAGGTCCATTTTACAGATGAAGAAACTGAGATGTGTGTTCCACTGGACTTCACTGCAGGCCTGATTCTGTCTCACAACCAGGCACCATCCAGTGGAGCGGATGCATTTCACTCCAACACCAGCCTCCTTACCTCAACCATACCACCCACTGCTCTCAATTCAGCGAGGAAAACAGTCTATATCTTAGATTTGGAGGCAGCTGTGTTCAAAGCCCTTCATATCCACATCCAACCACTTCCTGCTGCAGGCTGCCAGCTGGTCTCATTGAATTGTCATTAGGCACTACAGAAAGTACCCTCACTGTGGACCTTCCATAAGTAAGTCAATGAATGTGTCCCTTGCTACTAAAGAGTTTGCTTAAAATAGTTCCCTTTTATTCCCTTTTAAAGCAGTAATGGCCCCATTGCTACTATTTCCCCATACCCCAAAGAGCCACCAAGGAACTGACAGCCACCTATTACCTCTAAGAGCCGTGAATCACCCCCACCCCCACATGGACATTTAGAACATCTGTTCTAACAGTTTTACTGTTAGACTGGGGTAACCAGGTCCCTGCCCTAGGTGTCACACTTTCAAGGGCCTTCCTCTGGCCCTGCTCTAGCCACACCACTCCCCATAGAGCAAGGAGTCTATGGGGCCAAGGGACTTGCCTATTCAAACTCTATGCTTCCCTCTTCTATAGTAAACTCTCGTAATATGCAATACCTTGAACTCCCTATCCATACGTCCAAGCCTGTATTCATGGCCGGTGCCATCCTCTTCCCTAGCTATGTCTTCTTAAGGATGGGCACAACCCTAAGCCTAAAGGGTTGGGTGGCCATGGGACAGCTGCTGCCCTTCAACCTGGTAATACATTCAGGTACATTCCACCTTGCTCAGCACTGGTCACTATCAAAGACTAAGATACAGAATTCAAGCAAGCTGGAGAAGAGATACTAGATTCTTTTTTAAAAAAAGATTTTATTTATTTATGAGAGACACACACACACACACACAGAGAGAGAGAGAGAGAGAGAGAGAGAGAGAGAGAGAGGCAGAGACAAAGGCAGAGGGAAAAGCAGGCTCCATGCAGGAAGCCCAACGAAGCCCGATGTGGGACTCTATCCCAGGTTTCCAGGATCATGCCCTGGGCTGAAGGCGGCCCTAAACCGCTGAGCCACCTGGGCTTCCAGAGATACTAGATTCTTAATGACAACATACCGTCTACCAAGTAGTCCCACATACTTCCTGGCCTGAGAGGGAAGGCAGGCCACTAGGCAGGCAGACCTGACCCATCCACATATAACTGAGAGGCCATAAAGCCCCAGCCTCAGGCACTGGTCCACTCCCTAGTTTGGGACAACCAACATCCAAGTTACCACACCCACATGAGCAAACCTGGAGGAGTTTTTGTTTTGTTTTTGTTTTGTCTTTTATCATGGTAAAGAGAAGGGTAAAAATAAAAATAGACACAAACCCATGGAAATATTGTTTAATTGGAAGATTCAACTGGGGGCACAAACTACCAAGTGCATTCCTGAGGTAGTTTTCCAAACTTTTTCAACATGAACTCATTTAAGTCTAGTGGTAATGTGGGCTCATATAAAGCAAATGAAAACCAAACTTCCTATGGAGTATGAAATGGGGGTTGGCTGTGCAGAGCCCTGTTTCCTTGGGACCCACTGACTGATATACACAGGGGCCAGGGCAGCTCCAAGAAACCTCTAGTGCTCCAAAGTGCCCCCTTTGGAAATCACCAATGAACCACACACCACTTACAGAGGTCAGATTTTCTTCCTAATGTTCCTGGTTCAGCATTTAGATACAAGAGAAGCCAAAAAAAAAAAAAAAGGTCACGTGAAGGAAGGAAGTCATGGCACAGCAGTCTGAGGAGTGGGTCACAGATGTTGAAATGATACATGCAAGTGAAGCCTCACGATTGCTTGAGAATACAGAAAACGGAGTCTGAGTCCTAATTCTGCAGCTAACTCACTGTGTGACCCTAGAGAAGGTCCTTGCCTTTTCTGGGCCTCAGACAAAAGATCCAGATGGCCTCTGTCCAGCTTTGATGCTCCGAGATTTTATGATATTTCAGGATTCCACATTTAAGTGAAGATTCATGGTTGTATCATCCATCACAGATAGATGCTAGAGGAAAAATAAAGAAAGGAAACCTTTATGTTGTTCTGCTGGCACAGTTCTGTGCTTTCGTTCAGAAACTCAAAGCATTTTAATGGTTTATTCCGTTGGACACGTAGCAGAAAAACAAAGAGGAAATTAATCTTGAAGAAATCGTATGTCTGCAATCTTTGAATATCTCTTACTCAGTAAGGTTCCAGCTACTTCTGTGCATTGCCAGTCTTCATTGACATCTAGATAGAGAATAATGCTTGACTTTTGGTGGAGAGGGAGGTGGTCTTTAGGGTGTACGGCTGAGGAGGCAGAGAGACTGTCAGAAAGCATTTGCACTGGCCTACACCAGAGATGATGAGGACCTGAACCAAAGTCATGTCAGTGGAGGTGGAAAGGAGATGACAGATCTAAGCGGCATTCCAGAAGACACACTGACAGGGCCGGGTGCTGGAGTTGAGGAGGAGAAAGGGGAAAATGAAGGCAAAGTGTCTTGACTGGGTGATGACAGACAAGACAGTGCCATTATTCAAGCAATGACTGGGAAGGAAACAGAGATTTGAGAGGCAGGCTGATGAATTCAAGGTTGGAATGTTGACTCCGGAGTGCCTGTGGACCATCAGGTGGAAACGTCTAGCCCACAGGTGGGCATACTGGTCTCAAATCCCATAGGCCCAGGCAGGATCCAATACAATCATGATATTAATCTGGAAGTTTTCAGCACATGGGGATCCCGCCTCCTTGCATCTCTACCACATTGCCTCATTTATTCACTAAAATATTTAGAGCCTCTGCTTCCTCTGCTAGGCAAGGAACTATATAGATGAAGAACAGACACGGTCTCTGTCCTCATATAGCTTATCAGGGGGAGACAACAGAAACAAAGATACAGATATCATTTTAAATGGTAGCAAATATCATGAAGGAATCCAATGGGTATAGGATCAAGAATACCAGAGGGAGGAAGGGGGACCTCTTGAATAAGCCTTTAAACCAAGACTGGAAGGGCATTCCTGGACAAGAAACAGAAGATGCAAAGACCTAGAAGCAGGGAGAGTCTAGCTGCCAAGCTGGGAAACCTAGTAACAGGGGTTTGGTGGGATGCCTAGACTATCTGCCGTGGCTGTTACTGATATTTAAATGATAGTATTAAAATGCTCCAATAAGGCATGATTAGAAAATTATACCAAAGACAAAACACTTGATGCCTATGAAATGTTGTTTAACAATTTTTTTGTTGTCACTGATGGGACTGGATAGTGATGGTTACATGAGTCAGATGGAATATTAACTTGAACAGAGCTTAAATGAAATTGCCACAGAGCTCTGTCTTCCATTACTAATAGCTCTGATTGCCTCAAATCTTGCCAGCACACTCTAGTCACACTCTGGGCAAAGTCACCATTCTGTAGGATTTCAGTCAAACACTGTTACTCAGGAAGCAATACTTAAAATAACATTCCTTTTAATGATTAAATAGAGGGTTGGCACAAACTGCAAAACAGAAAAAAAAATTCTATGTAGCCATTGGGGAAAGGATAAGTAGGTTGTGTTTTGCAATTCCTTCCTGGTGGGTTTGCAATTATTCCACAGCATGACAGCTAAAATGCCTAAGAAATCACTTACCTGAATCTCAATAATAATTAGTTCTCTATCCTTTGTATGTTCACTATGAGTTCTGTTGACCTCGCCACATGCAAAGACTGAGTTTACCCATTTACAGTCCTGAGTCTTTATCCCTTGCAGGCAAACAAAAGTGTGCTGGGGGTTGAACAATCCCTGGCCAGCAGTGTGTATTTTAACTAGGATGTTTAAGATGCATCAGTTGAATAATTAATGTATAAATCTTAGCCGGCTGGGTAAGGAAAATGAAAACAAGCTTTATTTGTTATAGACAGAGATTTAGCTGTGTTAAAGTCTCTCTGCTTTTAAGATGAGCCTCTACGTCAAAAAAGGCAAAAGACAGACATACCAGTCTTTGTAGTGCGATTAAAGAGGAAATTAACAAATTGTGCTAATTTGTTGCACTGGTAATTTGTCTGAAAATTGTGGTGTTGCAGTATTACAATTTGGGTGTGGGACAGCATGCAAATGAAGAACTCACCAGCATTCACCAACTATTCGCTTATTCCCGTGTTTGTAAAACTACTCCGAAATGTGTAGCCTGCCTATGGTAAGCTATAATTAAGGCTATTTTTTATAATTAAGGACTATTTTTTTAAATTAACATTTTAAAATCCACTGGCAGCCCCCATATCCTTTGTCTCACCCCTGCAGGACTGACAGGGTGGGCCGTTCAGAAAGGGCAGCCCATCTCCCTATAGCCCTCAGCAAATGAGCCAGGTGTGATTTTGGCAAAGGACTAAAAGTTCTCCAGCTTGCCCGTGGTGTGTGCATCACTAGGGGGTCCTCAGCCCCATCAGAGTTCCTGGAGCACAGCGGGCCTCTGGTCTAATACTGGCAGGAAAGCTATTGCATCTGCAGAGGCCGAGGAGACAACTGTTCAACTCTATTCACTTTGCTTCCCTGCCATTTCCCCAAATGTTTAAATGGCCCAACAGAGCATAGACTGTCGTCAACACCCCCAGCTCTGGTGAGCCAGCAAGGGAGAGGATTTGACTACTTGTAGTTTGACTTTGACTTTGGGGCTTTCCACAGGTTCAGCTCAAATGTAGTGCTGAGAGTATATGTCTTTTCCTCAAGTCAAACATGGCAAATGCCAAAGGCCACAAAATTCTTATGTATGCTTTAGAACTTGCGACTGATAGATGAACCATATGTTTTTTACCATCTCAACCCTCATTTTTTACACAGGGAAACTGAGGCTCTGAAAGATTAGATGACTTGTCTAAGAGCACTGGCTAAAAACCAAGAGTTTGGGCCCCTGCCCCACCCTCTCCCTGGCAGGGCTCTTTCAAACACATCACCTCCTAAAGTTGGCCTGCTAGAAAATAAACGTCCAAGTAGCGAGTTGTATGGAGTAATTTAATGTTATAAAGAGACATCTATGAGGTTACAATAAGCATAAACTCCAAGGCTTCTATAGAACAGCCTGAGTATTGAGCTGCTCTGCTTCCCTGTGAGGTCAGATCAAAGCTTACCATCCTGCAGGGACACTGTGGCCCAAGCAGGATTTGGCTAGCTTAGACTTAGGGACTACGCCCCTGTTGTTCCTTTTATCTGTTAGCCTCGATTCTGACATATCCTCCTGTGATTTGCTCATGTCCTAACACTCCGTGGCTTTCTGCTTTGGCTTGGTCAGAGATCCTCTTTTCCCCTTCTTCCCAACTTCCATCCCAATCATCCTTCCTGCCCTAGAATCTTCCACCTATACCTGTCATCTCAGAATTTGAAGCCCAGGTCACCACAGGCCCACTTTCTTGATCCACCAGTTCCTATAGAAGAGGACCAGGGGCAGGGAGTGAGGTGGGGCAGGCAAAAGGATTGAAATACTAATTTTTCCAAAATATCTACTAGAAGGCTCACTCAACCATTGCTTGGCATCACTATATGCAATTAAAAGTGATCATCGTGGGATCCCTGGGTGGCGCAGTGGTTTGGCGCCTACCTTTGGCCCAGGGCGCGATCCTGGAGACCCGGGATCAAATCCCACGTCGGGCTCCCGGTGCATGGAGCCTGCTTCTCCCTCTGCCTGTGTCTCTGCCTCTCTCTCTCTCTGTGTGACTATCATAAATAATAAATAAAAATTTAAAAAAAGTGATCATCGTAAGCTAACCCAGGGCCTTGCAAGATCATGAAAGTTTTGCTGAATAAAAAGATGAAAGTAAGCCACTCCCACAATTAGGGCTGAGTCCATTTTCTTATATTCTTGGATTTTCTTTTTTTTTTAAGAACTTTTTTTTTAAGATTTTATTTATTTATTCAAGAGAGAGAGACAGAGAGAGGCAGAGACACAGGCAGAGGGAGAAGCAGGCTCCATGAGGGGAGCCTGACGTGCGACTTGATCCTGGGTCTCCAGGATCAGGCCCTGGGCAGAAGGCGGCGCTGAACCGCTGAGCCACCCGGGCTGCCCTATTCTTGGATTTTCAAAGTTGTTAATCTCTATATAGTTTATAGCAACCTTTTCCCAGCTAGAATATTTGATAGATATGAAATTATAGTTATTTGGGAGCAACTGTCTTGATGTTTTTAAAAGAGCCAGGAGGGGCACCTGGATGGCTCAGCTGTTGAGTGCCTTTGGCTCAGGTCCTGATCCCTGGGTCCTGGGATTGGGTCCCTGCAGGGAGCCTGCTCCTCCCTCTTCTATGTCTCTGTCTCTCTGTGTGTGTGTGTCTCCCATGAATAAATAAATAAAATCTTTGAAAATTTTATAAAAGAGCCAGGAAGTAGGGCGCCTGGCTGGCACAGACAGTAGAACATGCAACTCTTGATCTCAGGGTCATGAGTTCAAGCTCCACGTTGGGCCTAGACCTTACTCAAAAATAAACAAATAAAAATAAAAGAGCCAGGAAGTCACCTAAATTATCATAAAGATAATTTTTCATCAAACAGCATAGGTGAACATCTTCCATTTAGAGAAATAACCTCTGTGTAAAGAAAGTTAGCTAGTAAATTTGGCCTCCTTTTAGCAAATCTGTGCTACTAGTAATTGTCAATAAAATAAATACATAAAAATATAATTCAATTCCAACTATTGCTAAATTTGTGATAATTCAATCATGAGCTGGCATACTTTACCTTTCCTCTATTTAAAAAACAGCAACAACAGGTTTCTGAGTAAATTAAGAGTATAAACATGAGCTCTTAGGGGATGTTTAACCCAGTTCAGAGAACAACCTGTTTCCAAGCGCTCTGACAACATTCATTTGCATAGAAATAATTAGTGTGCTAATTTCAAATGATCTTTACCAACTCATTGTAGCGTACTCTAGCAAGACCTCTACTTGACAATATTGTTAGCTGTTTATAATAGTATTTCTACTTGCAAATAATAAAAATCAATCATTTTAAAGTAACCTGTAACTCAGAATTGTCGTGACATCAGAATGCCCACACTTCCCTCCCCCCAGCCCCACCCCCGCCTGCCCCCTCTGCTGTCAGCCTGTGTGAGAGAGGCCTTAACTGCACCACACAGACACTTTTCAGCATCCACTGAATCGTCATTAAAGAGCACTGGAGCACTTAGAATAAAAATGTCTATAAATGACCCACGCAGTAAGACCTGAAGCAGTCTGCCTAGTTATTAGGGGTATATAAAACAAGCCTCCACTTAGGAATCAAAATGCCTAGGGCTTTAAGAGATTTTAAAGAAAAGGAAATAATCATGTACCTGTATTGCTTTTACAATTTAAAAATATCTAAGTAATGTAAAAATTATCAGAAAAAGGGTAAAGAAGTATCCTCCAGAGCCTGGGTGGCTCAGTCAGTTAAATGTCCAACTCTTGGTTTGGGCTCATTGGGCTCTGCGTGCAGCCGGCTTCAGATTCTCTCTTCCTTTCCCTCTCCCTCTGCCCCTCCTGCTCATTGTCTCTCTCTCTAATAAATAAATGAATTTTTTTTTTAAAAAAAGAAGAGTCCTAGTAATTCAAACATTATGTAAGCCATGAAAGAGACCTCAGAGGTCATCTAGGGTGGCTCTACCCCTGGCAACAAAACTCTCAGCAGAAGTCCAGAAACCTAGCTTCTGCAGAAAGACCCCAAGTCTTAGACCTTCCCTTTGCCTAAAACTCTTCTTATTATTCAACAGCTCGAGACATTAGACAGTCTTTCCTTACACTAGGTCAAAATCTGCCTCCCTGTAATTCCCACACATTGGTCTAAGTTTCCTAGGGGAGGGAAACTAATGTTTTTATGGTTCTTTACATGGTATTTTTCACACACATGTTCTCACTGGATCTTCCCAGTAACTCTCTGAGGCAGATATTCCTAGTACCTTTGCTTTACAGATGAAGACCTGGAGGCTGAGAGGCTTGGTTATTACTCAGGATTAAGTCCACACTCACTGCAACAGGTTCTTATCAATCATCCCCTCTGATCCCAGCCAGATGATCATGCCCACCTCCAAGAAATCACAAGGTTTGAGCCTGTCAACTAAGAGAGAAAATAAAAGACATGAAATCTGTGTTGTAATATTATTTCATGCTCGATGTTATATACAGTTAGACTTCAGGGAGCACAATTCAGCCAATGGAACATCTTAATCATCCATTCAATAAATATTTACTGAGCACTTATTATATAGCTGAAAAAACAGCCACAATCTGTCCTTGGAGAGCTCACATCCTAGAAGGGGAGACAGACACATAAACAAAAGTGTTACAGTATAACACTGTGTGAAGTACAGAAGAATCCCAGAGCTGGATGTATCTCATTGTGCTAGAAAAAGTCTTTCCAGAGTAGGGGACACCCGGACAGGGTTTTGAGGAACAAAGGCAGACAACGTAGGCAAAGGAGTTGGAACAGAGGGAACATGTTCAATACCCAGAGTATTGCAGGAGCCTCACAAACGATGGGGGTAGGAGAGTAAGGAGAAAGTAAGGACAACAATAGGCCAGGCTAAGGCACCTGAACCATGTGCCCTTTAGGAAAATGAGGTACCACCAGGGAGACTGTAAATCTTTTCCTGTTCTTCTCTTGTCATTGTTCATTGTTGTCTTTGTTTTTGTATGTTATTTGCAGTGAAGTGGCATAGCTAAATTTTCAGTTTGGAAAATTTTGTGACACTTTGTGTCAGAGGTCAGAATGGAGGCGTGATGAGAAACTAGACACAGAAAGACCAGGCTGAAGATCACTGAAATAGTTTAAATGAGAGATGATAAAAGCTTGAGCAAAGAATCAGCATGTAGATAAAAGCAGATTATACTTGTGAATGTTTGGCTTTAGGGAGAAAGAGAGAGGAGAATGACGGCTGGATTCTGTCTTAAGAACCTCTGATGGTTGGTGCTGCAATCAACTGAAAATATGAGGAGGTGGAGCAAGTCTGGGGGCAGGTGAGACAGGAAAAGTTCAGTTTATTATTTTTTTTTAATTTTTATTTATTTATTTATGATAGTCTCACAGAGAGAGAGAGAGAGAGAGGCAGAGACACAGGCAGAGGGAGAAGCAGACTCCATGCACCGGGAGCCCGACGTGGGATTCGATCCAGGGTTTCCAGGATCGCGCCCTGGGCCAAAGGCAGACGCCAAACCGCTGCGCCACCCAGGGATCCCGAAAAGTTCAGTTTAGATGCTGATTTTGAAAAGTCTAAGAAGTAGCGATATCCTGCAGATAGGCAGATGAATGTGTCTGAAGTTCTCAAGATATTCCAGGACTGGAAATATATATATATATATATATATTTGGGAGTTATAAGTGGGTAAATGATAGTTTAAGTCTTGGACGACATAAAAATAACCAAGGCAGAAAGGATACACAGATTGAAAACGAGGATGGTCAAGAAAGGGGCAGGCCATTCAAAGGGAAAGTAAAAATAACCTAAGATCCAATGATCAGAGATAAGGGGAGAGTAAGAGATTGGGAAAGTCAAAAGAGGACAGAAATCGAAAGAGAAAACAGATGCAAAATGTTACAAAAGTAACAAAGAACTTGGCAATGAATCAACTCTTCCCTATCCCATTTCTCTTACATGCAGCTCTGATGTCAAGTTTCAAGTTTGGATCATTAGAGAAATAATGGTATAATGAACAGAATCAAGAACACAGGAAGAATGGGGATCCCTGGGTGGCGCAGCGGTTTAGCGCCTGCCTTTGGCCCAGGGCGTGATCCTGGAGACCCGGGATCGAATCCCACATCGGGCTCCCGGTGCATGGAGCCTGCTTCTCCCTCTGCCTGTCTCTCTCTCTCTCTCTCTCTCTCTCTGACTATCATAAATAAATAAATAAAAATTAAAAAAAAAAGAACACAGGAAGAATAAATAGCTTGGGAGGAAAGCTGATGAGTTTCGGTTGGGATATACTAATTTGGAGATGCAACCAGGACCTTAAGTGCCTAGTAAGGAGATGGAAATCTTGGACAATCTCAAGAGAACGGTCAGGGTTGGAAGTAAATATTTGGAAATTATCTGTATGAAGATATTAGTGGAATCCATTCATTCCCATGGAAGAGAATAAAGAAGAGGAAAAAAAAGATATGCGAATGGCTAATAAACATAGGAAAATATGTTCAATGTTGAGTCATTAGGGAAATGAAAACTAAACACCATGAGATACCACTCTACCCCCACTACAATGGCTGTACCCAAAAAGACTAACAATAACAAGTGGTGGTGAGGTGGTGAGGATATGGAGAAAATGGAACCTTCCTACATTGCTAGTGGGAATGTACAATGGTACAGCTGCTTTGAAAAAGTCAGGCAGTTTCTATGGAACACAGTTTGGCAGTTCCACAAAAAGTTAAAGATAGAACAGTCCTGTGACCCAGCAGTTCCACACCTAGGTATCCACCAAAGAGAAATGAAAGCATGTGTCCAAACAAAAACTTGTACACAAATGTTCACAGTAGCATTATTTATAATGACGAAAAGGAAACAACCCAAGTGTCCATCAGCTGATCAACAGATAAACAATGTAGAGTATATCCTTACAATGGAATATTATTTAGCCATGAAAGGGAATTGGATGCTATTAAAACAATTTTTTAAATTGTGGGACACCTGGCTGGCTCAGTAGATGGAGCATGCGACTCTTGATCTCAGGAGTTGAGTTCAAGCCCCATGGTGGGTGTAGAATTGCTTAAAAATAAAATCTTATTTTTTTAATTGTTCTTTGTGAAAGACATTGGTAAGTGAATGAAAAAAAAAGCCACAGTCTGGGAGAACTATTTGCAAAATACCTATCTGATAAAGGACTTGTATCTAAATTATAGAAAGTATCCTTAAAACTCACCAATAAGGAAAGAATCTAATTTAAAAATAGGCAAAGGATCTGAACAAAAACCTCACAAAGAAGACATACAGATGGCATGATGTTCCATATTATATGTCATCAGTGAATTGCATATTAAAACAACGAGATACAAGTATCCACCTATTGGAACAGCTAAAATCCAAATGACTGGTGACATTGCTAGCAAGGATGTTGAGCAACAGGGACTCTCACTCATTACTAGAGGGAATGCAAAATGGTACAGCCACTGTGGAACAATTTGGCAGTTTCCTACAAAAGAAGGCATATGGTTATCATATGATCTAACAACTGCGCTTCCCGGTATTTACCCAAAAGGGCTGAAAACTTAGGTCCACACAAAAACCTGCACCCAGATGTTTAGAGCAGCTTGATTCATAGTTGCTGAAACCTGGCAGCAAGCAAGATATCCTTCAGTACAGGAATGGATAAAATAAACTATGGTATGTACAGACAGTGGAATATCATTCATCCCTAAAAAGGAATGAGTCATCAAGTCATGAAAAGCCATGGGGGAACCTTAAACACATACGACCAAGTGCAACAAGTCAATCTGAAAAAGCTCCATACTGTAGGATTCCAGCTACGTGACATTCTAAAAAAGGCAAAACCATGGAGAAAGTGAAAAAAGGAGTGGTTGCTAGAGGCTCTGGCAAAGGAGGGAAGGACAGGGCTACAAGTCCCCTGTGCTACCTGTGGAACTACTCTATAGGTACTATTCTATACAACTACCATGGTGGTAGACACATATCACACTTTTGTCAAAACCCACAGAAGTGTACAACGCAAAAAGTGAACCCTAACATAAATTCTGAACTTACCACATTACTTTATTAATATGTCACTGATACAGTATGAGTTAATAATAACATAAAAATGTTGGCTTATTAATTATAACAAAGGTATCACATCAGTGCAAGATGCTAGCGGGGAAAACTATGGTCAGGGAAGTATATGCGAACCCTATACCATCTGCTCAATTTTCCATAAACCTAAAACTGCTCTAAAAAAAAAGGTCTATTACTTTAAAAACAAAACATAGAGAGAATGAAGTACTGGTACATGTCACAATTGGATGAACCTTGGAAATATGTTAAGTGAGAGAAGCCAGTCACAAAGGACCACATATTGTATGACTCCGTTTATACAAAAGGTCCAGGGTAGGCACATCCATAGAGAGAGAAAACAGATTAGTGGTTACCTAATCTGTGGCTGGGGGCAGGGGACTGTTAAGGGGAAATGGAGAGTGAGTGCTGCTCATGGCTATGGAGTTTCTTTAGTTTTTTTTTTTTTTTTAATGTCCTAAAATGTATTGTGGCAATTGTGGCAATGGTTGTAGACCTCTATAAATCTACTAGAAATGACTTTAAATGGATGAATTATAAGGCATGGGGATTATAACACAAAAAAAGCTTGAAAAATGCTGATAAATCTTAAAATCTCAGAATGTATGATTTCCTAAGAAAGCAAATTGGACTCACAAAGAGGTTAGAAAACACAGGGCAAAGCATGCTGTTCAAAGCCATTTTCTCTAAAGGTTATTATAGCGCTTAGTTTTATGAGCAGGTTCTTTCTAATTGACAAGGAGACAGTAAATTCCATGCTTTAAAAGTAGTTCCCAGTATACAGAAGAAGAAAAAATCAGCTCCATTCATTTAATAAAACTACAGTTAGCCTGTCCACAAAACTTAGTGAACACACACACAGACACACAGAGGAAAACTGAAGATTAACATTGGTTACAAACAGAGATGCAAAAACTCTAAGTAGAATACCAGCAAGGCAAACCCAGCAGGACAAGATGACTACACCGTAAGCATGAGGGGATTATTCCAGGACTGTAGTTTAGTATCAGGAAATCTAGACATATAGTTCATCGCAACAGCTAGCCAGAGGAGAAAACCTGCACGAATGACGAAGAATTAATATTTTAAATTCATTTTAAAAATTTCTTCAGTGAATAAGAAAAAAAAAATCTATACCAGAACAGAAAAACGGGCAAAAGTGTAAAGAAAAGAAAATAGCTCAGCTTCACTAGCAATCGAGTAAATACAAATTTTAAAATAAGGCACTAATTCTTTGCAATCAGGCTGGCAAAAAAAATTCCTCAGTGATAATCAAGAATTGAGACAAAAGGAGCAAATATCCATCCTCTGCCTCTAAGATGAGAAGACCCATCAAAAGCTTAAAAATGTGCATACATGTAGGAACCGACAACTGCACATCCAGGAATTCATTCAAAGGAAGCAATGAAAGATTTCTGCAGAGACATGGCCACAGAATACTCATCTCTGCATTTTCTGTAGAGTATGGGAAAACAGAAATGACCTAAATGCCCAACAGTAGCAAGGTGGTCAAATAAACTGCAGCATTTCTGCACAATGAAATGCTACACAACCACTGAAGGTGTAGAAGGATAATGAACCTAAAAGAAGGTTCAGAATATATTAAGTAAAAAAAAAGAAACTTATGGAAGAGCATGTAGAATACAGGGAAAAGACAACTGAATGGTTGTGATAAAAGGTTAATGGTGGTTACCCCTGAATGGTAAGAATATTCTTTTATATTATATTCTCCTTTTTGTGTTTCTGCATTTCTACATGGTCTATGATAAACATACTACTTTGCTAAAGAAGGATACAATGAAAGAGTGCCTTCTAATGTTCATAATCATTAACTCAGAAGTTCCACTTCTAGAAATTTATCCTGATGGCCACACATTCATGTAAAGATTTATGCGCAAGAACACACATTATTACAGTTGCAAGAAAAAAAAAGGAGACCAACTAAATGTCTAGCAATAGTAATTACCAAGTATGATATTGCTATAGGATGGAATACTGGGCAGCTACTAAAAATCATGAGGTAGAAGAATATATAAATACAGAAACAATTCAGGGAAAAGGCACATTATAAAATACTAAATACAATACGCAGCTAATGTTCTAAAAAACTATGTAGAAAAAAGGCTAGAAGGAAGCGTATCAAAGAGAACATCAACTACGATTCTCTCCAAGTGGTAGAACCACAGATGGTTTGTTTATTTTCGTCTTTCTGCATTTTACACACTTTCCACATTGTGATTTTAAACTCTGGGGGAAAAAATTTAAGTTTGCATTGGAGGAGCAAGGAAGGAGAAAGAAAGGTAGAACAACATAACAATTCTCTTTGCTGCCATTATGCTGAGAGGCACTTATGTCGGAGCACCTTGGCACCCCAAAACTGAATCCAAGAATTGGTCCTCTATGAATGGGAAGGACACAAATTACAACAAATGAGAATTAATATGTTGTCTGCATTAATATGTTGTCTGTTTATATATAAACACAGAAAATGTTGGAAATCAATATATGAAGATGTTAAGAATGATTAATTCTTGTTGGTAGGAACTTGACCAATGGCTACTCTTGGTGTGATTTTTCCATTTTTTTTTGTATTTTCCAGAAAAAAAAAAACCTAACAAGTAAAATCAACTGAGAGAGCCATAGATACTTGCACTCATTGGTTCTGGAGCAGTGGGAACACGTTTGATCATCTGTCTCCGAGACTGTGGGAGAGCGCAGGCTGTTCCTGGGATGGGAGGGAACGTTTGTGGCCACTGCTTTCTTCCCTTGGCCTCTGAGGCAGAACATGGGGCACTACCAGTGAAATAGTGCAACAGTGCTAGTCTCTCCCTCCCAGGGCATGCCAGGGAACCTCTCACCCTATGCCAACAGTCCCACACATCAGGGTCATGGGCCACTACGCCTGCGAGGCCTCTGGTCACCCAGAGCCTCCAGTGAAAAGCATTCTCTCCCCTGCTGTGGCCCTCTTCTAGCTCTTGTGCCACCTGCCCCCCTGCTACTATGCTCTGAGCTCCTGGAAGGTCCAGACAGTGGTTTAGCTCAAATCTTGTTTCGGTGCCTACCATAGTACCTTGCACAGAGTAGGTATTCATTAACATTTATAAGACTTTGAAAAAAATAAAATAAAAGACTTTGAAAGGCAGCAGGTTTGAAATAGCATCTTGGTGCTGACAGGAGTAGAGGGACAAGGCAACCCACATGCGTTTCATTCTCACAGGAAAGCCAAGCCCAGCCCAGCCCACCGCCTGGCAGCTTCTTCCAGTGTACAAGGCAGCAGTAGTCTCATGGGTAAGAATGCCACCTAGTGGAGCAGGACAGGCATGGGCAGCGATGAAAGCAGGTCAAAACCGAAATAAAATGGTTCAGATCTTCTTTGAAATAAAAATATACAGATGGTCACAGTAAGTGGAACAGTGGGGGCCAGATGAGCAGTCTATGTAAGGACATGGCAGCAACAAAGTCAATGTCGCATCAATATACCAACTTAACTGCATTGCAATAGGTTTCCTCTGTTTTAGAGTTGACACCTCTCACTGCCAAGGGCTTACATAAAACTCTACATGCCAAGGTTCCTGTGGATGCTATGGTACTCCCATAACTTCAAAATTATTCTACCATTTTTGGGCACCATTTCTCTTACTTAGTGGGAAGATGACAGATTTTGTTTATCATCAAAATATGTAAAGGGAGAAGTCTCCTTTGCTAAAAGTTCATATAGTGAAAGGTATGGAAAAATACCTTTTTTTTTCAATTAAAACAAAATTTCCTTTAAATATTTGCTGGGCATCCCAAGCCACTGACTAGAAAAACTCAGATCGAAACTACACAGCCCTTATATTTGCCCCTTGGAGCATAAGCCAAATAGTGGCTGTCACACTGAGTGCAGGGAAATTCCTCCATTTCCTCAAACATCGGAATAAAATGAGGCTCCACTGCTCAAGCTCACATGTGACAAGTCTGAAGGCATGTATGGGTTAAATACCTCAGACTTAGTCTATGTGATGTCCCCTCTTTTAACACAATAAACGGCAGATGGTCAGTCTGGACTTGGAGCTTCGTGGAACCACACAGACTTCATGATGCCAAGAATACTATACACAGCTTGAGAACCCCTTTCTGAACAGGTACCCTTGGAAGGCAAGGCAAAGGATACTTTTTTTTTTTTTCAGTTGAGCCAGGAGAAATCTTAGCCAGCATTAACAAATAGAAAGTCTGTGGAATTAAAGAGGTAACACTTCACCTGCTTTTAAATATCAGTGTAATAAGAGCTCACAATCAAGTTGCATACACCTTCATAACACCTTTCATCTGAGGCTGTTGAAAGTTTCTGCTTGATCTGTCTTATCTCAATTTGGGCCGAACCCACACATTCCAGCCTTGTTAATATCCTTAGAGTCTAACTCTGGCCATTCCATATTTCTCCTTCAACCCTTGTTTAAAAACCTTCAGGGCAGCCTGGGTGGCTCAGCGGTTTAGCGCTGCCTTCGGCCCAGGGTGTGATCCTGGAGACCCAGGATCGAGTCCCACGTCGGGTTCCCTGCATGAAGCCTGCTTTTCCCTCTACCTGTGTCTCTGCCTCTCTCTGTGTGTGTCTCTCATGAATGGATAGATAAAATCTTTAAAAAAAAAAACCTTCAATGCCTCCAAACTGCCTATCAAAGAGAATTTAAACACCTCAGTTAGTATTTAAGGCCCTCAAACATGTGGCCCCAACCTACCTTTCCAAACATGTTTGTATGATTCTCCCATCATAAGCCTGTGCTTCCAGGGGGCACCTGGGTGGCTCAGTGGTTGAGTATCTGCCTTCGGCTCAGGTCGTGATCCTGGGGTCCTGGGATCAAGTCCCACATCAGGCTCCCCGCAGAGAGCCTGCTTCTCCCTCTGCCTGTGTCTCTGCCTCTCTCTGTGTCTCTCATGAATAAATACATAAAATCTTTAAAAAAAAGTAAGCCTGTCCTCCAGCCAAACTAAATTGCTCACTGTTCAAGTATATCAATGTATATTTTTTCACCTTTCCAGCAGTGAAAAAAAAAATCAGGTCACTCCAAAAGGTCATTAGGATCATCCCCAAGTGTGGCAGAAAGCCTACCCAGAAGAAAAATATCTTCAGACATGCCATCACACAAGATATGTATTTAAATACAGATCCATGGAAGATGAGTCAAGAATTTATACCTCTCGGTACCTGACCTGGGTTATTTTAATGCCTGTTCTGGTATTTACGGACTGGTCCACTGCTTCCCAAATGTTTTTTTGAGATCTGCCATTTTACTTGTTTTAACCGGTTGGGATTGGGGGGAGGGTGTTGTTGTTTTCTTTTTGTAAAATGTACCCACCCCAACCCCATAATGCTGAACTTCAAAAAAAAGATTGAATTCAATTAAGATGAATTTGGCTTTGAGAATTTTAGAGCAATTTTGCGAGGCATTTTGAGATCCTATGAGACACCATGGAATGTCCCAAAAAATGGAGCTAAGAACCAGTGGCTTGCAAAAATGTCTGCCTCTCCATGTTTTACTGTTGCTACCTACAGAATAAGAACTAGCTCCTACTCCTGCCCAAGTCTCTCGGCCTGGGTATTGTGAGAACACTGGTGCTGTATATGAAGAACTTGGTTTCCCCTGGAATGAAGGAGCCATATATAACCCAGACAAAACAATGTAGCCATGATTCCAAAATCCCCATATGATAGTCAAATTTCTAAATGGCACCAGCAAAATATGAGACACTATCACATTTGATAACTCAAAGATAGAAAGTTCTTCCAGGCTACAAAAAGACATTTATGCTACTGAACTTACATTTGGAGACCACAATGCTTGGAATGGTGTGTATCCAACATCCAAACAGAACCACCATCGCAAGGAACTGGACTTCGGGCTAGCTTTAGCTGCTGTGAACAAAAGGATGCCTTCAGAAGTAGGAATGGGGAGTTCAGGACTTCGAGAAGATAGTTGGTCTCAATTTCCACAGGGTTCTCTGTTGAAATGTTTCCTTCTGTGGAGAGATTAGAAGTGAAGCACTGGGAGAGGCTGGAAAATAAACATAAGGCTCTCTTGTCAGGAGTACATTTTGTCCCCACAAAGCTATTTTGTTTGCAATCACAATTCAGCAAATTCTTTTTGATGGAATTCTTTCATTGAAACCGTCTCAGAAAAAAAAAAAAAAAAAAAGAAACCGTCTCAGAGACCTTGAACTTCTCCGAGCAGCAGTCTGTGGAGAGTCCCAATATTAGACTATTAGACTCCCAAATACGAGTCCTCCAAGTCACCAGAGAGCCTTAGACTGAAGGGAGGAGGACAGACCATGCAGGCCACTGCTCTCTCCAGGCTGTACAAGAAGTCTATCACAAGTAGACTGGAAAAGAGTCCAAGTCATTCCAGAAGAATTACAAGAAGGAATCCAAGAATTGTAGACCTATCTTAGAGACAGAAAAGACCTCCAGAGATCATTTGCTGTAGCCTTTTGACAAAGAACAAAGTTTATGCTAATTTTATTAGGGCTGATGTTAAGAAGGTATCACTTGGTAACCTTCAATGAAAGTAATTAATGTGAAACAAACAGTGCCTGTGTATGATCTCCAATAATGAAATTAAATAATCTCTTCAGAGTCTATGACTATTTCTTGCATACAATAAAGGTCAGCATAAATTAGTCCCTTAGATAACCTGAAGGCGCTAAACGGTCCCTCCCACTGCTAAAGTATTTCTTCTTCCCCAGGCTGTTGAGTAACAGCTTAGGTAAGTAGGTTACCTCCAGCCCTCAACAGAATCACAGGTTATTTTGAACTTTCAGAGGAAGAACCAACCCAAAGACCCAAAGAAAACCTTGAAGGAATGGACTAGCACTTGGTCTCCCCTAGGAATTTCCCTGTGTTTACAGAAGGTGATCTAGATTCAGCCAAACCCATTTTCAGAACTGATGAGACATCCCAAAAGGAGGCTACCACTTTCCCAAATCCAAAGCTAGACAAAACAAAACACCCAGCACAGCCCTGGGCTTCTGAAGTCTTCACTGTCCTCCCCTCCTCAACCATAGGAGATCAGAAGTTCCAGAACTTCTAAGACTCAGCATATGAGCTAGAAGACAAGCATGAGGGATCCCTGGGTGGCGCAGCGGTTTGACGCCTGCCTTTGGCCCAGAGCACGATCCTGGAGACCCGGGATCGAATCCCACGTCGGGTTCCCGGTGCATGGAGCCTGCTTCTCTCTCTGCCTCCCTCTCTCTCTCTCTGTGATTATCATAAATAAATAAAATTAAAAAAAAAAAAAAAAAAAAAAAAGAAGACAAGCATGAGGGAATCCTAGCCTATCTCTGAAAGAGCTCTGCAAACAGAAGCTAAAAGGCCATCTGTCTGGGACACGGAAAAGATTACTGCACTGGATGAAATGTGGGATTAGACCTCTTCCAGCCTTGGGACTCCAGGAGCACTAAAATGAGATAAAGCAACAGGAATCATACCAATCCCTAATTAGTATGCTACACCTTGATATTTACAAATAACTTTTGTCCCTTATGAAGCCAACGTGGTCAGGATGATTGCAGAGACAAGGAAATCTATGCACAGAGAGGCGAGTCAGTGGCCCAGAGTCATACAGCTGGTACACAGTAGAGCTAAGATCCAAACACTACTTTCATGGCAATACAGGTCCCATGAAAGGAAGACAGTTTCTATGGACCTACCAGCCTCTCTGGAGAGCCTCCAGCATAACCACCTTGCAGAAGATGTGATCTAATCTTTTCTTGATACATTCTGCACTGCTGTGAGACAGTTGGCCAGGGGAGTCTATGGCATTGTGGCAGAGAGCATGGTCTTTAGCAGAGTAAATTCTACTCTCGGGGGCATTCGTCTTCCCTGGCAGATTCCTCAGCATGGAGCTCCCTGTATCCAAAAAGGGACATTGCTACTACGATTTACTGTGAGCACCTATGCCTGAATACTTGAATAGCAGATGGAAGACTGCCTTTTACTAGAACAATTAACATATCAAGAGGAAATCATTTTGAGGAGCAGCTCTGCTGTGGGCCTTGTAATGACAGAAGGTGGTGGTGTCTCATTCACTCAGACCCTGAAAGTGCTTAAGTTTGGACAAATACCTATTGTTGCTGTGTTTACAAAAGAGTAGCTTTCTAACCTAATTAATTTAGTACTGATTTCAATAACACCTTACTTTTTCCACCCTAACACAGAGGTCAGGAATATGATGCAATCGTATCATAATTTCCAGTCTGGGTCGTTTTTATTCACCTTTGAGAGTCTTCCTTCTGGGAGAGCAGTGATGGACTAATCTGAAAAGGAGTCTCCTAAGATACTGCCCTTCAACAATTTCTACAGCTCATGAGGAAGAGATTTAGGGTGAAAATACTTAGTGTGTAGGTGGACTTCTGTGAATGCGATGGAATAGCTTGTAGCAGTCTGATACTCCCACTGAAAAGAACTAGAAAAGCCAGATAAAGATCTAAAACATCTATCAGGGAGGAGGGGCAAGATGGCGGAAGAGCAGGGTCTCCAAATCACCTGTCTCCACCAAATTACCTAGAAAACCTTCAAATTATCCTGAAAATCTACGAATTCGGCCTGAGAATTAAAGAGAGACCAGCTGGAATGCTACAGTGAGAAGAGTTCGCGCTTCTATCAAGGCAGGAAGACGGGGAAAAAAGAAATAAAGAAACAAAGGCCTCCAAGGGGGAGGGACCCGCGAGGAGCCAGGCTGAGGCCGGGGCGAGTGTCCCCAGGACAGGAGAGCCCCGTCCCAGAGAAGCAGGAGCTGCACCAACCTTCCCGGGCGGAAAGGGGCTCCCAGGGAGTTGGAGCAGAACCTAGGAGGGCGAGGATGCCCTCGGGTTCCCTGGGACAGTAACAAAGCAACTGCGCGCCCGGGAGAGTGCGCCGAGCTCCCTAAGGGCTGCAGCGCGCACGGTGGGACTCGGAGCAGCTCAGAGGGGCTTGGGCGGCGGCTCCACGGAGGGGGGTGCGCGGCCAGGAGCGCGAATCCAACAGCGCAGGCTCCGGAGCACAGGGCACCGGGACACAGCCCAGGATCCGGACTGCCCCGGGACAGGCAGAGGCCGGGAGGGCCCAGGACAGCAAGGACGCTCCTGCCCCGAGCTGAGCAGATCAGCGGCCCCGCCCCGGAGCCTCCAGGCCCTGCAGGCCGAGAGCTCCGGAGTTACTGCAGGAGCTGACTCCAGGGCTCCAGAGCTGGCCCTGCCACTGCGGTTGTTTCTCCTGGGGCCTCACGGGGTAAACAACCCCCACTGAGCCCTGCACCAGGCAGGGGGCAGAGCAGCTCCCCCAAGTGCTAACACCTGAAAATCAGCACAAAAGGACCCTCCCCCAGAAGACCAGCTAGACGGACAATTTCCAGGGGAAGCCAAGGGACTTAAAATATACAGAATCAGAAGATACTCCCCCGTGGTTTTTTGTTTTGTTTTGTTTTGTTTTGTTTTGTTTTGTTTTGCCTTATGATTTGTTTCTTTCCCACACACCCCCTTTTTTTTCCTTTCTTTCTTTTTATTTCTCTTTTTCTTCTTTTTTTTTCATTTTTTTTCCTTTTTTTTCCTCTTTCTCTTTTCTTTCCTTCTTTCTCTCCTCTCTTTTTCTCCTTTTCCCAAAACAACTTGCTTTTGGCCACTCTGCAATGAGCAAAATGACTAGAAGGAAAACCTCACCTCAAAAGAAAGAATCAGAAACAGTCCTCTCTCCCACAGAGTTACAAAATCTGGATTACAATTCAATGTCAGAAAGCCAATTCAGAAGCACTATTATACAGCTACTGGTGGCTCTAGAAGAAAGCATAAAGGACTCAAGAGACTTCATGACTGCAGAATTTAGAGCTAATCAGGCAGAAATTAAAAATCATTTGAATGAGATGCAATCCAAACTAGAAGTCCTAACGACGAGAGTTAACGAGGTGGAAGAACGAGTGAGTGACATAGAAGACAAGTTGATAGCAAAGAGGGAAACTGAGGAAAAAAGAGACAGACAATTAAAAGACCATGAAGATAGATTAAGGGAAATAAACGACAGCCTGAGGAAGAAAAACTTACGTTTAATTGGTGTTCCCGAGGGCACCGAAAGGGCCAGAGGGCCAGAATATGTATTTGAACAAATCCTAGCTGAAAACTTTCCTAATCTGGGAAGGGAAACAGGCATTCAGATCCAGGAAATAGAGAGATCCCCCCTTAAAATCAATAAAAACCGTTCAAAACCTCGACATTTAATAGTGAAGCTTGCAAATTGCAAAGATAAAGAAAAGATCCTTAAAGCAGCAAGAGACAAGAAATCCCTGACTTTTATGGGGAGGAGTATTAGGGTAACAGCAGACCTCTCCACAGAGACCTGGCAGGCCAGAAAGGGCTGGTAGGATATATTCAGGGTCCTAAATGAGAAGAACATGCAACCAAGAATACTTTATCCAGCAAGGCTCTCATTCAAAATGGAAGGAGAGATAAAGAGCTTCCAAGACAGGCAGGAACTGAAAGAATATGTGACCTCCAAACCAGCTCTGCAAGAAATTTTAAGGGGGACTCTTAAAATTCCCCTTTAAGAAGAAGTTCAGTGGAACAATCCACAAAAACAAGGACTGAATAGATATCATGATGACACTAAACTCATATCTCTCAATAGTAAATCTGAATGTGAACGAGCTTAATGACCCCATCAAAAGGCGCAGGGTTTCAGACTGGATAAAAAAGCAGGACCCATCTATTTGCTGTCTACAAGAGACTCATTTTAGACAGAAGGACTCCTACAGCCTGAAAATAAAAGGTTGGAGAACCATTTACCATTCGAATGGTCCTCAAAAGAAAGCAGGGGTAGCCATCCTTATATCAGATAAACTAAAATTTACCCCAAAGACTGTAGTGAGAGATGAAGAGGGACACTATATCATACTTAAAGGATCTATTCAACAAGAGGACTTAACAATCCTCAATATATATGCCCCGAATGTGGGAGCTGCCAAATATATAAATCAATTATTAACCAAAGTGAAGAAATACTTAGATAATAATACACTTATACTTGGTGACTTCAATCTACCTCTTTCTATACTCGATAGGTCTTCTAAGCACAACATCTCCAAAGAAACGAGAGCTTTAAATGATACACTGGACCAGATGGATTTCACAGATATCTACAGAACTTTACATCCAAACTCAACTGAATACACATTCTTCTCAAGTGCACATGGAACTTTCTCCAGAATAGACCACATATTGGGTCACAAATCGGGTCTGAACCGATACCAAAAGACTGGGATCCTCCCCTGCATATTCTCAGACCATAATGCCTTGAAATTAGAACTAAATCACAACAAGAAGTTTGGAAGGACCTCAAACATGTGGAGGTTAAGGACCATCCTGCTAAAAGATGAAAGGGTTAACCAGGAAATTAAGGAAGAATTAAAAAGATTCATGGAAACTAATGAGAATGAAGATACAACCGTTCAAAATCTTTGGGATGCAGCAAAAGCAGTCCTAAGGGGGAAATACATCGCAATACAAGCATCCATTCAAAAACTGGAAAGAACTCAAATACAAAAGCTAACCTTACACATAAAGGAGCTAGAGAAAAAACAGCAAATAGATCCTACACCCAGCAGAAGAAGGGAGTTAATAAAGATTCGAGCAGAACTCAACGAAATCGAGACAAGAAGAACTGTGGAACAGATCAACAGAACCAGGAGTTGGTTCTTTGAAAGAATTAATAAGATAGATAAACCATTAGTCAGCCTTATTAAAAAGAAGAGAGAGAAGACTCAAATTAATAAAATCATGAATGAGAAAAGAGAGATCACTACCAACACCAAGGAAATACAAACGATTTTAAAAACATATTATGAACAGCTATACACCAATAAATTAGGCAATCTAGAAGAAATGGACGCATTCCTGGAAAGCCACAAACTACCAAAACTGGAACAGGAAGAAATAGAAAACCTGAACAGGCCAATAACCAGGGAGGAAATTGAAGCAGTCATCAAAAACCTCCCAAGACACAAGAGTCCAGGGCCAGATGGCTTCCCAGGGGAATTCTATCAAACGTTTAAAAAAGAAACCATACCTATTCTCCTAAAGCTGTTTGGAAAGTTAGAAAGAGATGGAGTACTTCCAAATTCATTCTATGAGGCCAGCATCACCTTAATTCCAAAACCAGACAAAGACCCCACCAAAAAGGAGAATTACAGACCAATATCCCTGATGAACATGAATGCAAAAATTCTCAACAAGATACTGGCCAATAGGATCCAACAGTACATTAAGAAAATTATTCACCATGACCAAGTGGGATTTATCCCCGGGACACAAGGCTGGTTCAACACCCGTAAAACAATCAATGTGATTCATCATATCAGCAAGAGAAAAACCAAGAACCATAGGATCCTCTCATTAGATGCAGAGAAAGCATTTGACAAAATACAGCATCGATTTCTGATCAAAACTCCAGAGTGTAGGGATAGAGGGAACATTCCTCAACATCTTAAAAGCGATCTACGAAAACCCCACAGAAAATATCATTCTCAATGGGGAAGCACTGGGAGCCTTTCCCCTAAGATCAGGAACAAGACATGGATGTCCACTCTCACCACTGCTATTCAACATAGTACTGGAAGTCCTAGCCTCAGCAATCAGACAACAAAAAGACATTAAAGGCATTCAAATTGGCAAAGAAGAAGTCAAACTCTCCCTCTTCGCCGATGACATGATACGCTACATAGAAAACCCAAAAGTCTCCACCCCAAGATTGATAGAACTCATACAGCAATTCGGTAGCGTGGCAGGATACAAAATCAATGCCCAGAAATCAGTGGCATTTCTATACACTAACAATGAGACTGAAGAAAGAGAAATTAAGGAGTCAATCCCATTTACAATTGCACCCAAAAGCATAAGATACCTAGGAATAAACCTAACCAAGGAGGGAAAGGATCTATACCCTCAAAACTATAGAACACTTCTGAAAGAAATTGAGGAAGACACAAAGAGATGGAAAAATATTCCATGCTCATGGATTGGCAGAATTAATATTGTGAAAATGTCAATGTTACCCAGGGCAATATACACGTTTAATGCAATCCCTATCAAAATACCATGGACTTTCTTCAGAGAGTTAGAACAAATTATTTTAAGATGTGTGTGGAATCAGAAAAGACCTCGAATAGCCAGGGGAATTTTAAAAAAGAAAACCATAGCTGGGGGCATCACAATGCCAGATTTCAGGTTGTACTACAAAGCTGTGGTCATCAAGACAGTGTGGTACTGGCACAAAAACAGACACATAGATCAATGGAACAGAATAGAGAACCCAGAAGTAGACCCTGAACTTTATGGTCAACTAATATTCGATAAAGGAGGAAAGACTATCCATTGGAAGAAAGACAGTCTCTTCAATAAATGGTGCTGGGAAGATTGGACATCCACATGCAGAAGAATGAAACTAGACCACTCTCTTTCACCATACACAAAGATAAACTCAAAATGGATGAAAGATCTAAATGTGAGACAAGATTCCATCAAAATCCTAGAGAAGAACACAGGCAACACCCTTTTTGAACTCAGCCACAGTAACTTCTTGCAAGATACATCCACGAAGGCAAAAGAAACAAAAGCAAAAATGAACTATTGGGACTTCATCAAGATAAGAAGCTTTTGCACAGCAAAGGATACAGTCAACAAAACTAAAAGACAACTACAGAATGGGAGAAGATATTTGCAAATGACATATCAGATAAAGGGCTAGTTTCCAAGATCTATAAAGAACTTATTAAACTCAACACCAAAGAAACAAACAATCCAATCATGAAATGGGCAAAAGACATGAAGAGAAATCTCACAGAGGAAGACACAGACATGACCAACATGCATATGAGAAAATGCTCTGCATCACTTGCCATCAGGGAAATACAAATCAAAACTACAATGAGATACCACCTCACACCAGTGAGAATAGGGAAAATTAACAAGGCAGGAAACCACAAATGTTGTAGAGGATGTGGAGAAAAGGGAACCCTCTTACACTGTTGGTGGGAATGTGAACTGTTGCAGCCACTCTGGAAAACTGTGTGGAGGTTCCTCAAAGAGTTAAAAATAGACCTGCTCTATGACCCAGCAATTGCACTGCTGGGGATTTACCTCAAAGATACAGATGCAATGAAACGCCGGGACACCTGCACCCCGATGTTTATAGCAGCAATGTCCACAATAGCCAAACTGTGGAAGGAGCCTTGGTGTCCATCGAAAGATGAGTGGATAAAGAAGATGTGGTTTATGTATACAATGGAATATTACTCAGCTATTAGAAATGACAAGGGATCTCTGGGTGGCGCAGTGGTTTGGCGCCTGCCTTTGGTCCAGGGCGCGATCCTGGAGACCCAGGATCGAGTCCCACGTCGGGCTCCCGGTGCATGGAGCCTGCTTCTCCCTCTGCCTGTGTCTCTGCCTCTCTCTCTCTCTCTCTGTGACTATCATAAATAAATTTTAAAAATTTAAAAAAAAAAGAAATGACAAATACCCACCATTTGCTTCAACGTGGATGGAACTGGAGGGTATTATGCTGAGTGAAGTAAGTCAATCGGAGAAGGACAAACATTATATGGTCTCATTCATTTGGGGCATATAAATAATAGTGAAAGGCAATAGAAGGGAAGGGAGAAGAAATGTGTGGGAAATATCAGAAAGAGAGACAGAACGTAAAGACTGCTAACTCTGGGAAACGAACTAGGGGTGGTAGAAGTGGAGGAGGGCAGGGAGTGGGAGTGAATGGGTGACGGGCACTGGGGGTTATTCTGTATGTTAGTAAATTGAACACCAATAAAAAATAAATTAAAAAAAAACATCTATCAGAATGGCATTAAAGAAATGAGGAGGCAACTGGACTTTGGAAAAAGAAAAGTGTTGATACTCTGTGGCTACTTTTTTCCTTCAGGACGTTTGCTGATTCTGGGCATGAGGGCAAATGGGTAGGGACGGGAGAAAAGGCCTAGACTGAGGCCCTCTACTATGCAGAGAGAAACCAGCAGATCTCTGAGTAGTCTCTTTGGGGTGGAGAAAAAAAATGTTAGAGGCTTGAAGAGCCAGGATTCTCATGAGAAGAAGGGAGCAAAATGGTCCAACATTTTGTCAGGTCTCCCTGGATACTTACTGAATTTTGAAACTGCATTCACCAAAAGACTAAGGAACTGACTGTCAAACTAGAATTTTATACCTAGCAAAAATATCTTTCTAAAAATAAGGGCAAGATTTTAGGGAGAAAGTGGCAGCAGGGGCATCACAGTTTCTGCGTCTCCCTGAATCACTAACTGAAAACAGATGGAGTACTACAAGAGTAAAACAAAAACCCCTAAACATGGGCACCTCGCTGGCTCAGTCTGTGAAGCATCTGCCTTCAGCTTAGTTCGTGAACCCAGGGTCCTGGGATCGGGTACCAGGATCGGGTCCCATATCAGGCTCCCTGCTCAGCAAGAAATCTTTTTTTTTTTCAGCAGGAAATCTGCTTCTCCCTCTTCCTCTGCCTCTCCCCCCAGCTCATCCTCCTCTTGCACGTGCTCTCTCTCACAAATAAAGAAGTGCGTAAAATCTTTTTTTTTAAAAAAACTCATAAACAACATCTACAACAAAACTAGATGGAAAGATATCCCAATGAAAGCCAAAATATGACCAGGTAGTATTTGCTAGGGGGAAGCAGAAGGAATAAATGGGGCATCTGAAATGCCCCCAAATAGAAGTACCACAAAAGAGTCAACATGCACTTACTACAAATCACAGCAGAGCATCTTGAGAGCAACAGTCATAAGAAGAAAGTGTTCTGCACACTCCAATGTATGAATAACAACAAGGGGTCTGAGGGGCTGAGCAGCCCAGGCTCAAAGAAATCAGCTTCTACTCTGGGATGCAGTAAGCTGGAAGAAACATCATTCCCATAGTTAAGACAACAAAATAAGCCAGACTAATGTCAAATTCATAAAGTTTTTCAAACGCATTGGAGAGCTGAGGTTGCAGAGCAACAAACTTGCCCACAATCTGAGATACAGCCTCTGAGGGAGGAAAGATGTGAGCTCTTACTTATCTGGGGTAAGCTTACTGAAAACCAGGAAGAAGAGTTCAGTTCAAACCATTGATGAATTGGTGAAGGAAGAATATAAACTGGCAAGACAGAGTGAAGCCTCTGAAAGCCTTAGATACTGAGGTGGTTCCTACTCTAGGAACCTTACTGGGTACTTTCGCTTTCAGAAAAGATCAGGGGGCTCCTGGGTGGTTCAGTCAGTGAAGTGTCTGCCTTTGGCTCAGGTCATGATCCCAGAGTCCTGGGATCGAGTCCTTAGTCAGGCTCCCTGCTCAGCGGTTAATCAGCTTCTCCTTCTCCCTCTGCCCCTTCCCCCTGCTTGTATGTGCTCACTCTCGCTCTTTCTCTCCTTCTGTCAAATAAATAAGCCAAATCTTTAGAAAAGAAAAGATCAGAAGGAGCCCTAAGAAAGGGCCATTTAGATGCAGACCTTGAAGAGAAGAACATTAGCCAGGCAGGAGCGCTGAGATTTGCCATAGCTGCATTTCCCTCATCTTCTCTGGGAAGAAAATGCCTTTCTCTGTGGAGGCAAAGATCACAGACTCGGCCTGGCAGCAACCCACTACACCTACAAGAAGGAAAGAAGAAAACAACTGTTCCTGGGAGGATGGCAGGAATATGTGGTGTGCCCACAACTACCCAAAGGGAGAGGCAAGAGACCTGAGAGGGCCACACACACCCCAACCCAGGGACCTGGTACCGAAGACTGCAGCCCACACGGAAGAACAGAAACTGTCTCCTCCCTGTTATGCACACCACTAAGCAAACAAGCCTGAGTAACCAGCAACAGCAGAATGGTGCTGGGAAAGGGACAGAAGAGGGAGAAGAGGAGACTCTCTGAAGCAGTGTGAAGGGAAGACCTAAAGCTCCGTGTTGACAAAAGAGCCTTCTGGAAGGTCACCTCTCCCACCTAAGCAGAAGGACTTACTACAGGAATTTGAAACCTGTGGTGTGCTGAGGGTGGGCACAGTGAGAACCACCTTAAACCCAGTCCAATTCCTCACCAGGGGAACTCAAAACCCCATCTTAAGGACCAAGCAGAAGGAAATGTCTGTCTGTTTCCAGGCATACAAACTATTTACCTCAGTCTCTACTGTCCTTTACAAGATCTTTGGCTTCAAACAAACAAACAAACAAACAAACAAACAAACAAAAATGAAGATGCAGAGAAAGGTAAGGAAAAAAATCACCCTCCCAAGAAACAAAGCAATCATCAGAACCAGGACCTGATATGACACCAACACGGAGGCTATCAGATAAGAACTTTTAATTATGCTTAACATGTTAAAAGCTCTAATGGGAAAGGCAGATACCATGTGAGAGCAGAAGGTAACTGCAGAAGAGAAATACAAACTCTAAGAAAATATCAAACAGAAGTGCTAGAAATGAAGAATGTAGTAGTGAAGATAAATAATGTGCTCACCGCCAGCATCAACACAGCCAAGGAAGGGATCAGGGAACCTGAAGATCAGGCAACAGAAATTACTCACGTTGAAATACAAAGGGAAAATTAGAAATTAAAACAGAAAAGAACACCTACAAAAATAAAAAAAAGTCTAATATGAGTATAACTATAATCCCAGAAGAAAGGAATGGGAACTTACTCATTTTTAAAATGTTGATGAAGTCATAATAGGTGAGAAGTTCCCCAAATTAAATGACACTGAACCACAGATACAAGTTCAGAGCCCCCAACAGACCACCCTGTGGTATATCAGAGTCAAACTGCTGGGGGGGAAAAAAAGCTAAGAAAATCTTGAAAGCAGCCAGAGAAAAAAGAAACATTATGCACAGTAATAGAGAGAGAGAGAGAGACAGACAGACAGACAGACAGGCGCCTGGGTGGCTCAGTGGTTGAGCGTCTGCCTTCTGCTCAGGGCATGATCCCAGGGTTCCGGGATCCAGTCCCTCATTGGGTTCCTTATAGGAATCCTGCTTCTCCCTCTGTGTCTCTCGTGAATAAGTAAATAAAATCTTTAAAAAAAGAAAGAAATGAATGTAAAATAAACTTTTCTTATATTTAATTGACCTAAAAGGTAACTAGAAAGGAAAAATAGTAGCAAAATATTACAGAGTAGCTATAATAACATCAGACAAAATTTTCAGAAGAATATTATCAGAAATAAAGAGGAACATTAGACAATAAAAAGGTCAACTTTCCAATAAAATAAAAATACGTATGCACTTAACAGAGCTTAAAAATACACTAAAAATGAAAAAAAAATACACTAAAAATGATACTACTAAAAGGAAAAAAAGACAAATACACCATCATAGTTGGAGACTTCCACACTATTATCACAAATTGACAGAATATGCAGGCAGAAATTTAGTAAGACTTCAGATGACCTGGACAGCACTATCAAACAATCTGACCTAATTGATGTACAGAATTCTGCCCAGCACGTTCTTTTTTCTTTTTCATTTTTTTTAAGATTTTGTTTATTTATTTGAGAGAGAGAAAGAGAGAGTACAAGTGGGGGAGAGGGACAGAGGGAGAGGGAGTAACAGACTACCCAATGAGCAGGGAATCTGATGCAGGGTTAGATCCCAGGACCCCGAGATCATGACCTGAGCTGAAGGCAGATGCTTAACAGACTGAGCCTCCCATGCACCCTCAGCATTCTTTTAAGTTGCACATGGAACATTCATAAAAATAATTTTAAAAAACCTCAGTGAATTTTAAATAATAGCAATCATTAAAAATATAGTCTTAGGCCACGCTGGCAATCAGTTTTTAAAAATGTAAAAGAGAGGCACCTAGGTGGCTCAGTCAGTCAAGCATCAGGCTCTTGGTTTCAGCTCAGGTCATGGTCTCAGGATCCTAAGATCGAGCCCTGCATCAGGCTCTGTGCTCAACATGGAGTTTGCTTAAGACTCTGTCTCCCTCTCCCTCTGCCTCTTCCCCTTGTTCTCTCTTTAAAGTAAAAAAATGAATGAATCTTTTTTTTTTTAATTTTTTTTTCATTTATTTATGATAGTCACAGAGAGAGAGAGAGAGAGAGAGAGAGGCAGAGACACAGGCAGAGGAAGAAGCAGGCTCCATGCACCGGGAGCCCGACATGGGATTCGATCCCGGGTCTCCAGGATTGCGCCCTGGGCCAAAGGCAGGCGCCAAACCGCTGCGCCACCCAGGGATCCCCAATGAATCTTTTTTTTAAAGGTAAAGAAGAATGTTAAGAGAATGAAAAGACTAAACAGAAAGGGAGAAAATATTTGCAAATCACATATCTGAAGGACTTGTATCCAAAATATATAAAGAACTCTGCAAATTAAACAATAACAATAATAAAGTATGGTACTGAAAGAGATACGGACACAGATAGAAGACAATAGAAAACAAAGAAAGAGATCTACACAAGATGAAAACATGACACATAAAAGTAAAAGCTGATAAACTGCACCTTATCAAATCTATAGACTTTTGATCTGAAAGACCCTGCAGAGGAGATGAATAGACAAATTATAGACTGGAAGAAAATTCTGAAAATTCTATATCCCACAAAAGACTTTTTAAAAAAATTTTTATTATTTATTCATGAGGGACAGAGAGAGAGAGAGAGAGAGAGAGAGAGAGAGACATAGGCAGAGGGAGAAGCAGGCTCCATGCAGGGAGCCCGATGTGGGACTCGATCCCGGGACTCCAGGATCATGCCGAAGGCAGGCGCTAGACCACTGAGCCACCTAAGTGTCCCCCACAAAGGACTTCTATCTGGATTATGTAAAGAACTCTCAAAACTCAACATCAAAACCACAATCCCATTAGAAGATAGACAAAAGCCATGAAGAGACATTTAATGAAGAAGATACACAGAGGCAAATAAGAACATGAAAAGATATTCAACATCATTAGCCAACAAGTAAAAGCAAATTATAACCACATTGAGATACTGTTACAAGTCTATCTAAGTGAATAACATAGTAAGTTGTGACAGCACCAAATTACTAGTGAGGATGCCAGGAAAATGGATCACTATATACTGATAGCAGTTATTTAAATACTTAAAATGGATTTAGCAGATGACACAGCAATCACACTCTTGGGCATTTATTGCAGAGAAATGAAAACTTACGTTAGTGCAGAAACCTGTACGTGAAAGTTTATATAGCAGCTTTATTAACAGTAGCCCAAAACTGGAAACTACTGAAGTGTGTGAATGGCAAACTGTCATGCATCAGTACTATGAAATACTATCCAGCGATAAAAAGAAATGGACTGATACATGGCAGCAACTTGAATGAACCTTCAGGGAATCATGTTGAGTGAAAAACAAAAGCCATTATCGAAAGGTTATATACTGTATGGTGGGAGTCCATACATATAACACTCTTGGAATAACACAGGGATAGAGATGGAGAATATAATTGTGGTCGCTGTGGGTAAGTGATGTGGAGTTGGAAGTGGGTGAGGCTATCAAGGGGAATCATGAGGTGTGAGGATGATGGTGGTAGAATTTACAATGAAGTTACACATATGATGAAACCGCACAGAACTACAAATGCACATCCACATACATACACAGAGGAGTACAGGTATAACTGGTGAAATTTGAATTAATTCCATGGATTGTATCAATGTCAGCTTCCTGGTCTTAACATTGTACTCTAAGTTATGTAAGATGTTTGGGGGTGCACAGAACCCGACTGTAAATGTCTTTGCGACTTCCTCTGAATCTATAATTATCTCAAAATAAAAAAAAAATGCATAAGTAAACAAACCCCTCAATTTTTTAAATGGGTAAAAGATCTAAATAGAAAATTCACCAAAGAAGTTGTATGGATTGCAAATCAGCATATGGGAAGATGTTCAATGTCACTAATCATCAGATAAATACAAATTAAAGCCAGAATGAGATACTACTACATACCTCAGAATAGCTAAAAAAAAAATTTTCAAACCTAGCAATACCAAGTGCCAACAAGGATGCAGAATAATTAGAATTCTCACATACTGGTGGTGGGAATGCAAGATGGCACAAACACTCTGGAAAACTTTGGCAGGTGCTCACAAAGGCAAACATTCATTTATTATGTAACCCAACAATCCCCACCCCTGGATATTTACTCAAGAGAAATGAAAACTTATGGTCACGCAAAAACCTCTGTACAAATATTTAGAACAATGTTATTCACAACAGACAAAAAATGGATACGAACCAAATGTCCCTCGACTGGTGAACAGATAAACAAAATGAGGTGCATCCATACCACTGCCTGACAATAAAAAGGAGTGAACTACTGATGTGTGCCCACCACATGGAGGAAAATCAAACACATTTTGCTAAGTAAGAGAAGCTAGACCCAAAAAACTACGTATCACATTATTCCAGTTACTCGAATATCTGGAAGAGGTGAGACTATGGGGATGGAGATCAGACCGGTGGCTGCCAGGGTCTGAGAGTGGGAGAGGGGAGCAAATAAAGCAGCAGCACCAGGGCATTTGCAGGGGGCAGAGTGGGGGAACTCATCTGCATCTTGACAGTAGTAATGGATACATGGCCTGTGCTTCAGTCCAACCTCACAAAATTGTACACCCAAGAAGTTCACTCTATATAAACAAACAAACCAAAATAAGATCCACCTGCAACCCACCTAAGCGACAGTGTGCATAATCAAGGTCAGAGAAAAACTGGAACTCACACCCTGCTGGTGATAGAGGAAGTCGCTACAACCACGTTGGAAAGCTATTTGGCAATATCTGCTGAAGTTAAGCATGTACAAATCCTATAAATCACCAATTACACCTCTAGACATATATGCAACAGAAACATTTCCCAAAGAAAGTGAACACAAGGATATTTGTAGCAGCTTTATTTGTAACAGCAAAAACCTGGAAACCCTGCCAATGTCCACAAATATTGGAATTGATCAATCAGAGTATAGTCATGAAATGGAATACTGTATGGTGAGAATAAAGGAAATACCACTTATGGGACAACATGGATAAATCTCACAAACAATAGTGAGTATAAGAATCCAGACAATAATAAGAGCCCATAATGTAGAGTTTCATTTACATAAAATAATCAAAGATGTTACAAGTCAAAACAGTGGTTACCTTTGGGCAGAAGGAATGACTCAGAGGGGAGGGATCACAAGGGAGTTCTAACAACATTCAGTTTCTTAGTATAAATGCAGGTCACTGGTGTATGAACTTTGTGAATATCCAACCAGGAGAGGTATTTTATTTCTATTTTAGAGATGGAAAAGACCCAAGGACAAGAAGATAAATGGTTTCAACTCTGACTGTATGATTCCAGTATTTCTAGAATGACAAACTTAGAGATCAGAAAAGACAGAAAGACTTCAACTCTAAGGAGCATCTAGTCTAGTCTCTGTTTTATAAAAGCAAAAAATATGTCCCAGGAAGGGAAGGACTTATTCAAGATTACCCATCTACTGAAAGAAAGGATTAGAAGTTCAATCTTCCAAGTGCCATCCAGTCTATGTCCAATGCACCCTGACCACTGTTTACAGACAAATCATCAAAACACGTTACTGAATGGAGGAAAAAGAACATTACATTGGGAACTGGGAGACCTGGAGTCTGTCCCAGTTTTGCCAAGTAAGCTTGGCTTTCCCCTTTCCATTTTAATCTTCCCATCTGAGAAATATGGGGTGACAATAACCAAATCAACAAGAGGTCACAAGTCTTGAATCCACAACAGAGGCAGATCCAGGTTTTGCACAATCTGAATCTTCTAACACTTGGAGCCCTCTGAAAGGATATTGGTAAAAAAAAAAAAAAAAAAAAAAACACACATCAACGCAAAACTAGTAACAAAAGTGAGTACTTCCAATGAGAGAAGAAAGACAATAGGATACACAATTGGAAAAAGTCAACAAACGTTAGACACATCTTAAAATTCAGGGAAAAAAGTGGCATAACAAATAAAAGTATATTTTTGTTAAATAATGGCCCCACATACTTCTGCAACCTGTTATTCCTACTTTTCTTATCTATCACAGCAGCAGGCTCACAGTACTTAGCATACAGTTGTACTCACACCTAAAAGGTATTACACCAACGTAGTAAGGACACACAGGCAGATGGCAAGAGGAAAAGACACAGGGAGAACCTGGAGGAATCTGTGTGCAGATTCCTTAGCCTCTCACCCTCCCATGAGAGGCCACAAACAGTACGCCCTTCTTTCAGCAATGGACATGCAGTGACATGGGTGTGATATTTCTGTCCAGGGAGGCCCAAACTCAGTGCCCAGGGATTATATTCAAGGCCAGCCACATAGGAACACTCTGCCTAGCATGCACCAAAAGTTCAGACTCCCAGAAGGAAAGCAGGTGTTTAGCATAAACCACAGAGTTTGTATAAACAGTCTACACACAGTGAGCCCTCTCACCAGTTAACTGTTGCCTGGACACCCTCTGAGAGCCAAGTCCCCGGAAGCCAGACAAGGGGCAGCCTTGCAAGCCATCCTTTGGAAAGGACAGCAGTCTCAGGCTGGCTACATTAACTCTTCTTTGCATGCTACTCAGTGTTTGTGGTTCTGATACAGTCACTTGCCCCACAATCGCAGGAGTTCTGGAAAATGCCACTTCACATACCCCCTCCAAATGTTAATATAAATGCATGCTGTGCTTATAATTGCATACGCTGCTCACTGGGAATATCCTTGCCAGGACAGAACTTGTGTTGATCGATTTTCCATATCTGATTTGTGACTAGAATATTTTCCCACAGACTAGCTTCTGGCTCTGTACATTGTGAACCGTGATTCTCCTCCACTGCCAACACACGTCTAGGACCACATGCTACAAGGCATGACATCACAATGTCCTCTTCCTCCTCACACCTCTCATCCCAATGCTGGTGTGATGGTACAGAAAGCAGGCGTCTTCCTGGAAGCAATTTCAATACAGGGCAGCTAGCAAGAACTCAAACATATATGGAATCAGTTGTGAGCCCCTTCAACCCCACTCTAAATCCAAACTAAGTATATCCCAATTTAGTATCTCTTTAGCCAGATTCCCAACATGCCCCTGGCCACTGTATTGCTGCCCAACACAAGAGCAAGAGTAATCGAGACAGCAGACTGGTAAGAGAGGTGCCCTGAGCCAACTTCAGCTAAAATATTTCTTGTGGATTTTCCAAGCCGTAGGACCAGCAGAAACCCCAGTGCTAGGGCCTCTTCCAGGCCTGTGCAAGTGAGTGAACCTGAAGCTGAGTCCTAAATTTCACTCACTTCACTGTGCATCTGTGCCTAGGTCCAGAGAGTCACAGGAGAGAAATCGAATACAGAAAAGGCTTGGGCTCCAGCTAATGGGGCAGAAGGGAAGAGAGTACCTAAACAGAAGCAACGCTGAGGAAATCAGGATGAATTCCAGACAACCAGAGAGTCCAAGGACCTGGAAACGAGTGACAAGCAGGTGAGCTAGGAATGGAAAGGCAGCCTGAGCCGGGACCCAACACAAGTTGGGTCCCAACACAAGCAAACTACAGTGTCTTTCTACTCTGGCTGATGTGAGCAGTGCAGTGTCAGTGGGGGTAGGTGCCGGGAGCATTGGAGGAACTGGTTCAGAGTGGGGCTTCTCGAACCACAGCCAGTGAGCAGCTGTGCTGGGCAGGCACAGAACCAGATGGAGCAGGCTAGGAACCCAAGAGGCAGCCAAGAAAGACAACCTCCAGGATGGGTCAAAGCTGAATTCCCAGACTACCACTCATAGCGTCAGATGTTGCTCAAGCTCGAATTGGCCCCCTAGGTAGCATATCCCACCCCCACCCTCCGTGGGTATGGGAAGCAGGTCACCATGGTTAGACATCTTAAGGGTAAACTGATAGCACTACTCTGGGTTTAATTTGAGATGAATGCCAGTCATTTTACAAACAGGATGTGCTTCAGTAAGAAGTTCTGCTGGGATGGGAGAAGGAAGGAGGAGAGGACAGAGGCATCAGAATGTCCAAGAGGGCAGATTTGCTGAGACTACAGATGACACCAGCACTCTCTCGCCTCCACACCAATACTGCTCTACCCAGTAGGAAGATGTAGAAGGAAACAACTGACATTAAATTATATGGTTATACAGTTTCTAAAGTCACATGGCCCTGGACCACACACATCCCTAGAAGCAAGTGACAGACTTGTGACAGAAAGTCTGGTACCCTGGATCATCCTGGAGAATCATCAGTAAGACAGTCAAGTGTAAAAATAAATGCATAAGCCCGATTTGACACTTCTCAACTATAGTACTGGGGATGAAAATTTAAGGATGGTGCCTTTGGGCAGCTGTGTAACACAACAGACTCTTCATCTCCCTTTTGATTCAGCTTCTCCTTATACTCCAGAGAGCACCAGGCGCAGCGGAGTCAACAGAATTGACTCTTTGACAGCCATCATAAAGCATATCCTGTGAAATACATACTCTTTTGATTCCCTCCTGTAATCTGAAAGAAGCAGACCGTCTCACAGGCAAGCAACACAATTCAAAGTCCCCAAATCACGTTGCATTGGAGCTGGAAGGAGCTGACGCAGTGGAGGCTGAGCCATGGCCTTGCAAATGGGAAACATACTAGGCCCAGGGCCAGCCATACCCTTCAGAAGCATAACTCACAGCAGCAGGATGACAGCATTGGCACCAGGCTCAGAGTGCATTTCATGTGTTCCCAACCTGTATGATGGCCACACGGACTCTGGGTGGGCCCATCCTGAGTTTAAATTCCAACCCTGAGTTTAAATCACCCCCGGCCAAGTGAGAGATCTTAGCCAAGTCCCTTGGCCTCTGTGCTCTTGGTTTTCTCACCTGGCAAGCAGATCTAACAGCAGCTAGATCGCCAGGTTGATTCAAGGACTAAAGGAAGTAAGATGTCAGAAGCACCATTGCCTACTTCTATGCTTGGGCTAGTCTTCCTCGTCACCAATCTCCCGTCTTTCTAGGCACGAGCGGGCTTCTCAGGATGGGACCCTTGGATCACCAACTCCTTAAATCCTACCTATTCTTCAATACACAACTCAGACCCAGCCTGCCTCTCCAAACTTCCTGATCCCCCAGTGAGGTGCACGCTGGCCTCCCCTAAGGCCTCGTAGCACTTCACAGATAGTTCTTTTTGTGGATGATGTCTGGTCCTACCTTAAATGAGAGTTACTGACATACTTGCCTTTCTTATCCAACTAGCATGCACTGAGTCCAGGGCAGGGCCTATGCCACCCATCCGCCAAGTCCAGCATGGTCCAGTAGCTCGTCATGGTAGAGTCGATGAATCCTGGCTGACTTGAATTGGACAGTTTATCACCATCATCAGTCAACATCTAGTGAGTGTCTCCATTGGCAGAAGCAGGCTCTGAGGATAGGACAAAGGTGAAGTGCACAGAGTCCTTGTTTTCAGATGGAATCCAGTCTAGTTTTAGTAACTGGGCACACGTGTACACACACACACACACACAGAACAGAAACTGCCTGAGGTAACCTTGCACAAAAGCAGAACCACAGACAAGGTTCTGGAAAGTTGTCAGGAAGAAAAATCAGGTCTTGCGACTAGGCTCAGACAGTTAGCAGAAGCTTCATGAGGCCACAGGAAGTGAAGGAAGGTATCCGCCATGAGAAAACAGTGCAGAAGGCAGAGGCACTGAGTGCTGGGAACTGGAGGAGTGTCCAGGCAGCGAGACTGAAGGGGCACCTATGCCCAAGAAAACAGGAGGGCTGTCGTGAACAAGGTCGTGTTATGACTACAGCCTCAAGGAGCTTAGGATGATGGCTAAGCTGGGCCCATTCAGTGCTCATAGTAATCCCACAATCTGGGGACTGTTTTATTATCCTCATTTGACACATGGACAAACTGAGGCCAGAGAGGTTTAGGCACTTGAATGCTAAGCATAAGGAGCCAGGGCAAGTCCTGGGCAGAGTTGTGTTTTAGGAAGCACAGTTAAGCTAAGCCTGTTAAGTTAGTTAACTTAAATGTTAGTTAACTTACATTGGGGTCACACAGGGGCCAGAGAGGAGTTAGAAAAATTCCTGGGTCATATAGGCAATGTACCCAGCTAGGAGAGAAATCAGGAAACACCAGAGGCACCAGAGATTCTTCCAGAAATTGTAATTCCTTAAGGATTCTCTGTGTACTCCATTTCTTACTGCTCATTTTGTTCCATGGATAGAGATGGGGAACTGGGAGGGAGAGGGGTAGCTGAAAAAGAGGTTTTTGTGCTTTGTAAAAGGTGTCCATAAAAGGCTAAATTGCAGGCCACCCAGATGTACCAGGGGTGACCTGAATATTCTGGAAAAGTGACCCCAAAAAAGGAGAAAAGACGGAAATGTCCAGGCAGGTGGGGAGGTGCAGACCGCAGGTCTGAACTCAAGGAAGTAGCACTGGGGACAGCAAGAGGAGAATTTATTCTGATCAGGCATGTGAGAGGCAGGGACACAGGACTCGGTCACCAAGCAACTGCGGAAGGAGGGTGAGGGTAAGGGAACCCAAGGAGCAAAGCGCCACAACACTGAGTGTGTGGAGCCCCTGACTGGGAGGTAGAGGATAGGAAACAGCACCGACAGGGCCGTTGGCTTCATCTGGCACAGGTCAGGTTAGAGGCGCAGCAGGAAACACAGGAGAATTTCTCTTCTCACCTGCAAAAAAAGTTCAGATAAAGACCCCGCTGGCCGTCCCAGGGTGGCTTGGAAGGAGACTCGCCCGCCCCTGCCATCAGCTCCCAAGGGGCAGGCCTCACCCGACACGTCCCCGCCGCCCCTCCCGGCCTCCGTATTCTCGGGGTCCATTCTGAGAGTCACCCGAGGTCGCTGAGGTCGCTGGGGCAGCCGCGTTGTTCACACCGCTGCGGCGCCGACTGGACGCCTGTCGCACGGGGGTCAGACACTACCTGGCCTCGGCCACCAGGCCGCCCAGTCCCAGCCCCCGCGTCGCTCCCGGGGACCCACTCCCGCCCCGCCCACCCCTGACTGCGCCCACGAACCGCCCACCGCTCCTGCCAGCCCTCCCCGGCCACGCCCCGCCCCTCCGCCCACCATTCCCGAAGGCCCCTCCCCGGCAACACCCCCGCACCAGCACCCCACGGCTGCCCACCAATCCGGCCCTACCAACCCCGGCTAAACCCCGCTCCCCCCTCCCATCACTCCTGCCCGCCCCCCGGACCACGCCCCCCGACCGCCCACCATTCCGGCCTCCCCGTCCCCGGCCACGCCCCTCCTCCCCGCAGGCCCCTCCCGACCACGCCCCCCGGCCGCCCACCAATCCGGCCCTACCAACCCCAGCGAAACCCCGCCCCCCCGCCCATCACTCCTGCCCGCCCCCCCGGGCAACGCCCCCCCGGCCGCCCACCAATCCGGCCCGTCCTAGCCGGTCAAGCCCCGCCCCCCCGCCCATCACTCCTGCCCGCCCCCGGACCACGTCCCCCGACCGCCCACCACTCCGGCACGCCCTTCCCCGGCCACGCCCCGCCCATCTGCCCACTATCCCCGCAGGCCCCTCCCGGCCACGCCCCCCAATCCGGCCCCACCAACCCCGGCCAAGCCCCGCCTCCCCGTCCACCACTCCTACCCACCCCGTCCCAGCCACGACCCGTCCCTCCGCCCACCACTCCGGCCTGCCCCTCCCCGGCCACGCCTCCTGACTACCCCCCAACTACTCCTGCCCGCCCCGCACGGCCACGCCTCCCGACTGCCCCAACAGTCCCACCCAGCTCCTCCCCAGCCCCGCCTCCCAGCTACACTAAGAATCTCACCCAGCCGCCCACCCCCACCCGGAGCCGCGCCAGTTCCTCTGCAGCTCCTCCTCCCAGCTATTCCACCAGGCCCACCCCGCTCCTCCCCAGCTCCTCCCCACAGCTGTCCTCCGGCTCGCCCCACCTCCACCAGGTACCCAAACAGGCCCTCCATGTTCCGCCCTAGCCCCGCCCCAGCTCCTCCCCCCAGCCTTCCCTCAACTCGCCCTACCCCTCCCCAGCACCCTCCTGCTCCTCCCAGCCTCTGCTCCGCCTCAGTCCCGCCTGCACCTCCACAGCTCCTCCCCCGAGCCGTGCTCCAGCCCCAGACCCCGCTGGGAGCTACTTCTCCAACCCTTCCGCCAATCCGTCCCTGCCCCTTCCCAGCCCCGCCCCGCTCAGCCGCAGCTCTTCCTCCGAGCTTTCCACCAGGCACGCCCTACTCCAAGTTTGGCTTTCCAGGGTCTCCCACCCTGCCCTACAACTCCCCAGGTCCTCATCCCCAGGGGCCCACGGATAGTCCTGTGCTCTGCCCCAAGCTCCGCTTACCCAGCGTTCCCCAGAGCCCCGTGCACCTCCCCCGGCTACACCGCCAAGGCCCAACCTGCTCTTGGCAGAGCACCTCCTCCGCAACATTGCCGCCGGCTCCGTCCTGCTCCTTCCCGCTCACTGCCCTAGTTCCTCCCCAACTCTTTCTCACACCCGGAGCTGAATCCTCTGGCAGGTGCGCCCCAGCTACTCCCCCAGCCCCGTCTCACGGCTCCCGCTCCCACAGCTCCTTCCCACAGGCCCGCCCCGCATTCTCCTCCCCAGCCCCGCCCCTTGGCCCCGCCCAAAACCACGCCCCCAAGCTCGCCCCGCCCCGCCCCTTCTCACCGAACCCTCGCCCCACCCCGTTGTTTCTTCCTTCCGGTTCCGCTCAGGCCGCCGGCGTCTACCTCCCGGTCCAGCCTGATCCTCCCGCGCGAGTCGGGGCCGCGTGAGTCCAACGACGTCTAGCGGCCGGGGCCTGCGCGCCTATGTGCGTGTGTACGTAAGTGCGTGTGTACGGAACTGCTTGGCTGCGTGCCTACGGGCTTGCGCACGAGCCTTCTGCGTACCCCCGTGGGCGCGTAAGGACGTACGTGGGTTCGAGCCGGCGTACGCCACGCAAAGAAAGGACGCCGGCGTCTGAGCGAGCCTATCAGGTGAGGGGCCGGTGGCGCCTGTCGCCTGTCACCTGTCGGTGGTCCCCGGTGCTGGGCCGCAGCGATGGCGGGACAGTCCCGACGCGGGCAGGGCGCTCTGTCGTCTCTCCGCGGCCCGCCTCGTCTCCTCGCCTGAGCGTGGGGGGGGGGGGTGGTCCTCCGCGCCCTGGGACTGCCAGGTGGGCCTAGCGCACCCTTGGCTCGCTTGGCCGGTGGGACAGGTGCCCGGAGGCCCGCCCCCACCCTTTGCGAGGGGAGCCAGGAAGCCTTTGTGGCTCCCGCCTGCTTCACCTGGCGTGGGACAGTACCACTGGGCTGGGGTTTCCCGGACTCGGGGGGCGGGGCTGGGCGGGGGGGGGGGTCTGGGAGCATGCGCAGAGCGGCCCAGGCCACCATTCCCTGCCCCCTTCCCCCGCCCCAATCAAAAGGCCCCCCATGTTTCTAAGTGCATATACCAGAGAAGGATGTGTGCGCCAAGAAACGGAGCGTGCTGGTCCACGCGGACCACTCTGCCCTCACTGTGCCCCTCCTCGCCTCCCCCTGGGCCCCCAGGCTGTGACCTGCCTCACCGAGGACCCCGGCTGTGCGGCGTTGAGCTGCTTGCCCTTGGCACTCATCCCCGTGGGGCCTACTCAGGATTTTATTGAGGGGAACCGGATTGCAGGGCCCCCAAATCTTGTGACGGTGGAAGGGGGGTGGTGTCTTCTTTCTCCTGTTGGGTACGGGGTGGGCTAGGCTGTGAGAACATGATCTGCTTACGTGAAATGATTTTCTCTGCTCCTGGCTGGGGCATGATTAGCAGAACCAAACCGTGAGGGGTGATTCCCATCTGGTGGGCCCTCCTCAGTGCCGGTGGCCCCCCCATCCCTGCTGAGTAGAAAGCCTGTTCTGGCATGTTAGCCAACATTGTCGTCTTGTACGTAAAGAGTTTTTCTCCTCCACCCACCGACCCCCAATCCTTGTGCAGGTGAAGAAGCCCAGAGAAGTGGAATAGCGTTTCCTCCTCAGGCCACAAAGCAGGTACTCTGCATGCTGAGGCAGGAGGGCACCTGTTACAGATCCATCCCTCTAGGGGCTCCCCCAACACAGTTCAGTTGTCCTGGTGAGAAAAGGATTGGCCAAAACCCTGAATGGCAGACATGAGGCAAAACTGCAGTCCACTTACATGCCCCAGTACAAGAAAGAGAAAGGGCCAGGCCGCGCTGGGGGGAGGGGGAGGACATCCAGCCTCCCTCGTGAATAATCCTTCGCCAGTGACCAGGGCGACCCTTTGTCACCCATCGGGTTGGCAAGGGGTGAGCAGAGTAACCGTGCTCAGGGCCGACAGCCGAGTGAGGAAACGGAGCCCTTGCCCGTGGTGGGTGGAGCATACACAGGTGAGCCTTGGTGGAAGGCCGTGTGCAGGCATGTGTCAGCATCTCAGACACCCCTGCCGTGACCCTAGCCGCCTTCTAAACAAGTCCTATGCCAGTGAGTGTTTGTGAGGATGTCCTCTGTAGTGGCGGAAAGTGCAAAGCAGCCTGCGACTCTCCGTCAGTAAGGGAGTAGCCAGTAAGTTGTGGGACAGCCGACAACGGGATGCCACACAGGCAGTGAAACATAGGACAGATGGAGATGTCCAGACATGAAGGGATATTCTGGATGTGCCATCGATGGAGAAATCATCGTGCACCCTGTGGAGCTGTCCAGGACACAGCTTCCACCCTCTGTGTTAGCTTGCCAGGGTGGTTGTATTGAACTACCGCAGACTGGGTGGCTTAGACAACAGAAATGAATTGTCTCCCACTTCTGGGGGCTGGGAGTCCAAGCTCAAGGCGTCGGCTGAATATGCCTCCTCTGAGAGCTGGGAGACAATGTGTTCCACCCTGCCCCCCAGCGTCTGGTGATTTGCCGGCCACCTTTGGCATCCCATGGCTTCTAGATCTCGCCTGCGTCCTCACAAGCCTGTCTGTGATTGTATACGGACACCAGTCATACTGGGTGAGGGTCCATGCAACTGAGCTCATGGGCACTTCAGTACTTCTGTAAGGAGCACTTCCTTCTATATATGGGGCTACTTTTGGAGGACCCAGGGAGTGAGACTTCCAACACAAATTTGGCAGGGATGTAATGCAACCCGTAACAACCTAGAAAGGACCTGAGGGAGGGATGGACTTGGAATCTTCCAGAAATGGAAGGAAGGACGTTATGGCTGCAGGATGGTGAGTAGAGGGGAAAAGAGAGCAGATGACCTAGGGGATGGGGTGCTCATCATGGGGGGTCTTTGGGTCCTGGTGATAGGTGTGGATCTGTCCTGGAGAGGACAGGACTCCCCTAGAAGGCTTAGACAGGGAAGTCATGTGATAGAATCACTCCTGCCCCAGAATCACTCTGGCCACGGTGCAGACACTACACTGCTCTGGGCCAGCAGTGACGCAGCAGGTGAGCAGGACACCACTTGAGTGCTAAATGGGACCTTGAGAGCTTTAGACTTGGATTTTGCCCATGAAGAAGAAGGGGAGCAGACAGGCTCTGAGTAGGTTTGGGAGGAGATTAGGATTTGGACCATGGAGATGATGGACAGGGGTCAAGCTCTGAGTAGGATTTGGACCAGACTAGGCTTGTGGCCATGGATACGACGCAGAGGGGTCAGGCGATGAGTAGGGTTGGGGCCTACTGGGAGTGTGGCCATGTGGACCATTGAGACGGGTCAGGCTCTGAGTAGGTTTGTGGCCAGAATGGGTAGTGACCATGAAGAACATGAAGAGGGGACACACTGTGAGTAGGTTGGGGGCCAGACTGGGATTGTGGCCGTGGAAACGAGGGAGAGGGGTCGGGCACTGAATAGGTTGGGGCCCAGACTAGGATTTTGTACATGGAGACGATGAAGAGGGGTCAGCTCAGAGTAGGTTTGGGGCCTACCGGGATTGCCACCCTGAGGACCAAGGAGGGATCAGGCTCCGGGTAGGTTTGGCAAAAGACTAGGATTGTGACCATGGAGAAGATGGAGAGGGCTGAGGCTCTAAGTAGGTTTGGGGCAAGGCTAGGATTGTGAGCATGGACACAATGGAGAGGGGTCAGGTTCTGAGTTGGTTTGAGAGCAGACAAGGATTGTAGCCTGGAGAGCATGATGAGGCTTCAGGGTCTGAGTAGGTTTTCAGTCAGAGTAGGATTGTGGCCCTGGGGAACGTGGAGAGGAGTCATGCTCTGATTAGGTTACGGGGCCAGACTTGGATTGTGGCCATGGGGATCATGGAGAGGGGTCAAGCTCTGACTGGGTTTCGGGGAAGATGAGGATTCTGGCCATGGAGACATAGGAAAAGGGTCAGGCTATAAGTAGGTTTTGGGCTAGACTCTGGCTGTGGCCATGGAGACAATGAAGAGGGATTAGGCTCTCGGTGGATTTGGCGCCACACTGGGATTGCAGCCACGTGGACCACGGAGAGGGGTCAGGCATGTAGTAGGATGGGAACCTGACTGGGAGTGTGTCCATGGAGATGATTGCAAGGGGTTGGCCCTGAGTAGGTTTTGGTAAAGATTAGTATTAGGGCCATGGGGACCATGGAGAGGGGTCAGGCTCTGAGTAGGGTTGGGGGCAGATTTTGATTCTGGCCAAGGAGATGATGGACAGGGGTCAAGCTCTGAGTTGGTTTGGGACCAGACTAGGTTTGTGGCCATGGATACGATGCAGAGGGGTCAGACTCTGAGTAGGTTTGGGGCCTACTGAGAGTGTGGCCATGTGGACCATGGTGAGGGGTCAGGCTCTGAGTAGGGTTGGGGCCTACTGGGATTGTGGCCATGTAGACCATGGCAAGTGGACAGGCTCTGAGTCAGGTTGGGGCCTACAGGGATTGTGGCCATGTGTACCATGGAGATGGGACAGGCTCCGAATACAGTTGGGGCCTACTGGGATAAGGCCATGTGGACTATGGAGAGGGGTCAGGCTCTGAGTAGGGTTGGGGACAGATTAGGATTCTGGCCATGGAGACGATGAAGAGCGTTCAGGCTCTGAGTAGGTTTGTTGCCAGACAGAAACCGTGGATATGTGGACGAGGGAAAAGGATCATGCTCTGAATAGGGTTGGGTCCAGCCTGAGATTGTGGCCACGGGAACCATGAAGATAGCTCTGACTGAGTAGGTTTGGGAGCAGACTAGGATTTTGGCCTAGAAACAATGGAGAGGAGTCAGGCACTGAGTAGGATTGGGGCCAGACTGGGATTGTAGCCACGGGGACAATGGCGAGGGGTTAGGCTCTAGATTTGAGATCAAACTAGGATTGTGGCTATCGGTCCATGGAGGGGTCACACTCTGAGTAGGTTTGGGGCCAGACTGAGCTGGAAGCCATCCGGACCATGGAGAGGATGCAGGTTCTGAGTACATTTGGAGCCTGACTGGTATTGGGGTATGTGGACCGTAGAGAGGGGTCAGGCCTTGGGTAGGTTTGCGGCCAGACTAGTATTCTGGCCTTGGAAACCATGGAGACAGGTCGGGCTCTGAGTAGTTCTGGGGCCAGACTATGATTGTGGGCACGAAGACAATGCAGAGGTGACCGACCGTGAGTAGGCTTGGGGCCAGACTCTATTTGAATGCATGGGGACCATGGACAGAGGTCAGGCTCTGAGTAGGTTGAGGGAACTAGGTTTCTAACTGTGGTAACCGTTATAAGGGGTCAAGCTCTGAGTAGGTTTGTGGCCAGAATTGGTTGTCTCCATGAAGACCTTGAAGAGGAGACACGCTGTGAGAAGGTTGGGGGCTAGACTGGAATGTGGCCATGGAAATGAAGGAGAGGGGTTGGGCGCTGAATAGGTTGGGGCCCAGATTAGGATTTTGTCCATGGAGACAAGAAGAGGGGTCAGATCCGAGTAGTTTTGGGGCCTACTGGGATTGCCACCCTGGGGACAAAGGAGGGATCAGGCTGTGAGTAGGTTTGGCAAAAGACTAGGATTGTGACCATGGAGAAGATGGAGAGGGGTGAGGCTTTAAGTAGGTTTGGGGCAAGGCTAGGATTGTGACCACAGACACGATGGAGAGGGGCCTGGTTCTGAGTTGGTTTGAGAGCAGGCAAGGATTCTAGCCTGGAGAGCATGAGTCTTCAGGGTCTGAGTAGGTATGTAGTCAGAGTAGGATTGTTGCCTGGGGACTGTGGAGAGGAGTTTTGCTCTGATTCGGCTAGGGGCTAGACTTGGATTGTGGCCTTGGGGAACATGAAGAGGGGTCAAGCTCTGAATAGGTTTCAGGGCAGATGAGGATTCTGGCCATGGAGACATAGGAAAAGGGTCAGGCTATAAGTCGGTTTTGGGCTAGACTATGACTGTGGCCATGTGGACGATGAAGGGCGATCAGGCTCTCAGTAGATTTGGCGCCACACTGGGAATATAGCCATATGGACCAAGGAGAGGGGTCAGGCATCGAGTCAGATGTGAGCCTAGTGGGATTGTGGCCATGGATATGATTGCAAGGGGGTGGCCCTGAGTAGGTTTGGGTATAGATTAGCATTCTGGCCATGGGGACAATGGAGAGGGGTCAGGATCTGAGAAGGGTTGGGGCCTACTGGGAGTGTGGCCATGTGGACCATGCAAAGGGGTCAGGCTCTGAGTAGGGTTGGGGCCTACTGCGAGTGTGGCCATGTCCACCATGGAGAGAGGTCAGGCTCTGAGTACGGTTGGGGCCTACTGAGATTGTGGCCACGGGCACCATCAAGATCGGTCAGGCTCTGAGTATGGTTGTGGGCAGATTAAGATTCTGGCCACGGAGACAATGAAGACTGTTCACGCTCTTAGTAGGTTTGGTGCCAGGCAGACTGTGGATTGTGGAAGAGGGAGAAGGATCATGGTCTGAGTAGGGTTGGGTCCAGCCTGAGATTGTGGCCATGAAACCATGGTGAAAGTTCTGACTGTGAGTGGGTTTAAAAGCAGACTAGGATTTTGGTCATAGAGACAATGGGTAGGGGTCATGCGCTGAGTGGGATTGGGGCCACCCTGGGATTGTATCCTTGGGAACCATGGAGAGGGGGGCTCTAGATTTGAGGGCAAATTAGGATTGTGTCTATCGGTCCATGGAAGGGTCTCACTCTGAGTAGGTTTGGGGCCAGACGAGCTGGAAGCCATCCAGAACATGGAGTGGATGCAGTCTCTTAGTTCATTTGGAGTGTGACTGGTATTAGGATACGTGGACTGTAGAGAGGGGTCAGGCCCTGGGTAGGTTTGGGGGCAAACTAGCATTCTGGCCTGGGAAATCATGAAGAGGGGTCAGGCTCTGAGTAGTTTTGGAGCCAGACTGCGAATGTGCCAAAAGTACTATGGAGAGGTGACTGACCCTGAGTAGGTTTGGGGCCAGACTCTATTTGAATGCATGGGGACCATGGAGAGAGGTATGGCTCTGAGTACGTTGAGGGAACTATGTTTATAACCGTGGCAACATTGATGAGGGGTCAAGCTCTGAGTATGATTGTGGTCAGAATGGGTTGTGGCCATGAGCGCCTTGATGAGGGGACACCCTGTGAGTAGGTTGGGGCCCAGATTGGGATTGTGGCCATGGTAATGAGGAAGAGGGGTGGGGCACTGAATAGGTTTGGGCCCAGACTAGGATTTTGTCCATTGAGACAGTGAAGGGGAGGGAGCTCAGAGTAGGTTTGGGCCCTACTGGGATTGCCACCCTGGGGACCAAGAAAGGATCATCGGACTCTGAGTCGATTTTGTGAAAGACTAGGTTTGTTACCGGGGAGATGATGGAGACTGTTGAGGCTCTAAGTAGGTTTGGGGCCTATTGGGAGTGTGGCCATGTGGACCACAGAGAGGGGTCAGGCTCTGAGTAGGGTTGGGTCCTACTGGGATATTGGCCTTGTCGACCATGGAGAGGGTCAAGGCTCTGATTAAGTTTGGGACCAGACTAGGTTTGTGACCATGGATATGATACAGAGGGGGCAGGCTGTGAGTAGGTATGGGACCTACTGGGATTGTGACCATGTGGACCATGGAGAGGGGTCAGGCTCTGAGTTGGATTGGGGCCTACTGGGATTGTGGCTCTGTGAACCATGGAGAGTGGTCAAGCTCTGAGTAGGGTGTGGGGCAGTTTAGGGTTCTGGCCAGGGAGGTGATGGATAGGGGTCAAGCTCTCAGTTGGTTTGGACCAGACTAGGTGTGGCCATGGATATGATGCAGAGGGGTCAGGCTCTGAGTAGGTTTGGGGCCTACTGGGATTGTGGCCATGTGGACCATGGAGAGGGGTCAGGCTCTGAGTTGGGTAGGGGCCTACCGGGATTGTGGCCATATGGACCATGGAGAGGGGTCAGGCTTTAAGGAGGGTTGTGGGCAGATAGAAAATGTGGATATGTGGACAATGGAGAAGAATCATGCTCTTAGTAGGGTTGGATCCAGTCTGAGATTGTGTCCAGGGGAACCATGGAGACAGGTTTGACTGTGAGTAGGTTAGGGGGAGACTAGGATTTTGGCTATAGAGATATTGGAGAGGAGTCAGGCACTGAGTCGGATTGGGGCCAGCCTGGGTTTGTGGCCATGGAGATGATTGCAAGAGCTTGGCCCTGAGTTGGATTGAGTATAGATTCGTATTGTAGCCATGTAGACCATGGAGCGGGGTCATGCTCTGAGGAGGGTGGGGTCAGATTAGGATTCTGGCCAAGGAGATGATAGACGGGGATCACGCTCTGAGTCGGATTGTGAGCAGACTAGGATTGTGGCCACGGATATGATGCAGAGGGGTCAGGCTCTGAGTAGGGTTGGGGCCTCCTGGGATTTTGGCCATGGGGAACATGGAGTGGGGTCATGCTCTGAGGAGGGTGGGGGTGACATTAGGTTTCTGGCAATCGAGAAGGTGGGCCGGGTCAAGCTCTGAGTCAGGTTGTGAGCAGACTAAGATTGTAGCTATGGATACAATGCAGAGGAGTCAGGCTCTGGGTAGGTTGGGGCCTCCTGGGATTTTGGCCATGTGGACCATGGAGAGGGATCAGGCTGAGTAGGGTTGGGGGCAGACAGAGTGTGGATATGTAGACGAGGGAGAAGGATCATGGTCTGAGTAGGGTTGGGTCCAGCCGGAGATTGCAGCCACGGGAACCATGGAGAGAGGTCTGACTGTGGGTACGTTTAGGAGCAGACTAGGATTTTGGTCACAGAGACAATGGAGGGGGGTCAGGCCCTGATGAGTAGGATTGGGACCAGCCTGGCATTGTAGCCTTGGGAAACATGGAGAGGAGAGGGGTTAGGCTCTAGATTTGAGGGCAAACTATGATTGTGTCTGTCAGGAAATAGAGGGGTCACACTCTGAGTAGGTTTGGGGACAGACTCAGCTGGAAGCCATATGGACCATGGAGAGCATGCAGGCTCTTAGTTACTTTGGAACGTGATTGCTATTAGGATATGTGGACCATAGAGAGGGGTCAGGCATGGGTAGGTTTGGGAGGAGACTAGCCTTGGAAACCATGAAGAGAGTCAAGCACTGTGTAGGTTTGGCACCAGACTGCAAATGTGGCCACAAGTACTATGGAGAGGTGACTGACCCTGAGTAGGTTTGGGGCCAGTCTGTAATGGAATGCATGGGGACCATGGAGAGAGGTCAGGCTCTGAGTAGGTTGAGGGAACTGGGTTTGTAACCATGGCAGCCTTGATGTGAGGTCAAGGTCTGAGTAGGTATGTGGCCAGAATGGGTTGAAGCCATGATGGCCTTGCAGAGGGGAAACACTGTGAGTAGGTTGGGGGCCAAACTGGGATTGTGGCCATGGTAACGAGGGAGAGGGGTGGGACACTGAATAACTTGGTGCCCAGACTAGGATTTTGTCCATGGAGACAGTGAAGGGCAGTGATCTCAGAATAGGTTTGGGGCCTACTGGGATTGCCACCTTTGGGACCAAAAGAGATCATCAGGCTCTGAGTCGATGTCGTGAAAGACTACGTTTGTGACCTGGAAGATGATGGAGACGGTTGAGGCTCTAAGTAGGTTTGGGGCCTACTGGGATTGTGGCCATGTGAACCTTGGAGACGGGTGAGACTCTCAGTAGCATTGAGTCCTACTGAGATATTGGCCTTTGGACCATGGAAAGGGGTCAGGTTCTGAGTAGGGTTGGGTCCTACTGGGATATTGGCCTTGACCATGGGGAGGGGTCAGTCTCTGTAGGTTTGGGGTCAGACTGCAAATGTGGCCACAAGTACTATGGTGAGGTGACGGACCCTGAGGTGGTTTGGGGTCACTCTATTGGAATGCATGGGTCCATGGAGAGAGTTCAGGCTCTGAGTAGGTTGAGGGAACTAGGTTTGTAACCATGGCAACCTTGATGTGGGGTCAAGGTCTGAGTAGGTTTTTGGGCCAGAATGTGTTGTAGCCATGATGGCCTTGAAGAGGGGACACCCTGTTAGTAGGTTGGGGGGCCAGACTGGGATGGTGGCCATGGTAACAAGGGAGAGGGTTGGGACACTGAATAAGTTGGTGCCCAGACTAGGATTTTGTCCATGGAGACAATGAAGGGGAGGGAGCTCAGAGTAGGTTTGGGGCCTACTGGGATTGCCCCCCTGGGGACAACGGAAGGGGCAGTCTCTGAGTAGGTTTGGTGAAAGACTAGGATTGTGACCAGGGAGACAATGGAGAGGGTTGAGGCTCTGAGAAGGGTTGGGGCAACCCGGGGTATCAGCCTGTGGATCATAGAGAGGCGTCAGGCTCTGAGTAGGTTTGGGGTCTGATTAGGATTCTGGCCAAGGAAATGATGGACAGGGCTCAAGCTCTGAGTGGATTGTGACCAGAGTAGGTCTTTGGCCCTGGATACCACGCAGAGGAGTCCGGCTCTGAGTAGAGTAGGGGCCTCCTGGATTTTGACCATGCGGACAATGGAGAGGCGTCAGGCTCTGAGTAGTTTTTGGGGCAGACTACGAATGTGGCCACATGTACTAAAGAAAGGTGACTGACCCTGGATAGGTTTGGGGCCAGGCTCTATTTGAATAATGGGGACCATGGAGACAAGTATGACTCTGAGTAAGTTGAGGGAACTATGTTTGTAACCATGGCAACCTTGATGAGGGGTTAAGCTCTGAGTAGGTTTGTGGCCAGAATGGATTGTGGCCATGAGGTCCTTGAAGAAGTGACACCCTGTGCATAGGTTGGGGTCCAGACTTTGTCGCCATGGTAACAAGGAAGAGAGGTGGGGTACAGTATAGGTTTGGGCCCAGACTAGGATTTTGTCCATTGAGACAGTGAAGGGGAGGGAGCTCAGAGTAGGTTTGGGGCCTACTGAGATTGCCACCATGGGGACCAATAGGCATCCTCAGGCGCTGAGTCGATTTTGTGAAAGGCTAGGTTTGTGACGAGGGAGACAATGGAGAGGGTTGAGGCTCTAAGTACGTTTGTGGCCTACCTAGGTTGTGTCCAGGTGGACAATGCAGAGGGGGCATTCTCTTAGTCGATTGGGTCCTACTGGGATATTTGTCTAGTGGACCATGGAGAGGGGACAGGCTCTGAGATGGTTTGGGGCCAGACTTCGAATGTGGCGACAAGAGCTATGGAGAGGTGACTGACCCTGAGTAGGTTTGGGGCCAGTCTCTATTGGACTGCACAGGGACCATGTCTCGAGAGAAGTCAGGCTCTGAGTTGGTTGAGGGAACTAGCTTCGTTACCATGGCAACCCTGATGTGGTTGTCAAGGTCTGAGTAAGTTTGTGGCCAAAATAGGTTGTAGCCATGATGGCCTTGAAGAGGAGACACCCTGTGCGTAGGTTGGGTGCCAGACTGGGATTGTGGCCATGGAAACAGTGAAGGGGAGTAAGCTCAGAGTAGGTTTCGGCCTATTGGGAATGCCAGCTTTCGGACCAAAAGAGATCCTCAGGCTCAGAGTCGATTTGTGAAAGAGTACATTTGTGACCAGGGAGTCGATGGAGACTCTTGTGGCTCTAAGTAGGTTTGGGGCCTACTCGGATTGTGGCCCCGTGGACCTGGGAGAGGGGTCAGGCTCTGAGTATGGTTGAGTCCTCCTGGGATATTGGCGTTTTGGACCATGGAGAGGGGTCAGGCTCTGAGTAGGTATGGGGCGAGACTGCGAATGTGGCCGCAAGGTCTATGGAGAGGTGACTGACCCTGAGTAGGTTTGGGGCCAGTCTCTATTGAAATGCATGGAGACAGGTCAGGCTCTGGGTAGCTTGAGGCAACTTGGTTTGTAACCATGGCAACCTTGAGGTGGGGGTCAAGGGATGAGTAAGTTTGTGGCCAGAATGGGTTGTAGCCATGATGGCCTTGAAGAGGGGACACCCTGTGCGTAGGCTGGGGACTAGAGTGGGATTGTGGCCATGGAGTCCGTGAGGGGAGTGAGCTTAGAGTAGGTTTCGGGCCTACTGAGATTGCCACCTTTGGGACCAAAAGAGATCATCCGGCTCTGAGTCAATTTCGTGGAAGACTACGTTTGTGACCAGGGAGACGATGGAGACGGTTGAGGCTCTAAGTAAGTTTGGGGCCCACTCAGACTGTGTCCATGTGGACTTTGGAGAGGGGTCAGGCTCTGAGTAGGTTTCTGGCCAACTGCGAATGTGGCTACAAGTACTATGGAGAGGTGACTGACCCTGAGTCGGTTTGGGGCCAGTCTCTATTGGAATGCATGGGGACCAAGGAGAGAGGTCAGGCTCTGGGTAGTTTGAGGCAACTTGGTTTGTAACCATGGCAACCTTGATGTGGCTTCAAGCTCTTGAGTAGGTTTATAGCCAAAATGGGTGGATGCCATGATGGCATAGAAGAGGGGACACCCTGTGTGTAGATTGGGGACTAGAATTGGATTGTGGCCATGGTAAGGAGGGAGAGGGTTGGGGCACTGAATAGGTTGCGGCCCAGACTAGTATTTTCTCCATTGAGACAGTGAAGGGGAGGGAGCTCAGAGTAGGTTTCGGGCCCGCTGGGATTGCCACCGTGGGGACCAAAAGGCATCCTCAGGCTCTGAGTCAGTTTCGTGAAAGGCTAGGTGTGTGACGAGGAAGACGATGGAGAGGGTTGAGGCTCTAAGTGCGTTTGCAGCCTCCTCTGGTTGTGTCCAGGTGGATCATGCAAGGGGTCATTCTCTTAGTAGGTTTGGGTCCTACTGGGATATTAGTAGTGGTCCATGGAGAGGGGACAGGCTCTGAGAAGTTTTGGGGTCAGACTTCAAATGTGGCGACAAGAGCTATGGAGAGGTGACTGGCCCTGAGTAGGTTTGGGGCCAGTCTCTATTGGACTGCACAGGGACCATGTCTCAAGAGAGGTCAGGCTCTGAGTGGGTTGAGGGAACTAGATTCGTAACCATGGCAACCCTGATGTGGGGGTCAAGGTCTGAGTAAGTTTGTGGCCAGAATGGGTTGTAGCCATGATGGCCCTTGAAGGGACACCCTGTGCGTAGGTTGGGTGCCAGAATGGGATTGTGGCCATGGAAACAGTGAAGGGGAGTGAGCTCAGAGTAGGTTTCGGGCCTACTGGGATTGCCACCTTTGGGACCAAAAGAGATCGTCAGGCTCTGAGTCGATTTGTGAAAGAGTACATTTGTGACCAGGGAGTCGATGGAGACTCTTGTGGCTCTACGTAGGTTTGGGGCCTACTCGGATTGTGGCCCTGTGGACCTGGGAGAGGGGTCAGGCTCTGAGTACGGTTGAGTCCTCCTGGGATATTGGCCTTTTGAACCATGGAGAGGGGTCAGGCTCTGAGTAGGTATGGGGCGAGACTGCGAATGTGGCCCTAGATCTATGGAGTGGTGACTGACCTGAGTAAGTTTGGGGCCAGTCTCTATTGGAGTGCATAGAGACCATGGAGAGAGGTCAGGCTCTGGGTAGCTTGGGGCAACTTGGTTTGTAACCATGGCAACCTTGATGTGAGTTCAAGCTCTCAGTAGGTTTGTGAAAAAATGGGTGGAAGCCATGATGGCCTTGAAGAGGGGACACCCTGTGTGTAGGTTGGGTACTAGAGTGGGATTGTGGCCATAGTAAGGAGGGAAAAGGGTGGGGCACTGAGTAGGTTGTGGCCCAGACTAGTATTTTGTCCATTGAGACAGTGAAGGGGAGGGAGCTCAGAGTAGGTTTGGGGCCCGCTGGCATTGCCACCTTGGGGACCAAAAGGCATCCTCAGGCTCTGAGTCGATTTCTTGAAAGGCTAGGTTTGTGACGAGGGAGGCAATGGAGAGGGTTGAGGCTCTAAGTACGTTTGCGGCCTAATCTGCTTGTGTCCAGGTGGACCATGGAGAGGGGTCATTCTCTTAGTAGGTTTGGGTCCTACTGGGATATTTGTCTAGTGGACCATGGAGAGGGGACAGCCTCTGAGAAGGTTTGGGGCCAGACTTCAAATATGGCCACAAGAGCTATGGAGAGGTGACTGGCCCTGTGTATGTTTGGGGCCAGTCTCTATTGAACTGCACAGGGACCATGTCTCAAGAGAGGTCAGGCTCTGAGTGGGTTGACCGTACTAGGTTCGTAACCATGGCAACCCTGATGTGGGGGTCAAGGACTGAGTAAGTTTGTGGCCAGAATGGGTTGTAGCCATGATGGCCTTGAAGAGGGGACACCCTGTGCGTAGTTTGGGTGCCAGACTGGGAATGTGGCCATGGAAGCATTGAGGGAAGGAGCTCAGAGTAGGTTTCGGGCCTAATGTGATTGCCACCTTTGGGACCAAAAGAGATCATCAGGCTCTGAGTCGATTTGTGAAAGAGTACATTTGTGACCAGGGAGTCGATGGAGACTGTTGTGGCTCTACGTAGGTTGGGGCCTACTCGGATTGTGGCCCTGAGGACCTCGGAGAGGTGTCAGGCTCTGAGTACAGTTGAGTCCTCCTGGGATATTGGCGTTTTGGACCGTGGAGAGGGGTCAGGCTCTGAGTAGGTTTGTGGCCAACTGCGAATGTGGCTACAAGTACTATGGAGAGGTGTCTGACCCTGAGTCGGTTTGGGGCCAGTCTCTATTGGAATGCATGGGAACCATGGAGAGAGGTCAGGCTCTGGGTAGCTTGAGGCAACTTGGTTTGTAACCATGGCAACCTTGATGAGAGATCAAGCTCTGAGTAGGTTTGTGGACAAAATGGGTGGAAGCCATGATGGCCTTGAAGGGGGGACACCCTGTGTTTAGACTGGGGACTAGAGTGGTATTGTGGCCATGGTAAGGAGGGAGAGGGGTGGGGCACTGAATAGGTTGTGGCCTCGACTAGGATTTTGTCCATTGAGACAAGGATGGGAGGGAGCTCAGAGTTGTTTTGGGGCCTGCTGGGATTGCCACCTTGGGGACCAAAAGGCATCCTCAGGCTCTGAGTCGATTTCGTGAAAGGCTAGGTTTGTGACGAGGGAGACGATGGAGAGGGTTGAGGCTCTAAGTACATTTGCAGGCCTACTCAGCTTGTGTCCAGGGGGACCATCTAGAGGGGTTATTCTCTTAGCAGGTTTGGGTTATTGGGATATTTGCCTAGTGGACAATGGAGAGGGGTCAGGCTCTGAGAAGGTTTGGGGCCAGACTGCGAATGTGGCCGCAAGAGCTATGGAGAGGTGACTGGCCCTGAGTAGGTTTGGGGCCAGTCTCTATTGGACTGTACAGGGACCATGTCTCGAGAGAGGTCAGGCTCTGACTTGGTTGAGGGAACTAGCTTCGTTACCATGGCAACCCTGATGTGGTTGTCAAGTTCTGAGTAATTTTGCGGCCAGAATGGGTTGTATCCGTGATGGCCTTGGAGAGGGGGCGCCCTGTGCGTAAGTTGGGTGCCAGACTGGGATTGTGGCCATGGAAACGTGGTCCAGGATTGGGGCCCTGAATAGGCTGTGTCTCAGGCTAGGATTTTGTCCATGCAGAAAGTGAAGGGGAGGAAGCTCAGAGTTGGTTTGGTGCCTACTGTGATTGCCACCCTGGGGTCCTAGGATGGCGCAGGCTGTGAGTACGTTTGGCAAAATACTAGGATTTTGACCAGGGAGATGAAGGCGAGGGTTGATGCTCTGAGTAGAATTGGGGCTTTTTTTTTTTTTTTTTTTTTTTTTTTTTAGAATTGGGGCTTACTGGAATATTGGACTTGTGGACCATGGAAAGGTGTCAGGCTCTGAGTAGGGTTGGGATCAGATTAGGATTCTGGCCAAGGTGATGATGGACATAGGTGTAGCTCTGCGTAGGTTCGGGACCAGACTAGGTTTGTGGCCATGTGGACTATGAATAGTCTTCAGGCTCTGAATATGTTTGGGGCATACTTGGATTGTGGCCATGTGGACCATGAAGAGGTGTCTGCCTCTGAGTTGGTTTTGGGCCTCCCGGGTTTGTGGCCATGTAGACTATTTAGAGGGGTCAGTCTCTGAATAGGGTTGGGGTCTATTGATATTGTTGCTATGTGGATCGTGGAGGGGGGTCAGGCTCTTAGTTTGGTCCGGGGCAGATTAGTATTCTGGCCATGGTGACAAAGAAAAGGGTTTAGTCTGAGTAGATTTGGTGCCCGACAGAAATTGTGGATATTTGTAGGAGAGAGAAGGGTCATGCTATGAGTAGGTTTGGGTCCAGCCTGAGATTGTGGCTCCAGTCACCATGGTGACATGTCTGAGTGTGAATAGGTTAAGGGCAGGCTAGGATTTGGCCATTGAGACAATGGAGAGGGGTCAGGCACTGGGTAGTATTGGTGCCAGACTGGGATTGTAGCCATGGGGACCATGTAGAGGGGACCATACTATGAGTAGGTTTCGGACCAGACTATATTTACATCCATGGGGACCATGGAGAGGGTCAGGATCTGGGTAGGTTTGGTGTCATATTAGGAATTGGGTCCTGGAGAATATGGAGACATCCCATGCTCTGAGCAGGTTTGGGCTAGCTAGGATGAGGCCGTGAGGAGCATGGAGAGGAATCACGCTCTGAGGAGGTTTTGGGAAAGACTCAGATTGTGGCTATGGAGACAATGGAGAGGGCCAGGCACTGAGTAGCTTGGGGGCACTAGGATTGTCGCCATGGCCTCCATGATGCGGCATCAGGCTCTGCGTAGGATTGTGGCCAAACTATGATTGTGGCCATAGAGACAATGATGAGGGGTCATGCTCTGAGTAGGTTTGGTACCGGACTGGGTTGTGGCCTTGGAGATGATAGAGAGGGGTCAAGATCTGAGTAGCTTTGGCCAGATAAGATTGTCATCATGGGTCCATGCTATAGGGTCTGATTCTGAGTAGATTTGGGGCAAGACTGCAATTGTGGCCATCGAGATGATTGAGAGGGGTCAGACACTGAGTAGTTTGTGGCCTGGACTAGGATTCTGACCATGAGGAACATGAAGAGGTGACTGGCTCTTAGTAGGTTTGGGTCCAGACTAGAATTTTTATTTTCAGGATGATGTAATGGGGTCAGGCTGAGTAGGTTTCAGCCTGGACTGGGTTTGTAGCCAAAGGGACCATGGAGAGGGGTAAGGCTCTAATTAGATTGAAAGACAGGCTGGGATAGTGGTCATGGGGACCATGGAAAGGGATCGGGCTCTGAGTATGTCTGTGCCAGACTAGAATTGTGTAGAGGGGTGAAGCTCATAGCAGGTTATGGACCAGACTGGGATTGTATCCATAGGGACCATGAAGAGAGTTCAAGTTTTGACTAGATTTCATGAAGATTAGGATTCTGGCCATGGAAATAAAGGAAAGGGGTCATCCTATACGTAGGTTTCAGGCTAGACTCTGATTGTGATTATGGGAATGATGTAGAGGGGTCAGGTCTCAGTAGGTTTGGGTTCACACTGGATTTGTAGCCATGTGGACCATGGAGGGGGGTCAGGCACCGAGTAGGTCGGGATTGTGGATGGAGATGATTATGAGGGGTCAGGCTCTGAGTAGGTTTTGGGCCAGAGTGTGATTTTTGCCATGGAGATAATGGAGAGGTATCAGACTGAGTAGGTTTCAGGGCCAGACTAGGATTTTCACAATGGGGACCATGGAGAGAGTTCAGGCTCCAAATAGGTTTGCAGCCAGACTAGGATTATGGCCATGGGTCCATGGAGAGGGTTCAGGCTCTGAGTATGATTGGGGCCTACTAGGTTCATGGCCATGGCAACCATGGAGATGGGCCATGCTCTGAGTAGGTTTCTGGCCAGTTTCGGATTATGGCCTTAAGGACCATGGAATAGGGCCAACCTCTGAGTATCTTTGGGGACAGACTATGATTGTAGCCATGGAGCGGATGGAGAGGTGTCCATCTGTGAGTAGGCTTCAGTTCAGAATAGGATTCTGGCCATGGGGACCATGAGGACCAGTCAAGCTGTGTGTAGCTTTGCAGCCGGATTAGGATTGGCCATGGAGACGATGTGTAGTGGTCACACTCTGAGTAGGTTTGGGGCCATACTGGGATTGTAGCCAATGGTTGGTTCATGGAGAAGGGTCAGGCTCTGAGTAGGTTTGAGAACTCTGACTAGGTTTGTGGTCATGGAGACCATGTGAGGGGTCAGGCTTTGAGTAGGTTTGGGAGCAGACTTGGATTGTGTCCATGGAGACGATGAAGTGGTGTCAATCTCTGAGTAGGTTTGGCCCCTACTGGGATTGTCGCCATGGGACCAGAGGAGAGGGGTCAGGCTCTGAGTAGGTTTGGGGCCAGACTAGGATTGTGGCCATGGGCCATAAAATGGATTCATATTCTGCATAGGTTGGGGGATTTTGTCCCTGGAGTTGATGGAGAGGGTTCATGCTCTGAGTAGGTTTGGGGCCAGACTCTATTTGTGTCCATGGGGACCATGGAAAGGGGTCATGCTCTGTGTAGGCCTAAGGTCAGAGTAGGAATGTGACTATGGCGACCACGCAGTAGGGTCAGGCTAAGTTTGGGGCAACACTAGCATTGTGGCCATGAAGACAATAGATAGGGTTCAGGCTCAAAGTAGGTGTGGGACCATACTATATTTTTAGCCGTGAGACCATGGATGTGGGTCCAGCTCTGGGTGGTTTTAAGGCCAGACTCAGGTTATGGCCATGGGTCTGTGGTGAGGCGTCAGTATCTGAGTACGTTTGGGGCCAGACTAGTACTGTGGCCATGGCGACCATGGAGAGGCTTCAGGCTCTGAGTAGGTTTTGGGGCTAGATTTGGATTGTAGCCATGGGGACCGGTGCAGGGGGTTCAGACTCTGGGTAGGTTTGGGGCCATACTGGGATTGTGGCCATGGGGACCATGGAGAGTGTTCAGATGCTGAAGGGGTTTGGGGCCAAAGGGATTATGGCCATGGTGCCAATGGAGAGGACTCAGACTCTGGCTAGGCTTGGGGCCGGCCCCACTCACTCTGAGTCCCAGGTGCAGGTAAGGGAACAGGGTCAGCTGCTTCCTCAGGGACCGAACAACAGATTGGTGTTTAAATCCACTTGCAGCGGTATAAGAAGTGGATTTGGGGTGGTGGGGCTTGGGGACCTGAGAGTGTCCTGCCTGTGGACGGTGAGATGAAGTGGGCAGGGCCTGTGTGAAGGGAGGCAGAGCGAGCGAGCGTGCTATGGAGAAGCCTGAGAAGAAGGGACGTAGAGGTGGTCGCCACGTCAGGGCTGTCTGGCCGTGAGTTAGATGAGAACAGAACACCAGGAGGCAGGTCACTGGTGCGTGCGGTGACTACTGTGGAGAGTGGGGGGGGGGCAGTGCGTGGTGAAGCAGTAGAGGCTGCAAGGGTAGACCATGGGGACCACTGCTCTGCAGGGGTTTAGAGGAGGCGGCAGGCGCTGGAGGTGTGTGTGGGCTCGGGGGTGTGCTGGGGGGAGTCTGACCCTCGGTGAGGGACTTCCAGGTGTGGGTGTCTGTAAACAGGCCGTCTGCTCAGAGGGATGGGCTGAGGGTGCGTGAGCAGGCACAGACAGGGCCAGGACCTGGAGTGAGCGAGAGGGCCAGGGTCCCGGGCACAGCTGGGGTCACCCGACAGGGCTGCTCAGCTGGAGAGGTGGGGGCAGGCCGTGGCTCTGGGTGTGGGGACAGTGGGTTGGGAAGGGGGCCAGTGTGAGGCAGCTTTTGTGATCACGAGGCCTCGAGTCTGAGAGTGGGTGCGTTTTCTTAAGGGACTGTCGCTGAGGCCGGGCAGATGTAGTTCCGGAACTGGGAGCAGAGCTGGACTGGAGGAGGTGGTGCTCATGGGCCATGTACAGCCCCAGGCCCGATGATGGTGAGGGTGGCGGTGATGGGGAGCCACCCTTTGTAGCCGCCCCATGAGGTGCCGTGTACTGGACTAGGTTCCCTCGGTGACTTGTCAACGATCCTCACAGCCACCCGGGAGCCTGAGGCTCTGGGAGGTGCGGGGGCCCAGCAGGGAGGTTCAGGCCTGGGGCCCCGCACTGCCCACTGCACAGCTGTGTCCTCCCGGGAGGAGGAGGGAGGCGCCCACAATCCAGGTGCGAGGAAGGGGGTGCGTGCTCTCAGATCTTCTGTGATCACAGGCCATGTCTGTCCCTCGGCCCCTCCTTTGCACATATGGAGTGGGGCGATGGTGGTGCTGCCCTCCCGAGGTGTCAGAGGGTTGAGTCCTATGTGCGTGGGTTATGCCCACCCCTAGCACCCGGCATAGACGCAGTGCATGTGGCCCAGTACTGGCCGTCCTCGCTCTTGTGTTTCCTTTCTCTAGGTTCGGGTCGGGGTTGGGGGGGGGTGCCTTTTGATAGTGGAGAGCGGTGGGGCAGGAAGGGGTCACAGGAGGGTCCCACCCAAAGGGATGTGGAGGAGACACCTGCTGGGGCCAGCTGCGATCACAGCGCTGAGCTGAGATGTCAAGGATGTGGGCTCGGCAGCCCCGGGCTGGGCACCGGGAGATGAGTTCAGCAGTGCCTCGGTGGTGGCCACAGGCCCCAAGCGGGTTGGGGTGGGGGCCGTCAGGAGAAGAAGCCAAGCCCGGGACTGTGTGCTGGGAGGCGGCTGCGGCCAGCTGGCTGAGCTGTGAACCCGGGGGCCCTGCCGCTCTGGGTTCTCCTGCCTCAGTGTCCCCTGGGGTGAAACCGAGCCCATGCTCTCCTGGCCAGCTCTCCTCCAGCTGGCCCTGCCCTCCTGGGGGCTCCCAGAGGCTCGGCTGATGGCCAGGTCATCCCGACGCGCAGCCCCTTTCTTGGGGCCTGTCAGCCGACTGTAGGGCTCGAACGAAGGAGTCCGGGTCAGTGGGGTCTTGGGCCGCCCCGGGAACACTGCAGAGCGGTCTGGCCCGTGGTCGGGAGCTCGGAGCACCGAGCGTGGCGCTCGTGGCCATTGGCAGTTCCGTGTTTCCGCAGGCCCGGTGAGGCCCGGGAGCTGGAGGGCCATGCAGTTCGGCTGCCTCTCCTTCCGGCAGCCTTACGCGGGTTTCGTGCTGAATGGCGTGAAGACAGTGGAGACACGTTGGCGTCCAGTGCTGAGCGGCCACCGGAACCGGACCATCGCCATCCACATCGCTCACCGGGACTGGGACGGCGCCACGTGGAGGGAGCTGCTGCTGCAGAGGCTCGGCATGACCCCCACACAGATTCAGGCCCTGCTTCAGGAAGGGGAAAAGTACGGCCGCGGCGTGATAGCTGGCAAGTGCTGGGCAGCAGACGTGGCTCCCACACCCTGAGGGCTCCTCCCCAGGACCAGGCTCAGGAGCTTTCTGGCTTGCCTTCCTTTGAACTGCTAGGCATGTGGGTGGTGCTTTCTGGAAGACTCCCACCTTCCTGGGGGCAGGGGGGCCCTGGGCCGGGGGCGGGGACTTTGCTGAGGCCCCATGACCTCAGGGGAACCCTGCATCTGCTCTGGGCCTCAGGTCCCAGTTTTGATCTGAGAGGCAGGGCCAGGTTCCAGGTCTCCATGTGGGATTTGTCTGTGGGTGTGTACGTGTCCACCCATGTGTCCGCGGATGAGTGTGTGCGTGTGCACACGCGCATAGGTGCGGCAGAGACCATGGGAGGCACCCGGGACCGGCTGTGGGTCGGGGTAGCCTCCTCACTCAGGCTGTTGCTGGCTTCCGGTGCGATGCCCCGCCCCCACTGTCCTGGCGTCCTGGGTAAGTTCCCTAACCCTCGGTGGTGGGTAGGGCCCCACAGCAGCCTCTGCCACCTGCCGAAGTGCTTAGGGACCTGATGGCCCGTGTCTGCCCCTGCCTCCCACCCCACATCGTCTGCTGCCCTAAGCAGTCTGGCTGAGTCCAGCCCATGATCTGGGTGTGCTCATTGAGGACAAGCCCCTCCACTTCACTTCTCTCCCTCCCTCGGCTCCCCCAGCATTCCCTGAGCAGAGTTTGGCATGGCGGAAATGTTTGGTCACAGGGGCCCGGTATCCTCTGCATCCCCTTGGTGAGCCCCTCCTGGTCTCCAGGGCGGGTAACTGTCAGTAACCGTGTCCTCTGCCAGGCGGGCCTGGGTTCCCAGAGGGAAAAACCAGCGTGTGCTTGTCCTTGTGCGCAGGGCTCGTCGATGTTGGAGATACCTTGCTGTGCCCGGCGGACTTAGCTCCTGAGGAGCTGCTGGAACTGGAAACTCAAGCTGTACTGACTGGCCTGGAGCAGAAGTACCTCACCGCACTCTCAAACCCTAGATGGTTGCTGGAGCCCATCCCCGGGAAAGGTGGAAAGGATGTCTTCCAGGTAGACATCCCAGAGCACCTGATCCCCTCGGGGCAGGAGGCCTGAGGCCATTGCAAGGGTACGGAGCCAGCAGTGGGACGCGGACCATCACCACCCTTGGCGCTGCAGACACGGGAAGCGGTCAGGTCTGGCAGTGCCACCGTGCGCTGTTCATGGAAACAGGTGTGTCCACACACGCATGGGGGACAGGTCGGCAGACTTGCCTTGTGAGGTGCTTGCCTGGGTTCCTCGCCAGTCTCAAGGGCTTCGACCCTCAGGAGGAAGGGAGAGCTGCCCTGAAGGCTTTTGCGCTGCCGCTCATTTGGGCCCTGCTGATTTCTTCGTCGTACAAAGAATTACGTCTCAACAGACCCAGTTGGTGTGTCCCCCATCTTTGTTCTGGTCAAAGTCTGGGAATGTTGGAACAGCATCCGGGGGATGTTGTGGGAAGGCTGGGAGCGGGCACTCAAGGAAGGCCCGGGAGTGGCCAGCCACAGACGCCCCTGCTCACAAAGACGAGGATGTCAGACTGAGAAACGGCACCTGTCTTTCCTCGCAAGGGACTCTTGCTGTGTTGACAACACGTCCCATCCCATGGCCCCTGATGTATGCATGTTAGACTCATCGCGTGGCTACTTTGTATGCAAAGAAAGGATCCTCAATACAGCACTGATGGAAAAGTGATGGATTGCGTCATTGTGTGGTTTGTTGTTGTGGTTTTTGTGTGAGGTTTTGTGTGTTGTTGTGGTTGTTACCTGTGAGGACGCCGGGCCACCTGCACCCCCACCAGCCGTTGACTGGAATGGCCTGTCTCTTCTGCGCTGCACTCAAGTGGTCCTGCGTCCCTTGGCGGATGGGGTGGCCCTGCCTTTGAGTGGGCCTCTGTGGAAGGCACCTGGCTCTTTGGCCAGATGCACTCAGCTGCTGACCGGCAACTTCCCGGCATCATGGGGGGAGGGGGTCCCTGAGGAAACCCACCCTCCCCCATTTCAAGATAGGTCAGTGACATAAGGGGACTCTGCCGAGGTCTGGAGGGAGGCTATGCTCAGGTCCCCGCCCCCCCTGGGCTTGCCTCGCCCCTCCCTAGCCGGCTCCTCCGCTGGGTGTGCAAAGATGCTGCTGTTTCAAAGGAAAGAGGACTCTCGGGGGCCAAAACCTGTCCTGGGCCAGGACTCCCAGCCTCCTTGGGGGTATCCGATGAGGCACGGGTAGCATCGAAAGTGAGAAAACAACACAGACTCGCCTTGCTCAGTAGGTCATTTATTTACTGCCAGAGTTTTGCTTTTCTTTATTAAAGCCGAAAATAGATTTGCGGTTACAGAGTGGTGTTTTTATCTGTCACCATTGGCCTGTGAGCTTAGGGACCCGGATTTTCCTTGAAGTGTTCACAGAGTGCACACTTGTAATCCGAGGAGCCCTCGTGCTCCTCGTTCTCACTTGGGGCCTCGTTTGGGGACATGACCGAGAGGGCAGCCAAGAGGATGGAATAACAGGTGTTGTAGAGTGACATCACTGACCTGTAATCTGGGTAAACGGGGGGTGCGGGGGGCAGTTCCCCTGCGCCATCCCTCCCGGCCAGGGCCGGGGATGCGAACATCACATTTCTGGAGGTACCCTCCCCACTGGGACCAGCCAGCTCACTGGGGCCATGATTTTCGGTGGCGTACCCGGCTACACTGCTCAGAGACCAGATGCCAGAGAATGTGAACGACTGGGTGCCACTGGGTCCCTGAGCATTTGGGGCTTCCCTGGGGGCCTTCTTGTCCTCTTTGGTGGATTCCTGGTGATGGATTCGTGGAGAACGTCTTGTGGCTGCCGTGGGCTTCTTTCTCTTGGGAGTGGTTGCGCTGCTCCCTGAGCACGCAGTGGTGGTTTTCAGGTCACCTTTTCTCTGGACATTGTCAAGGAACAAGGGCCTGTCTCTCTGAAAGTTGGAATTTCGGTAGATCTGAAACAAGAGTCCTCATGTTAGTCACTGTGGGAGGGGAAGGTTCATGGCGGCCGCAGCCACCAAGGCAGCCACCCCCCACCCCCACTGTCACAATGGCCAGGTTCCATTGCGATGGCATCCCTTTAGGTTGCCCACCGGGGCTGTCCAACCCGAGAGGCCAAGCTCATGAACTACACATGATATGTGGGCTCAGGTGTCCACGTGCCTATTTGACATGACCTAGCCTGTGTCTGGGCCCAGCAGCACTCTCTCCCTGAGGGGCTTGTAGATTCGAGGGGAAGGCCTAGCCTTTCTCTCCCTTGTTAACAGGGTCACGGGAAAGAGATTGTCCTGGGAAAGGAAACCCTTCTGGGAGGGGAGTCATCTAAGTCCGCTGGGACTATGTGAGTGGGACAGACAGAGAACAGGGGAGACAGGGGAGGGGGCAGGCGAGGCCTTTGTACTTTACCATCATTTTCTTGTTCCCCAGAGAGTGACCTGAGGGGTTGCTGGCTCGGATTTTGCTGAACCCGTACAGGTTCATGAGGCGGATGAAGCTCTTTAAGCTGTCGGTCTCGAAGATCCTCTCTGCGCCTCTCCGGTGAAGAACCTCCCGCTGGAAGAGGTCTTCGTCGATGACCACGGCGTCTCCGTCCTCGTTCCAGCGCACCGACGTGAAGGCGTCGTCCTCCACGATCCTCCAAAGCTTCCTCGGGAAGGAGAGCCCGAGAATGTTTTCTTCCACGTTGGCGGCACCATGGTCTTGGGCCTGTGGCTGTGGGTTGTCTTGCGGTCCTGGATCTCGGTTCACAGCTTCATCCTCATTCTTCTCGAAAATCTCCCCAGAATCCACATTTGGATCCGGGGATAAATCAGACGGGATCCCTGTCGCTGGCTCTCCATCCCCAGGTGGGGCCAGCTTGACTTCATACATCTTGTCGGTACCCTGACTAGCCATGGAGCCAGTCTAGATCAGGAGCATCTTTGCCCCGAGACTGTCTCACTGGACGTTCGAGTCAGAAATGCCTTGGGCCAGTGCAGGGACGCCCAATAAATAGTGTTCACAGGATTCTAGAGCCCGGTCGTGGGGCAACCAGCTGCCTGAGTCCCCACCCTCTGTCACGTGATGTCACAAAGGTGGCTCAGAGCCAGTCTGCACAGGGAGCCCTGGCCAAGGCTGGGGGAGGGGCCACGCACAGGGCCCCCAGCTCCTCTCTTGTCTCAAAGTACACAAAAGTATGGTCCACCTTGCCCAGAAAGGCTCTCGTCTGTAGCCAGGCACATTGCTTCCTGGGGCCCGGCCCAGGGAGGGTAGGGAAACCCAGATCCCAGCTCCTTGCCCACCCCTAGAGACGGCGGGGGGGCACCCACTGAGGGCCTCCGATCAGCTCAAGGGCCAGGCCCTGCATGGTCCTGGCTTGGCTACCGCCCAGTCCGCCCCAGTCGGCGGGGCCCTCGGGGGGCAGTCCCTGGAGGTCCCGTTGGCCTAGTCTCACTCGGTAGCCCCCCTCTTCTTTGTGACCCCCCCCACTTCCTGCTATGGTCTCTCCCACCTGCTCCTGCTGGCAGTTGGTCCTGCTCAGCTGGGCCTGAGCATACAGTCCCCCGTTCCCATCCCTGGGTCAAGTTGTCCCCAGAGTAGGGCTGTGCTCAAGCACGGTGGGAGCATACCTCTTGTTCCTCGACCTCAGTGTCCCCCACAGCACCCCCTCCTCTGCTGTGCCATAGAGTCTCCTGTGAGCTCAGCTTGTCCCTGCTCTCGTCCCTCTCCACGTCACAGTGTGATTGCTTTTGGTTTCCACCTGTTCCCTCGAGAAATTACCCTCGCCACCCAAGATGGGCTCACCCTGGGGACACTTGAGTTGGCCCGTTGCGGCCCTCCCGCACACACCTGCCTCCAGCCTCCCCCAAGGCTGGCTGCCTCTGAAGCCCTGCTTCCTGGCCTGGTAGAGGGGTTTGGGCAGCCTGCCCAGATTTCCGGCCCCCCGCTTCCAAACTGGATCTCCTGGGAGCATTTCCCCTTTCAATGCCTTGATCGTGGGGTGCGGCATATGTTGTGTTGAAACAAATCACTTCACAGACCCGCTCCCAGGCCGGCCCCACCGCCCTCGCCCCGAGCCCACGCCCACCCCGACTCCCGTGTCGCCCTCCCGCCTCCACCTCACTGGCAGATGCATTGAGTACTGGTGTTGGCTCCGGGCTGATGTTTCAAAGGGCCTGCTTCCTACAGACTCACTTGCGAGCAAGATTCCTATTCGGTTAGTGGGATGGGACTAGCAGCCAACGTGGAGTACCTGAACCCAGGAGAGCCGGGGTGTGGGCCGGGACAACACCCGGGTCAAAGTCATCTTCACGTATGAGAGGGCGGGACGGCGGTGTGGGGGATACATGTTCTCTCCCCCCAGGGCCACTCTGTTCTCCATCCTCACTGGTGCCATGGCTAGGCCGCCCCCCCCCCCACCGCTCCCCGGGAGGCCCTAGCTCCTTGTGTCAGCTCCGCCACCCAGAAGGGCCAGTCGCCCTCTCTGAGGCTCAGTCCTCTGTGTCTAAACAGGGAGCACCATGCAGGTTTGAGAGAGAGCCTCCCGAGGGGACTTTGAGTCCAAAAGTTGGAACCCTCGATTAGCCCCCGGCTCGAGACGCGGGCCTGCTTCATGGTCTTCGTGCTTCTCCACACTTTCCCTGGTGTTCACTCTAGAGTCAGCAAGGGCTGGCGGGGCCTGCCGTGAGACCTGAGCAATTCAGTGGCAGCTTCAAGGAAAGCCACACTTTAAAAGCCATTGCTGGCTTCTCCGAAGGGGGCTCCTGGACTCTCCAGCTTCTGTCAGTTGCAGCCCTAAGACTTTCCCAGAGCTCGTTCGAGGATGAAGCGGGTACTTTGCCGAGGCCTCGGCGAGCTCCGAGCTCTGCTGGTGCCGTCAAGGGACGGGCCCGTTGGGTGGGAGGGAAATGGGAGAGGAATGGCTTGGGGATGCACAGTCTGGTGCTCCGCAGAGCACGCAGGCATTGGGTGGGGTCGGGCTGGCTTGAGGCCCTCTCAGGTCCTAGCTCTTCTGTGGGACCCTTGCCTGACGTTCTGTGTTTTGAGTCCCCAAATCTCGGCTGGGGCCGAGTCAAGGACAGCAAGTGCATCTTGTCCCCTGAGGAGGACAGAGCCACAGTGCCGTCTTGGTTGAGGGCACTGGCCTATGGGAAACTCGGCCTCCCGCGGCTAAGCCATCTGGGCCCTGGCATGTCAGCCCGGGCCCCGGGGCCGCCACGGAGACGGGCCTTCTTTGCTTCCTTGCTCAAGACCCCTTGGCAGAGAGGATTGCTCTGGCATGGCCCAGAGGCCCCAGAGCTGGCCAGAGCCCTGGGCCGGTGACTCCAGCAGGACACGGCCAGGTGGGCTAGGAGGACGGCCACCCCGAAGGGGACACTAGGTCCGTGTGAACTCGCCACAGCTTCTGCGTGGCCCTGGGGAAAGTGCTGAGCGCTGGGCCTGGGGCCCAAGGCCCTTGGGCCATCTGGGGCTCCCCGGGGCCCAGCAGCCACCCCTCCCCGGCCTCATCCCTGCAGGCGCCACCCTTGCCCTGTCATGGGTCCCTGCACACTTCAGGGGCCTCCTCAGCCCCATCAGGAGGAAGCCTGTGTGGCAGCCGTGGCCCCCGGGGCAACGTCCCAGGCTGCCTCCTCCTCCTCCCCGGGCCCAGAGGCCCGCCCCCCCACCCCGTGGCCTGCACTTGCGCTGTGGGGCACAGCACCCCGGGCCGGGCCCCCCGACACCGTGCTCCCCAACCTCGGGTCCTGTAGGGCCCCGCACCAGCCCCAGGCCCCACGGCGGTGGGTCTGATCACAGCAGCTGCGTCCCGGGGCACCCCGCTCACATCTTCCTGCACAGGTGCCACTGTTTCCCATGCAGCTCACAGTGGCAGACTGCCGGCCACGTGGAGCCCGCCTGCCTGCCATCCGACCCCACCCACCTCACCCTACCTCTGCTGGGAACACGAGCTGGAGCCCCACGGTTCTGAGACCCCAGGCCTGGCTCCCTCTCGAGCTGCCGACCTGAGTCCCCTCCCCGCGCGGTCTGTCGCTTGCCTTTGTCCAGGAGCCTGCTGGGCCCGGAACAGATCACCTCACAACCGGATGGCTTAGGAATAAGGAACAGTCATTTCTCCTGGTGCTGGAGGCTGGAATTGTGAGGTGCCAGCAAGGGGGAGCCAGAGTCCTGTCCTGGCTCCAGCTGACACCTCCTCCTGGGTCCTCTCATGTTGGAGGGACCTGGGGAACTCTCTGGAGCCTCTCTTAGAAGGTGGAGCCCCATCCAGGAGGGTTGCGCCCTCTGAAGCACCTCCCAGAGGGCCTGTCGCCAAACGCCATCGTGTCTGGCACTTGGGATTTCCACACATGTTGGGGGGGATGGGGCACGTTCCGACCATAGCGCTCCCATCCTGCCTGCTGCCCCCCTGGCCATAGGCCCCTGGGCGGAGTCCTGCTGGGAGGGGCTCCCCTGTGACTGGACCTGTGCCAGCGCCACCCAGGGGTGCTGCTGGCCTTGCAGCCTCTCCTGGTCTGGTCCTCTTCCTGGAGCAGCCCCAGATCCCTGGAGCCCCCCGCGATTGCTGATGGGCCCTTGGGAAGCGACAGGTCTGTCCCTCAGAGGCTGGTGTGGATCCAGGGTGAGGTACCAGGGTTCAGCAGTCAGTTGAGGGGCCCCTGAAGACGGCGAGGCCAGAAAGGCATCGGAAAGCTCCTGCCCGTCACGGGGACTCCTGCTGCTGTAGAGAAGCCACTGCCTTGGGAGAGGCCGACCCCACAAGCCTGGCCGGCTGGCTTGCACACCAAGCCCAGTGTGCACGTGTCCCCGGTGGCTGGGCCGCCTTGGCGTCCCCGGTGGCTGTGCTGGAGGGGAAGCAGGCAGCCCCACAGACAGACCCCGAGCTCTGGGACCGTGGCTTCCCCGGGGGGCCCCCACGCGGGGCCCACATCTCTGCAGATACCTTGGGGCCCATCCTGCAGGTGGATTCCTTACAGACACGCATGACACGGGGCTTGTCCTCTCCTGCTGCCCGTGCACACGGCATTGTGACCCAGACCCGAGAGGGGCTCCTAACTCAGGATGCCTGCCAAAGGGGCGAGGCCCGGGGAGGCCCTGAGAGGCTCCAGGAGTGGAGCGGGGTGCCCCAGGAGCTCAGTGCAGATCTGCTCAGACCCACTCGAGTGGACGGAGCTCTGCTGTCGCCTCCTCATGCAGGATGGCCCGGCTCCCTGCAGTCTGCCACGAGGACTGGTGGCCTATGTCCCCCTCCTTTCTCCTGCTGCACCTACCGGGTTGTGAGGGGCCTCATGCGCCACCCACCCCCACCCCGGGAAGGCCTTGCTCCTTCCTCGCCCCCTCCCGACCAGGATGAAGAGTGACTTACACCCATTCCACAAACTAGACAATTCAGGATGTCCTCCCCGACTGCCTCTGGACCGTGCCGGGTGTTTCTGGTTCCTTCTACGACAAAGGTGCTATGCGAACATGCTTTGACACCTACTGCCCAGGACGCCTCCAGGCCAGTGGGTCTGGGGGACAAGCCTGGGTAATGCGAATAATGTAGTTCGGTTACTGACCTGACACACTGATTTTGTAATCGCGGAGGAAAAGCAAATCCACCCCTGGGCACACGGGGGAACGGGGAGAGCTTTGGGATCTTGGGGTTCCGGAAGTGCTCCTGGAAGCTTTGCCCTCCTCCCCAGGAAAACCCCCATGCTGCCTGTGTGAAGGCCACGCAGCCAGCGGCCACAGTGACTACTGAGCCTTGTAGCACCGTGACACACATGGGGCGTGGACAGGCAGGGTGGCCAGGATCCCCCGCAGTTGTCCACTCTGCATACAGAGACAGCAGCACATTCCACACGGGAAGGGCTCAGCCCTACCAGGCTGCCCACGCCGACCCCGCCAGTCCCAAACCCTGGAACGTTACCTGTCCCTGTGACCAAAAGGCTCTAAGGCAGAGCATCCCCAGGCCCACCCTGGGGTCCATGAAGTGGCCGGAGCAGCTCACAGAACGCAGGCGCACAAGTCACTTCCTCCATCACTGGTGGATCGTGAAAGGATATAGCTCAATAGCAGCCAGACACAAGAGCTGCACAGACCAAGTGACGTGGGAAGGGGTGCAGAGCTGCTGCTCTGTCCACGCGGCCCCTCTCCCACACCTCCCAGTTCACCAGCCTGCCAGCTCTCTGGCCCTGTGCCTCTGGGGTGTAGGGGAGGCTCCATCACCCGATCCCCAGCCCCTCTGCCCTCCCTGGGGCTGGGGGTGGGGCTGAAGGTTCCATCCCTCCACTGGCCTGGGTGGTTCTCCTGGCCACCAGGCCCTATCCCAAGGGGCTTCCCGGAGCCACCTCAGGGACGTAACAGAAGACACCCTCCTTACCCCCCACACACTGGAATTACAAGGGTTAGGGGAGCTCTGAGGCAGGACCCTGGACCAAGCCCAGATACACAGGAGAAATGGGTCTCGGTCCCGGGACGACCCACTCCAAATCCTCCTCCTAGGTCACAAGATCACGCCTACATTGCAGCTGTCTGAAGACCGCTGCCCTGAAAACGGTGCCCGAAGAGGTTTAGAGACCAGCTTTCAATTCCTGGACTATACACTCAGAATAACCATGGCGGGGTCACACGGTAATTCCATCCGTAATTTTTCCAGGGCCCGCCATACTCTTTTTCCAGAGCAGCTGTGACCGGGTAACATTCTCACAAGAGCACACAAGGGATCCCATTTCTCCACAGACCCTACACTGGAGAGGATAAGGCAACAAAACTGTACTTCTTGGGCTCAACGTTTCTGATGCGGTTGGGAAGAAACCAAATAGCGTTCCTTCCTGTCACAGGACAGTGCTCGGTCTTTGCAGGATCCAACAAGGATGCTCAGAGCAATTATCCACTTCAGACTTTGCTCCCACCCCTAAAGCACCCCTTCTCTAAGTAGGGCCACTGTCCCCCGCCCGCTGCATGCTCCTCAGCTGCACACGAGGAGTCACGCTGCCCACAGAGCCCCCGGGGCCCTGGGGCCTTGGCCCCTGGAGAGCCTGTCCCGGGGGTCGCCGCCCCCTCGTCACCCTTCCACCCCTTGGGGCTGGCGCAGGTCTCAGGGCACCCCTCCCCACCTCCCTGCGGGACAGCGGCTGCTACACACAGTCCCCGAAGGCGCGTGGCCACGGGGCCCTCGTGTCCTCACTGTTCACTCATAGGCCCTTGCAGGGAGCAGAGCTCAGCCGCTCTGTGGCCGTGAGGGAGCCACCAGCAGGGCTCCCCTGGCCTCTCGCGGACCCTTTCTCGTCCATTCCGCCGGCCCCGACCCATGCCGGAGCACACTGGTCTGGGTTCCTTGGGCCCTTGCAGAATGAACGGGCCAGGAGGCACAGGAAGCCAGAACAAAAGACTTTTCCTTTTTCTTGGCTGCACGTCCCGACCCTGTCTCTTGAGCTTCTGTCCTTGACGCTTTCCAACCCATTTTTTCCCCAAAGCCCTGGGATTCTGTCTGGAGTCTAAAGTACGTGGCTTGGTCTCTCATCTTGAATACTACATATAGTGTAAGTTCATATATATATACACATGCTATACATATATATGTATTTAGGAAAAAATATTAAATATATGTGGTTTTTTGTTGTCTTTTATACTTATGCTTCTACTGTCTCCACTTGTACATATCCCCCCGCCACTGTTCACCTCTTCCACCAGTATGTCCGCTTTTACAAACCAATTGCTTGATGTGACGTGTAGGTGCAGAAAACCTCGTCCTGCCTTGTTGGGAATGCCACTGCTACAAGTCCTCTAAACATATTTATGCAGTTTTAGATATGTACATGTATTCTTACCATATTATCCACCAACCGTATGGGAATGTACCCAACAAAGTTAAAAACTTTTCCACATGTGATCGTACGCATTGATGTTTATTATTGTTTTTGTCATCTTTTTTTCAAATATAGAGGTACCCAGATGTGTTTTAGTAGGTTACCTGATAAGCTGTAGTAAAACCAGCTAATGGATTCTGGGTGCTCTCAAAAGAAATGAGCTATCCAGTCATGAGAATTTTGGAGAAATTGAAATGCATATTACTGAGTGACCGAGTCCATGTGGAAAAGCTCCATGTTGTATGATTCGCAATTAATGACACTGTATAAAGGGAAATTTCTGGAGACAACGACACTATCATTGGTGCACAGGGCTGTGTGGGGAGGAAGCAATAGGCAGAGAAGTGAAATCCTCTGTCTAATACTATCCTGATGGATACACATCATCATACATGAGTTTAAACCCATAAAAATAAATACCAGGTGTGAAGATTAACGGGTTCTATGGGCTCTGTGTGATGTGGATGAATCAAGGGCCTTCATCAGTGATGAGCAGCGTGTGGCTGTGGTGGGGTGTTGGTATGAGGGAAACTATGTAGGAGCGTGGAAGCGGCTAAGTGGGAAATCTGTGTATAGTGCTGTCTGTTTCCCTGGACCTAAGTGTGCTCTACAAAATGGCAAGTCTTTCAAAACACACATAATATGAACAGCAGTATCAGAACAACACAGAAGAAAGCCCCCCGGGGGGGGGGGGGCCCTTAAGAGTGTGGGTGGATTCTGGTATCTGGGGTGGGGATGTAGGGGCAGCAGGGATGTGGGGAGAGAATGTAGGCTGCAGAGATGCAGAGGAAAGCAGGGGGATTCGGAACGACTTTCACCTTCTGCCCCTACTTCCTGGCACAAACCTGATGCATGACCTGGCAGGACACATGCCAGTAGCCCTGGGCAAGTATCAGGACAGCAGAGAACACGGCATTGTTTGAGGCAGATGCTTCTGGATTCTGGCATTAGCTATCTAAAATCACCTTACAGGGATTCCCTGAGTGGCGCAGCGGTTTGGCGCCTGCCTTTGGCCCAGGGCGCGATCCTGGAGACCCGGGATCGAGTCCCACGTCGGGCTCCCGGTGCATGGAGCCTGCTCCTCCCTCTGCCTATGTCTCTGCCTGTGTCTCTGCCTCTCTCTCTCTGTGTGACTATCATAAATAAATAAATAAATAAAAATTTATAAAAAATAAAATAAAAAAAATTCACCTTACAATTGGAAGATGTCCTTTTCAAAACTTATTAGAAGAGGATATAAAGACTAGAGCGGGAATAGAATAGTGGGTATTGACAAGTAGTATGAGAAGTTAGTCTTTCCTAAAGGCAGTATATACACAGGCCACACAGATATAAATAGGCCTGTAAGCATGCCAGCACTCATACGCGTGCACAGGACACACGCTAGGTAGAGAGGGACGGTGTGTTTCTCCCGATGACGCAGCATGTCAGGGGAAAACTCCCTGCAGTGGGCCCCGCAATACGGGACACCCCTAGACACCCTTGCAGCTGCTCGGCCGCCCCCAGGAAAGTAAACCTTTCACACGATGTCCCTAAAGTCTGGCTGCTGGCCAAGGGACCCCGTGGGAAGGGGCGCTTCCTCCCGGCCCCTGCCCCTGCCCCTGCCCCGGGGCTATGGGCGCTGCGGCTGCACAGCAGGCCTGTGTCCTGATGAGGGCCTCCTGGGTGAGGACTGAGAGCCGACCTGTGCCAGGACGCTGGGGGCCGCCGAACCCTGCTGTGCCCCTGCCGGCAGCCCTGGGCCACCCCGGGACCTGCAGAGCCGGTGGGGCCCGAGCCGCAGCAACCATCCCTCGGGCGCTCAGGGACGACACGTCGGGGCCTGAGAGGCTCGGTGTAAGGGGCACCGACTGAGGTCTGCAGAGAGCCGAGGCTGCAGCCCGCCCGAGTCCGGGGAGGGAGGACCCGCGAGAGGACCCAGGGAGCCTCCCACAGGTGTCCTCCTACCCCCGCCACGCAGAGCCCATCTCCCGCGGGCGTGCAACCAGCCCTTAGGGACCCCTGGCACGGGGTCCGGATGTGACGTGGGCCGACTTCCGCCTCGGAGGTCTGAGGGAGCGGAGGGCCTCGTGTGGGGGGCGCATTGGGGTCCCCTGGAAGGAGGCCAGGCCCGGGCCGGCGGCAGCCGGGCAGCAGGTAGCCCCGGGAGGGGGCTCGGAGGGCGGGGGAGGGGCCCTGGAGGGCGGCGGGGGGTGGGGGGGCCCTTTCTGAACCCTGAGAGACCACGCGGGGGAAGGCGGGAACGCGACGTCGAGCTGAGGCCTCGATGCCGGGGCCTGGGGCAGTGGCCTGAGAGGGGCAGGAGCACAGGGAGTGCCGGTGGGGACGCGGTGACACGGCGGGGACCCAGGAGCCCAGGACAGAGGGGACCCGGCGGAGGTCAGGGCCCACGGTGAGCCCGGGAAGGCCACGAAGGAGCGGGATGAGGCCAGATGGTGGCGGCGGGTGCGGCAGGCCTGGCACATCCGGGTACCCGAGAGCCTGAGGCCTGGTGTGGCGGGAGCAGACGCTGAGGGCTGAGGGGAGGGTCCCGGGGCTAAGGGGAGGCGAGGGATGGACCCTAAGGCGGACAGAGGGGACCCGGCGGAGGGCAGGGCCCATGATCAGCCCGGGAAGGCCGCGGGGGAGCGGGACGGGGCCGGATGGTGGCGGCGGGTGCGGCAGGCCTGGCACATCCGGGAACCCGAGAGCCTGGGGCCTGGTGTGGCGGGAGCAGATGCTGAGGGCGGAGGGGAGGGTCCCGGGGCTAAGGGGAGGCGAGGGATGGACCCTGAGGGGGACAGAGGGGACCCGGCGGAGGGTAACAAGGGCTGTGAGGCCCCCTGGGATGGGGACTTGCCCTCACGTGGGAGTATTGGTGCTCAGACTTCCACATCCGGGCCTCCCGAGACAATGGGAGCCCCTGGCGTCAGGAGCAGGGCTTAGGACACGTGGGCAGAGGGGGGCCCCCGGTGCTGCTGGGAATCCCAGTGAGGATGCAGAAGAGGCCCGGGGGACCCCACACCCCAGCCCAGAGTTAGTCCGGGGAAGGTCGTGGGAGGGGGGATGGGAACACGTGGTGAGGCCCCACTTCCGCATCGGGGTCTCTGAGAGACTAGGTGTTAGGAGCAGCTCTTAGGTGGTCAGACGCGATGGCTGAGGAGCTACGGGAAGGCAAGATATGAATCCTGAGGGAGGACAGAGGGGACCCGGCGGAGGTCAGGGCCCACGGTGAGCCCGGGAAGGCCGCGGAGGAGCGGGATGGGGCCGGATGGTGGCGGCAGGTGCGGCTGGCCTGGCACATCCGGGTATGCGAGAGCCTGAGGCCTGGTGTGCCGGGAGCAGACGCTGAGGGGGGCGGAGGGAGGGTCCAGGGGCTAAGGGGAGGCGAGGGATGGACCATTGACAGGGACAAAGAGGACCCTGTCGGAGGGTCATAAGGGCCCCCTGGGATGGGGACTTGCCCTCACTCACATGGGAGTATGGGTGCTCAGACTTCCACATCCGGGCCTCCTGAGGCACTGGGGGCCCCTGGCGTCAGGAGCAGGGCCTAGGACACGTGGGCAGAGGGGAGGGCCCCGGGTGCTGCTGGGATTCCCAGTGAGGATGCGAAAAGAGGCCCGGGGGACCCCGCACCCCAGCCCAGAGTCGGTCCCGGGAAGGCCATGGAGGAGCGGGACGGGGCCGGATGGTGGCGGCGGGTGAGGCAGGCCTGGCCCATCCGGGAACCCGAGAGCCTGAGGCCTGGAGTGGCGGGAGCAGACGCTGAGCGGGGGGTGAGGGTCCAAGGGCTCTGGGGAGGCGAGGGATGGACCCTGAGGGGGACAGAGGGGACCCGGCGGAGGTCAGGGCCCTCGGTCAGCCCGGGAAGGCCGCGGGGGAGCGGACAGGGCCGGATGGTGGCGGCGGGTGCGGCAGGCCTGGCACATCCGGGTACCCGAGAGCCTGAGGCCTGGTGTGGCGGGAGCAGACGCTGAGGGCGGAGGGGAGGGCCCCGGGGCTAAGGGGAGGCGAGGGATGGACCCTAAGGCGGACAGAGGGGACCCGGCGGAGGGCAGGGCCCATGATCAGCCCGGGAAGGCCGCGGGGGAGCGGGACGGGGCCGGATGGTGGCGGCGGGTGCGGCAGGCCTGGCACATCCGGGAACCCGAGAGCCTGGGGCCTGGTGTGGCGGGAGCAGATGCTGAGGGCGGAGGGGAGGGCCCCGGCTGCTGGGATTCCCAGTGAGGATGCAGAAGAGGCCGAGGGTCCCCGCACCCCAGCCCAGAGTCAGTCCCGGGAAGGTCGTGGGGGCGGGGGGCGTGGGAACACGTGGTGAGGCCCCACTTCCGCATCCGGGTCTCTGAGACACAGGCCTAAGGCGCGTGCCTCCGTCAGGTGGGCAGAGAGGAGGCCCTGCAGTCACCGGGCAAAGGTTCGAACCCTCAGGGAGAAAAGAGGAGTGCTCTAGGTGGTGGGGTCCTAGTGTGAGTCCAGGAAGGCCCGTGGGGGGTGGGAGTGCGGGCCGAGTCCGGACGTCGGCATCTGGGTCTCGGGGAGTCAGGAGGCCTTGGCGTCGGAACAGGGCCTCCCTCAGGTGGGCAGGGGGAGTGCCCAGGTCCTGCTGGGATTCCCCATGAGGTTGCAGAGGGAGGACGGAGAAACACAGGACAGTCTGGGAAGGCCCCTCGCGGGCCGGGGAGGAGACGGGCATTTGGGGAGTCCAGACAGCCACATCCGGGTCTCAGAGCATGCAGAGGCCTGGTGTCAGGAGCAGGGCCTCAGGTGGGCAGAGGGGAGGGGCCAGGTCCTGCTGGGATGTTCAGTGAGGATGCAGAGGGAGGACCCAGGGACCCTGCACCCCAGCCCAGAGTCAGTCCCGGAAGGTACGTGAGGGGTGGGGGATGGGAACACGTGGTGAGGCCCAAATTCTGTATCTGGGTCTCAGAGCATCCAGAGGCCTGGTGTCAGGAGCAGGGCCTCAGATGGGCAGAGGGGAGGGCCCAGGCCCTTTGAGGAGACAGGGCCCATCCCATGACAGATAGAAGAACTCTGTCCCTGCTGCAGCCCTGGGGGCCCCTGGTTACAGAGGTGGTGTCCAGTGAAATATGTTTGAACCTTTGGAGAGATCTTGGGACCTGGGTCCGAGGGGAAAGGGCTCGGGTCGGCTCGGGGCCCCAGCACAGACTGTCTGGGGAGTCCGGATAGCAACCAAGGGAAGCCTGAGGGACCAGGCACCCCAGAACAGAGGCCTGCTTCCCCACAGATGTCAACCCCGAGCAGCAACCTAGGGAAGCTCCCCATCTTGGGCAGAGGGCACTTGGGCTGCCTTGACCTCCACATCTAGGGCTCAGAGAGACAGGGGTACTGGTGGAAAGAGCAGGGGAGGGCCAGGGTTCTCCTGGAGTCAAGAAGAGGACAAGAAGGAGGACTGAGGGACCCTGGACCCAGCAGGGAGTCAGTCCCAGGAGGCTCCTGGGTGGGAGCACGATGAGACGGGGCAGGTGCTGACTTCTGCTCCAGGTCGTGAGACAGAGAGCTTGTCGTAAGGAGGGCTCTCGGGCAGCAGAGCCGAAGGCACAGGCCATCCAGGGAGTCCAGATGGGGTACAGAGGGACCCCAAGGAACCCGTGTGAGCCTCTGCCATCAGCCCGGGGACTCCCCAGACTTGGTAGCCTGTTGTGACGTCCAGTCTTTGCCCGCGGTTCTCAGGGCAGTGAGGGCTTTGGTCTGAGGGAACAGGCCTGGAGATGGCAAAGAGAGGACCGGATGTGCTGCGGTCAAGTGGAGATCCCCGAGGGAGGACTCAGGGAGGCGCCCGGACTCCACAAGAGGGACAGCGCCCTGAAAGCTGGCCCTGCTGTCGGCCCCGGGAGGTCTGTGTGTGCCCTGTCCACAGGCAGCGTGTCAAGACTGCCTGACCAAGGCTCGGGCCCTGGTTTAAAAACTGAGGGTCAGGAGCGAGTGGGACTGGATGGAAGGCTCCAGAGGTACGACCTGGGAGACCCTGGATAGAGGGGCTGGTCCTGGGAGAGTCAGGCCCGGGGGGGCCCTGAGCAGAAGGAGGACAAGCAGAGTGTGCGGGCTTCCGCCTCCGGGACCCACAGAGGCTGGGGCTGGGGGTAAGAGGCAGGTCCTTGGGTTTGGCAGCAGGGAGGGCCCAGATCCTGCCAGAGTCAAGGTGAGGACCCTCGGAGAACTGAGGGGACTCTGGTCCCCAGGACAGAGTCATCAATGGGAGGCCCGGGGGACCAGAGTCATCAATGGGAGGCCCTTGAGCAGGCCACCTAAGGCGCACCCCGAATTTGGCCTTGGATCTCAGCAATGCATGGGGCAGTCAGAGGAAAACGGACTCAGGACAGCTGAGGGCAGGGCCCCCGGTCTGGTTGGCGTCCGGGAGGGATGCAGAGTGAGAGTTGAGGACCTTAGAGCCTAAAACAGACAGTGATTTGATTGCCCTTCGGCATCTTCTTGGCCATCCCCCTGGAAGAGGGGAGCAGCCGACCTGTTTCCTGACTTCTGCACCCAGGGTCCCAGGAGGTGCCAGCCTTGGTCCTATAGTGTGGCCTCAGGTCAGGAGAGGGTGGAGTCTCACGATCCTGAGGGAGGACTAAGCAGACCCCCACCCAGACGTAGGGGACCCAGCGAAAACCTGCCCCTGGGGTCAGCCCTGCAAGGCCAGGCCAGGGGTCAAGAAAAGTGAACACCCTGCTTTCTCCACTGGGTCCCAGGGTGTTCGGGGCCTTGGCCTGCGGGTGGGATGCACACTCAGGTGAGAAGGGATAGTTCCAGGTCCTGCCGAAAATACACATGAGCACCCTGAGGACAGAGTGGACTCCTAGCCCAGGACAGAGGGGCCAGCCAGCGCTCCCAGCTCTCTGTGAACTGGGTGGAATGTAGGTGGAGGGCAAGGACTGCTGCCACCTCCCCCTCCTCTCCCAGTTCTCAGGGAGATGAGGACCCCGCTGGGAGAGGTCCCAGTCAGGGCTTGGGAGCAAGCCCACCCGGGGGATAGATACCCAGGAGTCCTGGGGCCTGCCAAGAGTCAGTACGGGGACCCCCAACCCCCCGCCCCCACATTGAAGGGGTGAGTGGCCCCCAAGACAGCCCTCAGGCCCAGGAGGGGATGGCCCAGAAATATGGGTGCCCCTCCCTGGCAACCCTGGGAAGGGATGGGGTGGTGGGGCCTGTCCCATGGAGCCCTTCCTCCTCTCCAGATCCCTGGGCTCAGGGAGGGGAGGGCCTGGGCCTGAGGGTCTGGACTCAGATCAGCAGAGGAGGCGGGTGCCCTGCCCTGGCCCCGGTCCCAGCCCTGGCGGGGCTCGAGGTGAGAAATGAAGGGATGTCTTCCTCAGCAGGACCCCTGGGGACCAGGCCGCCCCGGCCGCTTGTGTGAGCCATGGGGAGAGGCGGGACGGGTGGGCCGACTGATTTCTCTGGACTTTGGCTGGTGGAGGGTCGTGGCAGGGGCCCTTGCAAGAAGGTGCAAGGAGGGTGGCCTCAGGGCCAGCCAGGGAGTCTTCCCAGGCCTTGTGTAGGGTCCAGGTGAAGAGCGAGAGGCGCCCTATCCCAGCCCAGATGGAAGCCAGAGCTGGGCCATCCCTCCCCAGATGCGTGATCCATGATCCATGATCCCTTATTTGTTGGCTCTGGACGAGCCCTGGAGACCTTTGGCAAGCCTGCCCAGAGCCGGTTCCCTGGCCTCCTCGTGTGGGGAGTCGGGGCAACCTGGTCTTGTGGGGACGCTTTGGCCTCAGGCTCGCCGATGGAGGCCTGGGGCACAGACCCTGCCAAGGGCCAAGGGCCAGGGGCCAGGGATGGGGCCTGGGTTGGGGCCAGGGCAGGGGCCAGAGCAGTCCCCTGAGAGGCCAAGGAGGGGACCACCCTGCCTGGCGTGCGGGACCTCCCAGGATGGGAGCCAGCCCTCCTGTCCACACTGGGGCCCAGGGCTGGGCTCACAGTCTACACCCTGAGGTGCCCCCTGCTTCCCTCCTGCAGGGCCTCCAAGAACTGGCAGCAGAGCCCTCGGTCTGAGGTGGGAGCGCTAAGGTCGCAGAGCACAGGAGCACAGCGTGTGGGCCGGTGCCACTGGTCCAGGTGAGGTGCATGCTCTCTCTGAGCCTGGCGCCAGGACCTTGCCTCACCAGGCCTGCCCAGCCGAGCCCAGCACACAGGGGAGCCCTGGCAGCTGAGCCCGACACTGCCCCCTCGCTGCCCTGGCCACTCGGGTCTCTCTAGGCCAGGCTGCTCCCGCACCAGCCCTTTCACCTCTGTGGTAAGGTCCTGAAGGACAGGCTTTGTGGGGTGCATGATCAGGGTGGGTAGAGATAGCTGCAGGCACTGCAGGGAATCGAAATGAACCTTGAAGGGGCGGAGGGGATTCCCCACCCACACAGAGTGGGCCCCGGTGTCCCGGCCTCGGCATCCTCAAACACCACTTTCCGGGGTGGCTGCAGGTGCTGGATGCACCCATCTTCTTGGGCTCCGGGAGGTGAGTCTCCGTTCAGAGGGGTGGCTTCAGGTCAATAGCAGAATGCACATGTGGTGGGCAGGGAAAAGAGGTCAAAGATTTGCCAGGCATCAAGCAAAGGACACTTTGGGAAGACTGAGGGTATGGAGGTTCCCCCACCTTCAAAAGAGAAGAGCCCTTAGAGAGTCCAGGTTCCCTGTTCTCAGCACAGGGAGGGCTGGACGGGGCCTGATCCCGAGCGAGGGCTGGGGGTGCTCAGGGATGTGGGGCCCATGGTCTGTAGGAGACCTCACGGCCGCAGATGGAGGATCGCAAGATTCCCCCAGGCAGCAATGTGAAGGCCCCGAGGGAGGACCGACTGGACCCCCAGAGTCCGGCCTGCCTGGTGGGCGGCGTGGGAAGCACCAGTCAGCGGTGGCCCCCAGCAGCGTGCTCGCTGGTCCCTCGGGCGGGTGGGCGGGCAGGAAGGTGGGTGGACCTGAGGAGGGTGAGGTCTTGGTGTGAGGGGCATGTGTCTCCTATTGGAGGTTGGGGGCCCAGAGGAAGGGCAGGCCCTGGCAGGATAATGCTGAGGACCCTCCTGGGAGCCTGAGGGCATCTGCGCCCCAGGACAGAGGCCCGGTCTCCAAGCCAACCCTTCCTGATCTTGCCTAGCGCGGGCCTGGACGAGGAATGAGGACATTCATTCTGGTACCAACAGCAACAGGGTGGGGGGTTCCCCACAACAGGGAATCTCTTAAACCCACCTGAGTTCAGGAAGTCCGTGCAGCCCTGACACTATCCAGAGATAGGCTCAGATTCCAAAGGCACAGGCTCGACCTACAAGGGTGTCCAAGCCTTCAGCGGCCACTTGGATTGTTTTGGGTGCTTGAGACCAAAGAGCTCTAAGGCAGAGTGTCCCCAGGCCCACCCTGGGGTCCATGAAGTGGCCGGAGCAGCTCACAGAACGCAGGCGCACAAGTCACTTCCTCCATCACTGGTGGATCACGAAAGGAAATAGCTCGGCAGCGGCCAGACACAAGAGCTGCACAGGCCAAGTGACGTGGGAAGGGGTGCAGAGCCACCGCTCCGTCTGCGCGGCCACTCTCCCACACCTCCCAGTTCACCAGCCTGCCAGCTCTCTGGCCCTGTGCCTCTGGGGTGTAGGGGAGGCTCCATCACCCGATCCCCAGCCCCTCTGCCCTCCCTGGGGCTGGGGGTGGGGCTGAAGGTTCCATCCCTCCACTGGCCTTGGGTGGTTCTCCTGGCCACCAGGCCCTATCCCAAGGGGCTTCCCGGAGCCACCTCAGGGACGTAACAGAAGACACCCTCCTTACTCCCCACCCTTAGGAAATTCCAGGAGTCTGAGAGCAGAGAGCCAGGAACTGTGCACCGAGGGCAAATCTCTATTGCTTATAAATCAGTATCCGAGGTGCCTTCTCAAGCTTGTTGGAGCTCTCGGGGAGGTGAGGACAAGCTCTGAGAGGACAGCAAGCAGGTTATCTGAGGAAGCCCATCAGTGCGGCAGACAAGAGTCTCAGGTGAGGACCCGGAGAGAAGAGTGAGTGGACCCTGATTGTCAGAAGAAGGAGGGGACCCCACAGACACCTGGCCTGCCCTTACTGTCAGCCCTGGGAACTGGGGACATGGCCGTTAGGGCTGAGCCCCTTCTTATTTTCACATCCCTGCTCTCAGGGAGGCCAGGGCCATGGTCTGAGGGTCTGGACTCAGGTCAGTGGAGGCAGGATCCCAGCCGCCCCTTCCCAGGAATCTGGGAGGCCCTGGGAACGCGTGGCCAGATGTGGACACCCTGTGTTCCTTCTGCTCAGTCTCGGGGCTTTATGGTCGTATTCTGAGACTTTTGCTTCAGGCCAGCATAGGGGTGGGGCCCAGGCCCTGCCAGGGCAAAGGTGAGTCCCCTGAGTGAGCAGGGAGGGGACTTACCCAGGCTGCAAGTGGGGACCTCCCAGAGCCCAAGCCAGCCCTCCCGTCCACACTGGAGGCCCAGAGCTGGGCTCCCAGTCTGCACCCTGAGGCATCCCCTGCTTCCCTCCTGCAGGGACTGCAGGAACTGGGAGGTGAAGGCCTAGGTCTGAGGCAGGAGACCTAAGTCACAGAGCAGAGGAGGCCCTTGATCTCCTCCTCCAGCTTCTTAGGGCAAAGGCTGCCCGGGGGTAGGGGTGGAGGGAGACGCCGGAGGGTACCCACATAGCAGAGACCCGGAGTCCCCTTCATCACAGCTGCCAAGGGTGCCTTCCTCAACCGAGGCCCCACCCTCCCCTCACTAGCCCTGATCCCACATCACCTCTCTCCCCCAGGCCCTTGGATCCCTTTGCCCCCACCTGCTCATAACCCTTCTGCTGCAGACACAAGTCATCATGACTCTGGGGGAGAGGAATGAGCTCCCGAAGCATGAGGAAGATCATCAAGACCCAAGAGAGGTCCAGCGCCCGGTAGATGCACAGCTGTCGGAGGCTGAGGAGGAGGAAGAGGGCCTGTCTCCCCCCTCCTCCACTTACTCCCCTTTGTTTTCGGGTTCCTCCCCCTCCTCCTCCTCTTCCTCTTCCTATTTCGCCCTGTACCCTGGCACCCCAGAGGAGGGGTCTGCTGCTGGGTCCCCAAGTCCCCCCCAGAGTCCTCTGAGGGCCTGCCCCTCCCCCAGTGCCCTGGCAGGCCCTCCCTGGAGCCAGTCTGAAGACAGCTTCAGCACTTCAGATGAGGAGCGGTGGGGCACCGGGGTGGAGCGGGAAGTCGCCCCTCCCGTGGCCCAGGAGGGGTTCCATGTGAAGGCGGTTGACCTGGTAGCGTTTCTGCTCCACAAGTATCGCGCCAAGCAGCCTACCAGCAAGGCAGAGATGCTGGAGGTCATCACCCCAGAATACCAGGACGACTTCCCAGTGATCTGGGGCCAAGCATCCGAGTGCATGCAGCTGGTCTTTGGCCTAGACTTGATTGAAGTGGATCCCATCGCACACTCCTACGTCCTGGTCACCGTCTTGGGCCTCAGCTATGATGGGATGCTGAGCGGTGAGCAGGGCCTGCCCAAGACCGGCCTCCTGGTGCTGCTCCTGGGGGTGATCCTCCTGGAGGGCGACTGTGTCCCAGAGGAGAAGGTGTGGGAGGCGGTGGGGGTCATAGGAGTGTTTGCCGGCAAGCAGCACCTCATCTATGGGGAGCCTGGGGACCTCCTCACCCACGTCTGGGTGCAGGAAGGCTATGTGGAGTACCGGCAGGTGGCGGGCAGCGACCCTACCCGCTACGAGTTCCTGTGGGGGCCCAGGGCCTACGAGGAAACCAGCAAGCTGCGGGTCATGGAGTATTTGCTGCACATCAATAGCAGGCAGCTGGCGTACTCCCCGGCCCAGTCTAAGGAGGAGAGGAGGAGTGATGAGGAAGAGGGGGCCTGAGCCCTAGGAGCGGCTAGGCCCTTCCAGCCTCGGGTGGGGTCGGTGGTTTGTCCCCTAGTCTGGGCCCAAAGGGAGGCATCCCTTCTGCCACTGCTGGTGCGTGTGTGTGTTGGATGAGACTCAGCTCTGGGCTTCCTAAGGAGGCGGGGAGGGTTGGAGGAAGGAAGCAGGGCAAAGAGCCCCTCTGGGGGCCTGTTCTCTACCGTGATCCCGAGATCCAGAGCTGGTTACCATGAGGAGGCTCTCACACATTGCTCAGATTCGAGGGTTTCGTAGGCTTCAGAGGTTATGTGTGCGAGGGACATCCCCCATGAAGCCTCTGTACTTCCCCAGTTCAACAGTTAAACAGTTTTGTCCTGTCCTGGAAACCAGCTGGCCGACCCCGCCTGCCTCCGTGTTTGGGCTCTGGACCCACATCCCAAGGCATCGGCAGAGGAATTGGTTGGAAATGCGAAAGCACGTCGTCAAGTGATGGGGTCAGGACATAGAGAAAAAAAGTAAAAGGTTGTTTGTTCTTCATTCTTGTCCCTCTGGTCTGTCATCCTGAAAATGCCAGAGGAACACGGACCGGTGTGCTCTGGCATGGGCCGGGGCCTGCGGAAAGGACGAGAAAAGGCCCGCGGGAGGCCAGGGGAGCCCTGCTGGCGGCTCCCTCAAGGCCACACAGCGGCTGAGCTCTGCTCCCTGCAAGGTCCTGTGTGTGAGCAGTGAGGACACAAGGGGCCCGGGGCCACGCCGCCTTCGGGGACTGTGTAGAGGCCGCCGTCCCGCAGGGAGGTGGGGAGGGGTGCCCTGAGACCTGTGCCAGCCCCAAGGGGTGGAAGGGTGAGGGGGGCAGTGGCCCCCGGGGCAGGCTCTGCAGAGGCCAAGGCCCCGGGGCCCGGGGAGCTCTGTGGGCACGCAACTCCTCGTGTGCAGCTGAGGAGCGAGCAGCAGGTGGGGGACCAGCAGGTGGGGGACAGAGGCCGGCCTCCACTCTGCCTCCAGGTCGGGAAGCAGGGACCTGAGGCTTGTGGGAGGGGGGATGCGTGCAGACTGCCTGGCATGGTGGGGGGCGCGGGCCCAGGCCGGCCAGAGTCCTGGGAGGAGCCCAGGGAGGTCGGGGCGGGCCTGACCTCCCAGCCTGAAGGAGGGCCCCGCCCACTTGCTCCCCCTGACCCCCCAACCCGGAGCCCATCTCCGCCAGACCCACCTGCTGGGAGCGCTGGGGTCCCGATGTGAGGTGGGCCGATGTGAGGTGGGCCGATGTCCACCTCGGAGGTCTGAGAGAGCAGAGGGCCTCTCGTGGGGGATCGGATTGGGGTCCCAGCCGAGCGAAGGTGGGCAGGCCTGGGGCCGGGGGCAGCCAGGCGAGCAGGTAGCCCCGGGAGGGGGCTCGGAGAGCTGAGGGAGAACTGCGGGGATCCCCCATCCCACCTTCATGCCTCCACTCTTCCCCGAGAGATGGAGGCACTGGGCCCCCACCTCGGGACTGGGGGGCGGCCCTGGGGAGGCCCGACACACGCGCTCAGGTTGTGGGGGTGGCGACCGGAGCCCAGGGAGCTCAGGAGCCCGGTCCAAAGGGAAGTTTGCCTGGTCTGAGGGGGGGAGGGGCACAGGGAGTGCCTGTGGGGGCGGGGACCCTGGAGCCCAGGACAGAGGGGACCCAGCGGAGGGCAGGGCCCATGGTGAGCCGGGAAGGCCGGGAAGGCCACAGAGGAGCGGAATGGGGCCAGATGGTGGTGGCGGGTGTGGCAGGTCTGGCACATCTGGGTATTAGTGAATTATTATCTATGTCCCTTTTTTTTAAATTGGAGTTCAATTTGCCACCATTTAGCATAACACCCAGTGCTCATCCCGCCAAGTGCCCCCCTCAGTGCCCCTCAACCAGTCACCCCAATCCCCCGCCCACCTCCCTTTCCACTACCCCTTGTTGGTTTCCCAGAGTTAGGTGTGTCTCATGTTTTTTCACCCTCACAGATATTTTCTTTTTTTTATATATATAATTGACATTTATTCCTTTATTCATCTTGTTGTTCTTTTTTTATAATAAATTTATTTTTTATTGGTGTTCGATTTACCAACATACAGAATAACACCCAGTGCTCATCCCGTCAAGTGCCCCCCTCAGTGCCCGTCACCCATTCACCCCCACCCCCCACCCTCCTCCCTTCCACTACCCCTTGTTCATTTCCCAGTTAAGAGTATCTCATGGTTTGTCACCATCTCTGATATGTCCCACTCATTGTCTCTCCTTTCCCCTTTAATCCCTTTCACTATATTTGTATTCCCCAAATGAATGAATCCATATAATGTTTGTCCTTCTTCGATTGACTTACTTCGCTCAGCAAAATACCCTCCTGTTTGGAGAGAGAAAATCTTAAGCAGACTCCCCACTGATCTCAGGGCCAGACATGGGGCTCAATCTCATGACCCCGAGATCATGACCTGGACCGAAATCAAGAATTGGATGCTCAACTGACTTAGCCACCCAGGGGCACCTGTATTGCTCAAATTTTTAACAAGTTGGCAGATCATTCTATTACTTATGCTATTAGAGTATTATCAATGTATATCTCAAAACTAGGAAGTGTAAAATTATTATAAGAAGACTGCAAAGATGGTAAGACTGTTATAATGTTATTTTGAGGAAGTTACAGGGTTCAGCAGTATTTCATTTTATTTTTGTTATTTTTTATGCTTATTTTTATTTTATTTTTTTAATAAATTTATTTTTTATTGGTGTTCAATTTACCAACATACAGAATAACACCCAGTGCTCATCCCGTCAAGTGCCCCCCTCAGTGCCCATCACCCATTCACCCTCACCCCCCGCCCTCCTCCCCTTCCACCACCCCTAGTTTCTTTCCCAGAGTTAGGAGTCTTTATTTTCTGTCTCCCTTTCTGATATTTCCCACACATTTCTTCTCCCTTCCCTTATATTCCCTTTTACTATTTTTGTTATTAATTATAGGAGAAATTTAAACATAATTAGCTGCTGGTGACAGAGTTGAGTTTAACCCAGGGATGCAAAGAAGTTTAACACTAGTAGATCAACCAATATAATTGGTCACATGTAATAGTCAGAATGGTTCAGGAAAATCAAAGCCACTGTAAATATTTAACATGGAAGAAATTTAATGCAAGGAATTGGTCATGCAAGTGATAGAGAAGCCAAGCAGAGGAGAATTGGGAAACCCAATAATTAGCATTACAAGGAAATCACTCCCACCTCTAGGCCTGAAGAACAAAGAGGGGAAAGAGTGTTACTAGTACCTGGGTTCAGGATTCAGCAGAATCTAGAGCCATGATGGGTCAATCTGATGTAGCTGGAGGCATGAAGAATATGTAGCCATTGAAGGAAATGCTAGTTGTTGTAGAGGAAGGAGGAGAAAAATCTCTGACTTCTCCACCCTTCTGGGTTCTAATCTCTTAATGGTGTGACAATTCGCTGAACCAGAATGGCAGCCAAATGTTGATGAGTTTGGGAATTAACTTACAGGGGTCAACCCCAGTATAATCTAGGGCGGAATGGGGAGGAATGAGGGTGGATCTGGGGGTGATTTAGGACCAGGATTGCCTTAAATTACATTAACAGATTGAATGAGAAAAATCAGATCTAATTTTATATAGAAAAGTATCTAATCAAAATTAACATCCATTTATAATAAAAAAGAGATGTTATCCCAAAGTATTAGACTGGGACTATGGGGTTTGGGGAGAAAGCCCAGAGAGATAAAGTGCCATCTTCATCACATCACATCAAGGGCACATACTATCAACATGATTTATCACCATTGATGTTGACCTTTATAACCCAGCTGTGGTAGTGTGCCTTGGATTTCTCCTTCTCTCGAGCTCAGGTGCAGAGGTAAGGAAGGGAGGGAAAGGAGGGATCAGCATTTGGCTAATTTCCTAAATTACCATCCCAGGTATCAGTGCTAACCATGGCCAACTTGTCACACAGGTAAGAACCCAACAAAAAAAATTCAGCCTCTACTTCCTGAAGTGTAATGGAAGTCTTCTAATGTGGACAAAAATGAACAGGATCATGGTGTATGTAGAGGTGATAAGGGAGTTTGGATACATCTTTAGACGGAGCCTGAATATCAGAGTACAGCACACGAACCTTACTTTGTGGGTGGCAGGGAATGAAGCAGCAGAGTGCCACGATCACAGCTGGCCCCCCATCCTTCCTTCTTCTTAGCAGTGGAGTTTGGAGCCATTTTCTCATATACTGCCTGTTTGCTCACCTTCCTCCCTGGGTGTTAGGAAGGTTTAAAAGCTTTTAGTAAGGCATGTACTTATCAGTACCTCAGAAGGGTGCCATTTAAACTCTCATATGAGAACAATATTTTGTTCATTTGGAGACCAAAATATTTCACAAGAACCACATTTGGTTTACGTGTGTTCCCTCTTGACTCTTTCAGATTAAGCTCTATCCAGTGGCAGATCTACATCATGGCCCCAAACTCAGGAAAGCAGGAAGTCTTGATGAGGAACTGAAAACACCAGCTGCATTTCCCTATTGGATGGCATGAATCCTCTAACCCACGGTCATGTACACAATTATGGTTTCCATCTGAATCTCAGTTGTAGGCTTATTTTTGCTTGGGTATCACCTTGACCAACTTGATTTCTCTGTCACTAGAATGGGAGAGTTGCTAACCAGACAAAAATTCTTAAATTTTGACTTAAGAAAGAAAGAAAAGAAAGATAGAAAGAAGAAAGAAAGAAAGAAAGAAAGAAAGAAAGAAAGAAAGAAAGAAAGAAAGAAGAAAGAAAGAAAGAGAAAGAAAGAAGAAAGAAAGAAAGAAAGAAAGAAAGAAAGAAAGAAAAGAAAAGAAAGAAAGAAAAAGAAAAAGACAAAACAATGGAAGACAAAGAAATAAAAGTGAAATCAGTCTTTTCTTTGACCTAGGGATGATTTTAGAGTATGCTGTTTAATTTCCAAGTGTTTTGAGGTTTTTCTTGTCCTTCCACTACTGTTTGATTTCTAGTTTGATTCCTTTATTATCAGAAGATATCCTATGGATCATTTAAATTTATTTTTTTTAAGATTTTATTTATTTATTCATGAGGGACACCAAGAGAGAGGCAGAGACATAGACAGAGGGAGAAGCAGGCTCCCTGTGGTGAGCTTGATGCAAAACTCCATCCCAGGACCCTGGTATCATGACCTGCGCTGAAGGGAGAGGCTCAACCACTGAGCCACCCAGGCGACCCTGGATCCTTTAAATTTAAAAAGCATTTTGAAGACACAGGATATAGTGGATCCTGGAGAATGCACCATATGTGCTTGAAATAAACGTGCATTTTGCTGTGATGGAGCAGTGATACTTGGATCCATAGTGTTTCTGACTAACCCAGGGCCCAGGCTGAGCCCTGGCTGATGTTTCGGTTCTCCAAGCTTTTGCCATCCTTGTGGTGAGATTCCAGCATGAGCAACTCAGGTAAAATCAAGACTTCCTAGGGAACTTTATCCCTTGCTTGTATTTGCCCCATTTTCCATTTCCCCCTCCCCTGGCTAACCAGGACATTCCTTTCCTGGTCCTCTAACTGGGAGGGGACCTATAGTCTCCCCACTCTGTTGGTTACTCCCTTGAATGGATTGGCCTTGGTGGCCAAGTGGTGGGATAATTGAGAGAAAAATAGCAAAGTAGTTACCTCCCAATTTTTGGTACCAAAGCTTTTCTTTGCAGAGACACACACGTTACCTTCCCTCCCCGTTTAAGCTATCTGCCCTGCTGTTGCTGAGGCTCCGCCACAGGGTTTCAGCTTTGGGCCAGGGCTTTCCTTTGCCCTACGTGATAAATCCCTGAGTACATTCATGCTAGTTCGCTCTGCACCAGTGGTCAACATATATTTCCCATAAAAGGCTAGACTATAAACATTTTTGGCTTTGTAGGCCATACCTTCTCTAAGATAGATAGGTTTTACATTTTATTTTCATATGATATGCATCTTCATATCGATTTTATGTTTCAGGTATATTTCTATTTAACATTTATCTTAATCCAATCCTTTAATTGTTTATTTATTTAATACTTATATTATTATTTTTTACATTTTTATATTTAGTTTTTACCTAATGTCCTTTTTCGGTTACAAGATCATGGCCAGTAAACCACATTCCATGTAACTGTTGTGATCCTTAAGATCCTCTTTGCAGTGACAGTTTCTCCGACTTTCCATTCCTTTCTGATGATGACAATTTTGAGTACTAGTTAGGTATACTGCAGAATATCCCTCTATTTGAATTTTTCTGATGTCTTTCTCATAAGTAGGCTATTGTTATGAGTTTGGGGGAGGAAGCCTAGAAAGGTCAAGTGCTCTTCTCATCACATCCTATCAAGGGTACATTCTATCAATATGACTCATCCCTGGGGATGGTGATCTTGATCATCTGGCTGAGATGGTGTTGTTTAGGCTTCTGCACCAAATGTTTTTTTCTCTCTCTCTCCGCCATTATCTGGAAGGAAGTGACTATGTGCAGGCCACAGTTAGAGAGTAAGGATTAGGTTTCATCTCCTTGAGTGGGAGACTATCTACATTAATAAGGATTTGGAATTCTTTGGCATAAAAAATTTGTCCTCATGGATATTTATTTTATGCTTTGGGTTATAATGCAGTACAGTTTTATTTATTTGCTCAAATTTTTTTCCAGATTTGGCCACTGGGAGCTCTTTTCATTGACTCCTGAAGCCCTTTGTCCTACGCTCATCATTGTTTTATTTGTTTGTTCGTTTTGAGCATTTCCTTATATTCTGGCATGACAAGATGTCCCAGGCTTATCTTGTCTATTTTCTGCATGAGCCTTAGAATCATTTATTTCTTTAAGGATCCCCGGTTTTCTTTATTGGGAAATAAGATTAGAAACTGATGCTGCAGGGGTCCATTGCCCCTGGTACATCCTTGGTTCTCGGCTCTCCCAGCTGACAGAGCAAGAAAATACATGCCTGTATATAATACTTATTTTTTATTGTTCTCAGGTGGCTGCTCCATATTTTTTTTCTCTAAGGTTTATAGTTGCTTTTGGTGGAATAGACAAGGAAGAGTACTCTTACTTGATCTTGACCCTAGATCATTTCCATTTAATGATTGAGAGGGTTGTTTTAAATGTACCACTTGTTTGTTGCTTTCTATTCATCCATCTTGTCTTTGACCCTTCTCCCTTTTTTGCAAACTTTTTTTCTGATAAATTGTCGATTTTTTATTATTCCATTTTATGCAATAAATTGGTTGATAATTGTATATCTTTTGGATTTTTGTAATGTGTTTTTGCAGTATCAAGTTTTACTTATTAGCGTGCCTTCAAATAATATTTTTCCAATTTAGGCATAATATAATATCCTTAAAACAATAAGGATATTCCATTTCCCCCATTTCATCCCTTAGACTATTGTCACAAATTTTACTTGTTCATTTTTTTGCAAAGGCTTCAATATATTGTGGCTATTCTTGCTTTATGCCTGAAGTCAGCACACTTTTCCCATAATAAGAAAGATAGTAAATATTGTAGGTTTTGCATATTGCAAAGTCCAATAAAGACACAAGCCTTTAAAACTATTCTGATTTCAAAGGCTGAATACAAACATGCCACAGTCTGGATTTGACCTAGAGGTAGCCATTGGCCAACCTTTGCTTTGGACAGTTAATTATCTATTAAAGTGTCTAAATATAAGAAGAAAATGTCTTTCATATTTACCCTCATTTTTAAATTTCTGGTGCTTGTCTTTCTTTGTACATTTACACATATTAGTATACTTCATCTGCGTGAAGAACTGTCTTTAACATTTCTTATAGTGTATTTCTGGCAATGAATTTTCTCAGCTTTTGTCTGTAAATTGTTTTTGAGGGACATGTCATAGGCAGAGGGAGAAGCAGGCTCCATGCAGGGAGCCCCAAGTGGGACTCGATCCCAGGACCCCCAGTATCACACCCTGGGCTGAAAGCAGGCTCTAAACTGCTGAGTCACCCAGGGATCCCCATGACAGTTCTTTATATATTCTGTATACTACACATTTATACATGATGAACAAGTATTTTTTCCCAATCTGCGGGTGGTATTTTTTTAAATGATGTTTTTTGAAGCAGAAGCATTTTTAATTTTTATGAAATTTAAGTTATCTATATTTTTGCCATTTGGGTATTGGTATCTGCTATGTACTGATCTGTGTCACTACCCCCACATTCATGTTAAAGCTCCCCATGCCATGGTATTTGGAGATAGGCCTTCAGGAGCTAGAATTAGATGAGTTTATGGGTGGTGGGATCCTCATGATGGGAGTAGTGTGCTTATACTATCCTTCTGTGTGTGAGCACAGACAAAAGGCCATATGAGGTTGCAGAAAGAAAGTGCCTATCTGCAAACCAAGAGAGGGATTCACTGGAAATTGAATCCTGCCAGACCTTGGTCTTGGACTTCCAGTCTCCAGAACCATGAGAAATAAATTACTGTTGGGTAAGCCACCCAGTCTATAGTGTTTTGTTATGGTAGCTCAAGCCAATTGAGACTGTCATATCTAAGAAACTATCGCCTAACATGACTTCATGAAGATTTACGGCAATGCTTTTCAGTAATTGTTATGCACAACCATCTAGCATACTTATATATACCTGAGACTAATTTTAGGTTCAGTAACACTAATGAAACTGGCCTTGGAAGAGACAGGCAGAAAGGGAAGAATGAAGCATTCCAAAGAGAGTGCCTCTCTGCCTAAGAGAAGAGAGCATTCATTCCATGAAGTTCTTCCTGAACCTAGCAGGAGATGGTAAGAAGAGTCTTCACATGTCTGTGGCTGGCTGGCTATGTGTGGGATGTGTCTGGTGGTTTGCGAGTGAAGCTGGCAACCAAAGCTGAAAAGGAACACAAGAATAGCTATTGCTTGTTTTTTGAAATAGAGGATGCTTCCATTGTTTCCAGAATCCAATCATATGTTCAAGCCCCCCACAATACACACATATCTACAGTGCCATAGAGTTTCAAACTCCAACTAGGCTGCAGTAGCCATGAGTCCTTTATCCATCGATACTTACACTTGTGTTCCGGACACTCAAGACATTCTTGACTCTCTACCCCAGGGTGTGTGTGTGTGTGTGTGTGTGTGTGTGTGTGTGTGTGTGTGTAAAAAGCTATTTGGGTACTAGGTTTTTTTCTCATGCTAAAAGACAATTCCCTGAATGCCTACAAGAAGGCAATGGGAGCTTAAGATTACAGACACTTTCTGTGGGCATTGGTGCGTTACTTATCACAACAGTTACTGCAAACTGTCTGTGGGAAACATGATCGTTCCCATTTTAGATAGTTTCTCAAGTTCTCAGAGAGGTGAGGCAGTGTCCTCAAGATCTCACCCTAGAGATCTTCATCTGGTTGAGAACTCCCAAAGTTATCAGTGGTTGGCAAAGGGTTTTGTGGAGGGAGAGTGGGAAGGACCCAGAGTCCAGCTGGTGAAGGGTGTGAGGATTAGGGTGGTCCTTTTCTTGGTTTCTGTTAACTTGGGCTTTGCTATTCATTAAGGGATGGCAATGGATTTCAAAAGAAGAAAAAGTCTGCCAATTTAAAGAATCCATCCTGAAGCATTTAAACAAACTGAGAAGGACCATAACCTGTAGACTACATTCCAGAGTAATATATGAGATGCTGTAGTGAAGACAGAAGGGACACAGTAACTCTTTAGGGATGTTTTAGGATTTTGCTCACAACTGTGTAGTCCTTCTTGCTGAGATCTGGGGGTGCCTTCTGGGTGAATGAAGCCAAAACCGCAGTTAGGTTTGCTAAACTAAAGGAGAAGCCTTGCTGGCAAGTAGGATGGAGTTCAAGCAAAAATGTAGTCTCGGATTACATGGCTCCAGGAGTGAAGAGGAAGTGAAGCTTGTGGGCAGCGGGTGGCTGTTGGAAAAGTGTCCTCTCTGAGGAAAGCAGTGGAGGGCTCGTGAGTACATTCTGTGTCTCTGTCCTCTCCACCCCCAGTCCCTGTCTCAGTCATGCTCTCAGCAGCTCACACCTGGACAGGTGATAGATTTTCTTTTTACTGATTGGTCTTGTCACCACCAGCCATTCTCTGCCACGTGCCCTGTAGCAGAGAGAGTGTCTTGGGATGTCCGGCTAGTCAAGACTCAGCCACACCTGAAAAATCTTCACTGGCCCCTAAGTAAGTTTCTACCACTAGCCTGCGCCCAGCGGTCCACCTTTCCTGTGCATATGGCCAGCAGCCTGAATTAGACCCTCTCACCTGTGTCCTCGGATCCCTTGCTCCTTAAATTCATCTATTACCCAGTTAACAGAAGGTCCAGGGTCAATGCCAATGTGCCTGTTATATGGAATCATCCAATCCTGTGTATATTTCTTGTAAGAACAGCCAGACTGCATTGAATGGCACACGAGTTCTGTACCCCAATTAGTATATCTGGGTTTCACAGGAGAGGACTTAGCAAACCTCTAATTGCTCATCTGTTTACTAGGTGGGAATGAATAGTGAATGTAGTTGAGATAATGAGGACCTGGTTGCTCAATGTCAGAGAAAACAGTTCCATGTACGGAAAGAGAAAGGCTACAGTGTGGTGGAAGGCAGAAGATGAGGCCAGATGCAGAGGCTCGGGCTAGACCTTTAACCCAGCGTGTTAGGCCACGGAGCGTGACCCTAGGTTGAGGGCAAAGGGCAATTGAGTGAAGGGGAAGGCACTCCTTGGTTTCCAGAGGATTCATGTTTTCTTGTTTCACAGCATTTATCAATATTTTTTTAAGGTAAATACACATAACACGAAATCATTCTACAGTGTCCAATTCAGTGCCATTTCATACATTTGCGGTGTTGTACGACTATAGCCTCTGTCTGATTCCAAAGCACTTGTATCACCCCAAAAGCAAACCTCGCATCAGTTAAGTGGTCACTGCCCATTCCCTCCTCCCTCAGATCCTGTCAACTTCTTCTCTGCTTTCTATATGAATATACCTGTTCTGTGTATTTCTTAATAATCAGAATTTGCAATATGATATCTTTGTTTCCGGCTTCTTGCACTCAGCAGTTTTCAGGATGCATCCATGCTAAAGCCTATATCGTGACTTCATTCTTTTTCGCAGCTGAATATTTCTTTATAGGCCTATACATCTTGCTTATTCATTCGCAAATTGATGGACATTAGGGTGGCTTCATCCTTTTGCTATTGTGAATTTTAGTAAACATTTCTACACAGGTAATTGTTTAAATACCTGTTTACCATTTTAATGAACATATACATAGGAGTGGAATTGTCATATAAATTAAATAACAGTAAAAAATATAAATATTAATTTAAAAAAGTTTAATTTTTTGACAAAGTGATAGACTTTTACCACTGGCAAACATCTCTTTCAACAGCTGCACCATTTTTCATTCCTACCATGTGCCAGACAGTAAATTTCCAATATATCCATTCATCTATTGATGGACATCTCGGTTCTTTACTACGAGGTATTTACGCAAAGAATACCAACAGAATTATCCAAGGGGCATCTGCACTCCATATACACTTTCTTTATTTCTTTATTTATTCATTAGATTTTATTTATTTATTCATGAGAGACAGAGAAAGAGAGAGGTAGAGACATAGGCAGAGGGAGAAGCAGACTCTCTTTTGGGACTCGATCCCAGGACCTTGAGATCACCACCTGAGCCAAAGGCCGATGCTCAACCCCTGAGCCACACAGGCGTCTCTTCATATGTACTTTGGAATCAGCTTTTCCATTTCTTCAAACAGGATTGTTAGGATTTCTTACTGGGATTGTATTGAATCTGTAAACTGCTTTAGTACAACTTCTATCTTAACAAAAGTAAGTCTTCAGCTCCATGAACACAAGATATCTTTCTATATCCTGAAATCTTCTTTAATTACTTTGAGCAATATTTTGTAGTTTTTAGTGTACAAGTCTTGTATTTCCTTAGATAAACTTATTTTTAAGCATTTGATTCTCCTTTTACTTTTTTTTTTACTTTTTTCCCCACTTTGTCTTTATTATTAGGATTATTTATTTATTATTTATTAAAAAGTATTTTTTTGCCTAATAACTCTGGCTAGCACTTCCAGTATAATAAAAATAAAGGTAGCAAAAGCAGGCATTCTCGGTTTTTAAAAGAATATTATTTATAATTTATTTTAGAGAAAGAGGGAGGGGGAGAGGGAGAGGAAGAGGGAGAGAGAGAGAATCTCAGGCAGAGACCCCTGAGCATGGAGCCCAATGCGGGGCCTGATCTCAAAATCCTGAGAAAATGACCTGAGTAGAAAACAAAAGCCAGCTGCTTAACCGACAGAGCCACCTAGGCGGCCCTTGGCTTCTTTCTTATTTCATGGCTTAATGGGAAAATTTCAGTCTTTGACCATTCAGTATGTTAGATGTGGATTTTTCCTGAATACCTTATAACATGTTAAAGTTTTCCTTTATTTCTAGTTTGTTGAATTTTTTTTTTTTAATCATGAAAGTGTGTCAGGTTTCTTTTTTTTTTATGTCTTTGTCAGGCTTTACTACCTAGGTACTGCTGACCACACAGAAAGAGATAGGAAGTATTCCCTCCTCTTCCATATTTTGGGAAGAAATTAAGGATTTCTTTCTTCTATCAAGTATTGGTAGAATACCTGAGTGAAGTCACCTGGTCTTGGGATGTTATTTCTTTGACATTTTTGATCACGGATTCATTCTCCTTACCTGTTAGATCTGTTTGAATTTTCTTTTCCTCTTGAGTTACTTTGGTTGTTTATGTTTTTTTTTTTAATTTTTATTTATTTATGATAGTCACAGAGAGAGAGAGAGAGAGAGAGGCAGAGACACAGGCAGAGGGAGAAGCAGGCTCCATGCACCGGGAGCCTGATGTGGGATTCGATCCCGGGTCTCCAGGATCGCGCCCTGGGCCAAAGGCAGGCGCCAAACCGCTGCACCACCCAGGGATCCCGGTTGTTTATGTTTTTAAAAATATACCCAGTTCAATTAGGTTATATAATTTCTTGGAGTATAATTGTTGAGAGTACTCTCTTACAATCCTGTTTGTTTCTTTAAGACCTATAATACTGGGGCGCCTGGGTGGCTCAGGGGTTGAGCATCTGCCTTTGGCTCAGGGCATGACCCAGAGGCCTGGTTTCCTGTCCCACATCAGCCTCCCAGCAGGGAGCCTGCTTCCCCTTTTGTGTATGTCTCTGCTTCTCTCATAAATAAATAAATAATATCTTCTTTAAAAAATAAAAAAAAATAAAAAAAGAACTGTAATACTACCCTGACTTTCATTTTTTATATTAGTAGTTGAGTCTTTTTTCTCTCTTACTAAATGTTTGTCAAAATTTTTTGGTCTTCTCAACGAACCAGCTTTTCTTAGCTGCCACATACTGATTTGATGGAAATTTCCTTCAATGTATTGAATCAGAATTGAGATGCCAATCTTTGCAGGTGTTCTTTTAGTTTGTGTTAGGCCATACCACACTACACCATATCACAGAAGGTGACCTAGTATACTGTCTTCATTTCCAGACATTTTGAGAGTTTTTGTGATTACAGCAATATCTTCAACATTAATCTAGTATTGTTATGGAAAACAGTCACACTTTCCACCATAGCAGAGTTTCAAATAGGCAATTTTATGGTATTTATTTAAGGAACAGCTTGAGAGAATTATTATTACTTGATTGATCATAATCAAAGTATCAACTCATGATTTCCCATGATGTATAACCTTTAATCTGAGAACTTGGGCACATTTCTCAATTTCTAATTAGGCTTTCCAACACTCACTGGAGAATGTATATCATATAAGTTGGTTTTAAGGATGAGTAACATATAGCAGGGTTGTCAGCTGTCGAATCTGAGGGGGGTCTGTTTTTCATCCAGCTATCCTGCCCTCCCTCTGGGTAGACTCTAATTGCCAGCCTTGAGGAGCTTCCAAGTGACTATTCAAATACAGAATAGAGAAAAAGCACTGAGGCATCAAAAGCTCATATAACATGCCCTGAGTCATAAAGCTAAATAAAGGTAAGGAAACAAATACTCATCTTGGGGTCTAGCTTACCCTGTAGCTCATGCTCTGGTAAGAAAGAAATACTTTCCAGACAGATAAGGAAGACCAAACTTAGTTACAGGTGATCTCAACCCCCAAAAGCATCAAAAGTCAAATTGTTCATCAGTTCAGACACTCAAATAACGGGTACTCTTGACCTTTCAAGAGCTCCATAGACAGGGGCCAGGTAGCCTTATCAGAGTCCAGAGGCTAGAGGGCAGGCATAACTTTGATGAGGTTCCATGGAGTTCTGGAGGAGAACTGTTTCATTGCACATCCACAAATTCTATTTCAGCAGCTCCATCAGAGGTAACCAAGCCTTGGGGCTACCCAGCAGAGAAAAAAGGACACTGACATATAAACAACTTCCAAATCTCAAGGTTTTTCACTGTAGAGGAGGGAGCTATAGTGATCTATGTGGTGGAGGATTAGAGCCAAAAACATCATTAAATACTTTTATGTAGCTTAATACACATATAGATGGTTACATCTAAAATTTGTATACATATGTGAATACACACAGGGTCGTGAACACTCATGTAATTTCTTCCTCTGTCAGCCAAGAAGCCCTAGGAGCAATGACCCCAGATGCAATGCGGGTACTTAGTGCACAGACCTAGGTTTCTCATACTATTCTATGGTAAATGGAACATGGGCTCCATTGAAAAATAGCTGATTCTAGAAATGGGACAGGGAAATATGCAAGATGAGCCGGAAGCACCTTGTAGTGCCTGAAAATAAAGAAAAGCTTAAAAAAAAACCAAATACATAAAAACAAACCAATGAAAACATTTCCAGGGGCGTGACGAAGGTATACACAGAGGGAGCTAACAGGAAGAGCGCCCAGTGGCCAAACCTGGAACAAGTTAAACAACACAAATATATAGGATGCTGTTGGATTTTAACACAAAGTGTAATAGAAGTGCCCATGTGTCTGTACTGATAAAAGAAGTTGACTTATTAAATACATAAATATGGGGAAATAGGCAGATCTCCAATGGAGAACAATTCTGGTTTACACATATACATTCACTTGAAGATAGTACAGCATAACTCCCTTGTGTTGAAGTGTGGGCCACATATGGTGACTTTCTTCCAAAGAGGACAGTATGGAAAGGGGGATGACACCAGTAAGTTTACAGTGGAGACACCTAAGAGGTATTAACTCAGTCAGGTGATCAAGGTAAACCTCATCAGTGATAAATGAAGCTACTGGAATGTAGTGTTGGTAGGATGTGATGACAGTAGCACTTCACCACTGTGGCCTTCTTTCCCAAAACACAGAATCCAGACTAATCATGAGTAAAACATCAGAAACATTGCGAGTGAGAGACAATGTACAAACTATCTAATCACTCCTCCCGAAAAGAGTCAAGCTCTTCAGAAACAAGAAACTGCCACAGCCAAGGAAACACTACAAATAACGTAAGGCGGTATGTTGACGGGGATCCTGGACAGAACACAGATTCTGGGTAAACACTGCCGAAGTCTGAGTAAAGTTTGGCTTCAGTTACTAATAAATGAAGTGTCAAAATTACCCCATTAATTGTAACAAATGTACCACATTGAAAGAAGCAACCTCTTCTGATTTTCCGTCATAATGGGAAACTGAGTGAGGGGTATATAAAAACTCTGTACTATCTTTGCAAATTTTTTACAAGTCGAAAACAAAATAGTTTAAAATTAATAATTTATTGAAGTTTTTAAAATAAAAAGGGCAAAGAGCTAAGAGCAACTGAACAAAAGGTAATGGATAAGTTTCAGAAAAAGAAAGAAAGATTCATAGGAAAATAAAACACAAGCACACAAAACGAGGCAGTGTGGAACACAACCTTCCTGAATCTTCTTCACTTCTTTCCCCTCTAACTTCCAAGCCAGCATTATACTCTAGTCTGCATTCTTCAATCGTATAGACATTTCTGGAATCCATTCCTTTATCGAGCCCTGCAACCCCTGCCCTAGCCCAGCCTCCCAGCTGTCTTCTCCGGATTTTAGCAGGAGGCTATCAATGATGCCAGATGGAGACCTGCACTTATTTGCCCTCGAAGGGCCTTAGGACACCTGCAGGGGTATCTGCCACAGGGCAGGTCTGGCAAGAGCCAGGCAGCACCTCAACTCCTCGCAAAGGAGACCAGAGTGTAGAGCAGGCCTTTTGCTCAGCCTGGGAAAAAGCAGAGGCTTCTCAGATCTGGAAGACAAGGACCGAGAGTGAGTCCTCAAGGCCGGTGAGCTCCTGTCTGACTTGCATTGCCCTGCTTACAACAGCTCAGGGCCTGGGTGGCATGTGTCACACAGGAGGCTGTGGCTAAAGAGATGCACCCCAGAATGGCTCCAACAAAGGGGGTAGAGGCCCGAGGGTGTCCTAGCTGCTACAGCCCAACAGTCCTTCTCAACTCTGAGTCGAGACCCACCAGTTCCCCACAGCAAGCAACATTAGCAGAGGTGTCCCCGCATCCAGCCACGACTGCCCTACAGGGCCTGCTCCTGGGACTTGTGCTAAGGCCAGCAGCCTCAGAATGGCAGGTGCTCCTCCTCCCACCTCTTGTGGGGTGGCCAACCTTCTGCACACTTGCCACCTGGGGACCCGAAGGCCCTCCTGCCCGGCTGCTTCCAAAATCCTCATGTGAGCCCGAGGGCCTGCGGGGTGTGGCAGAGCATCCCGGTGACCACCGCCGTCACACACTACACTTTCCTCTGCTCAAAGGGCCCGTTTCGGGACCCTAGGTTCCCAGGCGGCTGTTGGGATGGCTGACAGGTCCACACTCCCACTCTGGCTCAGCCTCAGAAAGCCAACCTCGCAGTGGCCTTCACGAGGGTCCCAGCTGCACAGAGCGGTGGCTATGACTCAGGAGTTCTCTGACAAGAACCACCGGGGACAGGCAGCTTCCTGTGGGGCAGCTCCTCTTTTGAACACCTCCACCCCAGCCTTGCACCTTAAGGTGCAGAATCCGGAGTCTTGCACCTAGGAAAACATGTGTGCCTGAATTATGTCCCCTAGTAAGAGAAGACAGTGGACTGTGCTCTGTGAGCTCACAGTGTGGTAACGAATCCCTTGGCTCCCGAGGCTTCTGTAGAAACAGCTTCATGCAGTTTCCTACACCCCCAGCTTCGTGCTGGCCATTCTCCAACTGTCAGGACCCAGCCCCTCAACCTTGTCCCTCAGTTTCTCTCACTGTGGGGGATAGGATGCTTGATCCTGCAAAGAGGAATGTGGGGGGAGGCATGCACTGTCCTCATGGGTGGTCTTGTCTCTCCAGCTCAGCCGCAGACTCCTGTGTATGTCCCAATTGGGCACCTGCAATTGTCCAGAGTGGTGGTACAGTCGGAGGGACCATAAAGTGGCCAAGGGGCCAAGAGCCCTGGGGTCAAAGGGGTAGAAATGTACTCTTTTTCTTTGCAACCCTGGATGGCACATTACATGCAGTCATTATGTCTGCTTCATGTCCTCCAATGTGAGATAGCTCCTTCGTATTTCCTGTTTTTTTTGAAACTTTATTACTTTCCCACAGCTGTTGTTGTTGTTTTTCTTTTTAAAGATTGATTGATTGTTTGATTGATTGAGAGAGAGAGAGAGAGAGAGAGAGAGAGAGAGAGGCAGAGGGAGAAGCAGGCTCCATGCAAGGAGCCCGACTTGGGATTCAATCCCAGGTCTCCAGGATCACACCCCGGGCACCAGATGGCACTAAACCGCTGTGCCACCGGGGCTGCCCTCCTATTGCTGTTGTAACAGATCACCACAAAGTTAGTGGTACAGCACAAATTCATTAATGGAACAACACAAATGTTGGAAGTCAGAAGCCCCAGAAGAGTCTCACTGGGCTAAAATCAAGCCATCAGCAGGGCTGTGATGCTTTGGGAAGTCTCCACGGAGAAATGTGTTTTCATGACTTTTCCAGCACCCAGAGGGTGACCACCATCTTTGGCTCAGAGACCCTTCCTCCATCTTCAACGCCAGCAATGGGCAGTTGAGTCTCTCACATGACCGTCTCCTTCCACATTTGGAGCATTGTATTTACATTGGGTCTACCTGGATTATCTTGAACAATCTCCCTATCTTCAGGTCAGGCAATTGGTAATTTCAATTCCATCTTCTGCGTTAATTCCACTTTGATGTGTAACTTAACATATTCCAGCTGTGAGCATTAGGATGCGGACATCTCTGGAAGGCCAGTGTTCTGCTTATATCTATGGCCTTGACATTTCTGAGGAGTACTGGTCCAGTTGTAGTAGAATGTCCCTCTGAGTGTGTCTGATGCCTTCTCACGAGAAGGCTGGCCTTTGGCATTATCAGGAAGGACAGCACCGACAGCAAGAGCCCTTCTCATTGCAAGTAAAGTATCTCCGATACCTCAAGATGCAGGAACAGTATGTGCAAAGGCAAGGAGCGCACCTGCATTCTGGAAATGGGGAGAAATCCTAGTGGTTGGAGTGTTTTGGGTTTGAAAGTAACCTTGCAAACCATCTTAGTTACCCTCCTTTCTACCTTCGCTAGGGAAGTCTTCTTATGGTCATATGTGAACATGGGTGTGCCCTCTGGAATCAATGGGCATGCGCTGTGTGAACTGGCTATCTGTAAAACCTTCTGTGGCCCAACCCAAACCCCAGGACACGTGAGTCCTTGACTGTAGCAACTTATAGATCGAAGCCAACAAGAAGGAAGAGCAGAGCATAAGGGTGAAGGCCATAGCTGCCTGCTGGCAGGAGAGAGTGTGCAGTCAGCCATAGTTGTTTGGAATCCTACTACGCTGACTTCTGCCAGAATACCAGGAGCACAAACCAGGGACTGGGGCTAGGGGTCTCCAGAGTCCCCGGTAAACTCAGTGGCTTACCTTGTCCATGAGCCAATAAGTAGAGCATGGACGGGAGCATTAAAACTTTGCCTGTTTGGATAGTTGTGGGGGTTAGAGATGCCAAGGGGGTTTAGGGACGAGAGGCTCCAAGGACCAAGACCTTGGAGCTGGCAGTTCTTTATTCATTCTCAACATGAGTAGTAAACATGTACCATGTGCCAGGTGCTGCTCAAAGCTCTAAGAATACAACATTGAACAGATTCGTTGCCTCTGTAGTGCTCATAGCCTAGCATGTGTAGCGGTGTACACTGAAGTGAATCATGAAATGAAGTGAAAGGTGAAGTGGGCTGAGTAGTTTTCAATGCTATGGAAACAAATCGAATCCACAGAGCTGAATACAGAGTGTTGGGGATGGGGTGGGAGGAGGGGTTGCAATTTAGGATTGGGTATTCATAGAAGGACTCATGGAAAAGGTGACATTGAGGGCGAGACCTGAGGATGTCCCAAGAGGACCACTAGCAGCGTGGCAAAAGCAAATGCCCAGGGAAGGACAACAGCATGCAGTAGCTCAGGGCTCTGCAACAGAGAGCAGGAGGCAGAGGTCTAGAGAGGCTAGTCTGGAGGGCCTGATCCTCCGAGCCTAGAGCAGCCTTGCACCAAGATCAGTGGCACGGGTACAGTGAACTGGCTTGTCAGATCCAGGATTTTATCCTAGCTTTCTGACTTGACCTAAGGGATAGGGAGCAAATGCAGATCTAAGCATCCAGGGGCCATTCTCCCAGGATAAAGGGAAAGGCAGGCACCATTGGCTTGGAATAGGCAAGGCTGCTGGGCAGTGTTGTGGCATCACTGTGGTAGGCAGGGAAATGGTGCCTTTCTTGAGCAGACTGGATGCAAAACAAAGCAAACACGTTCCTGCAGATGCCCAGAGCTCTCGCCACAGAGCAGACCCTGTGCCTTCTTCTCCTGAAGAGAGCTGTATTTCCTGTCACTATACGTTCACCCCAGTTGGAGGCCAGAAGCAAGTTCAACTTTCTCGGGAGAACATTACTCCTCGGTGGTACTGTGTGCTTCTTAGTGCTTTCTAACAGAAGGCATGCCACTTCTGGCTCTTCCAGTGTGTGTGTTTTTTTTTTAAAGATTTTATTCACTTATTTATGACATACAGAGAGAGAGACAGAGGCTGAGAAACAGGCAGAGGGAGAAGCAGGCTCCCCACAGAGATCCTGATACTGGACTCAATCCCAGGACCCCAGGATCATGACCTGGGCCGAAGGCAGACGCTTAACCACTGAGCAACTCAGGGGCCCCTACAGTCTTTGCTTTAAAATCTAGTCTGTCTGGGGGCACCTGGGTGGCTCAGTGGTTGAGCATCTGCCTTTGGCTCAGGTCTTGATCCCATTGTCCCGGGATCAAGCCCCACATCAGGCTCCCTGCAGGGAGCCTGCTTCTCCCTCTGCCTGTGTCTCTGCCTCTCTCTCTGTCTCTCCTTAATAAATAAATAAATAAATAAATAAATAATATCTTTTAAAAAATCTAGTCTGTCTGATATAAAGATTGCCAGCCCAGCTTTCATTTTATGTCCGTTAGCATGATAAATCTTTCTCCACCTCCTCACTTTAAATCTGGAGGTGTCTTTGGGCCTAAAATGAGTCTCTTGCAGGCAGCGTATCAATGGTCCTTACTTTTTTATCCAACCTGATACCCTATAACTTTTGATTGGGGCTTTTAAAAACGATTTTATTTATTTATTCATTAGACGCACATACAGAGAGAGAGAGGCAGAGACACAGGCAGACGGAGAAGCAGGCTCCATGCAGGGAGCCCCACATGGGACTCGATCCCGGGTTTTCCAGGATCACGCCCTGGGCTGAAGGCAGGCGCTAAACCGCTAGGCCACCCGGGCTGCCCTATGTCACTAATTCTATCTTCTGCCTCAATTATCCGAGCAGTCAGAGCCTCCATTTTTTTTTTTTTGCGCCTCCATTTTTTAATGCTTCTCATTGATAGCCTTTTTGAAATTTCAACTTGATTAGATTTTAGTTCTTTTATTTCTCCAGAAAGGCTTTGTCTAGTGTCTTTGATGCTTTATTCAAGCCCCGATAGTATCTTTATAATCATTATTCTGAACTTTAGTTCTACCATGTTACTTATGTCCATACTCATTAGGTTCCTGGCATTCAGTACTGCCTTTGGTTCTCTTTTATGAGATGAGGTTTTTTCCATCTGTGCAGAGAAGAATCGATGAATGAGAGAACAAAATACTGAAATGGCAACAATGTCCCCAGAGAAATATACACTACACAAATCACAAGAGACCCAGAACTGAAAAGAAAAATTAAAAAGAGAGAATATAATCAGACAGGTGAAGAGAATAGAGTAATACACTGGATCCTGTGTGTATTTTGGTCCGTTTGTTAGAAAACTAAATCCCAAAATTGTAACAAAAGGAAAACTTTTATAGGTACTAAACAAATTGAATAGAATACAAGGAAAGGATAGAATGCAATTGTAAAAATGAAAATTAGAAGAGAAAAAAAGAAGAAATATCAACAGACAGGTGAAGAAAACAGAGCAATACACTATATTCTGAGTGTATTTCCTTCGGTTAGAGGAAACTACATCTCAAAATTGTGAAGAAGGGCAGCCCCGGCAGCTCAGCGGTCTTCTCCCTCTGCCTGGGTCTCTGCCTCCCTCTCTCTGTGTCTGTCATGAATAAATAAACAACAAAATTAAAAAAAAAAAAAAGATGGCTTCAAAATTGTAAAGAAAAAAACCTTGCATATATATTATATATATTAAATACATTGACAGGATAGAATGTAACTGTAAAGATGAAAATTTAGAAAGACCTTATTTTTTTATTTTTTATAAATTTATTTTTTATTGGTGTTCAATTTGTCAACATATAGAATAACACCCAGTGCTCATCCCATCAAGTGCCCCCCTCAGTGCCCGTCACCCAGTCACCCCCACCCCCTGCCTACCTCCCCTTCCACCACCCCTAGTTCGTTTCCCAGAGTTAGGGGTCTTTGTCTCATTCATTTGGGGGATACAAAAAATAAGTGGGAAATATCAGAAAGGGAGACAGAACATAGAAAGAACTTAACAAGAAAGAAACAAAGAAGGAGAAAAAAAAAAGCGATTTTGATGAGACAGGTGAAGAAAACAGAATCATATACCGTACACTACGTGTATTTTGGTCTGGTGGAAGAAACTGCACCGCAAGGGTGTAAAGAAAAAAAAAAAAAAACTTACACAAATAAAATTAAAAACAATGGAAGGATAGCATGTAACTGTAAGAATGAAAACTAAAAAATATTTCCTAAAAGTTTGATAAAATAAGAAATTGGTTGCAAAAGGAAAGCGAAAAAAAAATAAATAAATAAAATGGAAAGACCAAAGAATCATGGGGGAAAACGCTATGAATTGTATATGTTATATTCCCCTAGCGCTGGAGTTTTGCGGTTCTCAGTGTTCGGTAAAGTTGGTCTGGGCCGCATGCTCTTGCTGACTTTCTGGGGGAGGGACCTGTTGCGCTGATTCTCAGGGGTCTTTGCCCCGAGTGGGCGTGCACCGCCCTTGCCAGGGGGCCAGGCTAAGTAATCTGGTCCGGATTGCTCTCTGTGGATTTTGTTCCGTGAAGGCCTTGCAGGCCTCTTTAGAGGCTGAGAGCGAAAGTGGTGGCCTCCTCATCCCCAGCCCCAGGGCCGAAAGCTCAGGGTCCCGCTCCTTAGCGCACCCCCAGTGAAAGGCAACCCATCACTCCTGTCTCCCTGGTACCGGACCGCACACTGTGCTCACCCAGCCTGTGACCAAGCATTTCCATCTCAGGCACGGACCCTGCTTCGCCTTCCAAACCCTGCGGATTCCTGCTGTGTGGGCATGTGCGCTGCTCCTCCCCAGGGGGAGCAAGGGGGGGCTTGCCGGTTCTGCCGCCTGCTGGGCTCCTGCTCGGAGAGCCTTCGCGCTGAGGGTGCTGGGACCCACTGACCCTGCTGGGTTCCAGGGCTACGGCCACCACTGGCCAAGAGCCCGCTGCAGCCGGCTTCCCTGCTCCGATGTCTGGGAGCTCTGCTGCACTCAGGCACTGTCAGTGTTCCTGTGACCCCGGGGGATCCTGAGACCACGCTGTCCCACCTAGGATTCTGCACCCGCTTCACTGTCTGAGCACCGGGCAGGCAGGGCCGTCCCTCACCGGAGCGGACTTCTAAAGGTCCGGATTCTGCGCTCTCTGCTGCTCCATCACTCTCTGGTGGAGGCTGCTGGAGCTCGCCCCCTTTTGGCTCCCCCGTATCTTCCCATGTATCGCCTCCCTTTTGCCCCCCCCCCCCCCCCCCCCCCGCCCATCTTCCCATGTATCGCTTCCATTTCACTTCTCCACACCTCCTGTCTTGCAGAAACTGGATGCTTTTCTCTTTGTAGAGTTGCAGCTATTCTTTTTGTAGATCTCCGGTTCAGTTCTCAGAGGTTCAGAATGATTTAGTAGCTGTCTCGCTGAATTCCGGGGACCAGAGGAACTTAGGTCTCTCAACTCCTCGGCCACTTTGGACTCCCACCTCCCCCCCCCCACCCCCACCCCACCGCCCTGTGGTCTCATTCGGCCAAATGGTTGGGGAGAAGTCATCATCTTAGCAAAACTCCTTCAAACTAAAGAAAAATATGGGCATTGTTTTCAATTAAATGTCCCACGCTAGTGCTCCTGGATGTAAATGCTAGAGGAGAAATCCACCTTGAAAGAACGCTTAAGCCAAAAGCACTCATATAGCAGCAAATATCCTGAATAAGTATATGCATATTCAAAATCGTAGTGAACGAAACGGACGAGAGGCGGTGCCCAGTGAACAGAAATCTGCCTTAACGTCAGAAAAATCTTTCAACTGTATTTGGGCAGCCCTGGTGGCGCAGCGGTTTGGCGCTGCCTGCAGTCTGGAGTGTGATCCTGGAGACCTGGGATCGGGTCCCACGTTGGGCTCCCAGCATGGAGCCTGCTTCTCCCTCTCCCTCTGCCTGTGTCTCTGCCTCTCTCTCTGTGTCTATGAGTAAATAAATAAAATCCTTAAAAAAAAAAAAAGAAAAATCTTTCAACTGTATTTATCTACATTGACAAAATAATGGAACTAAAAACATCTGATCACGACTGGGTATAGAAGACTCCTTTGTTTTTTTTGTTTTTGTTTTAATTTTTATTTATTTATTTATGATAGTCACAGAGAGAGAGAGAGGCAGAGACACAGGCAGAGGGAGAAGCAGGCTCCATGCACCGGGAGCCCGACGTGGGATTCGATCCCGGGTCTCCAGGATCACGCCCTGGGCCAAAGGCAGGCGCCATACCGCTGCACCACCCAGGGATCCCTAGAAGACTCCTTTGAAAGAAATTCAGCACTAGCTAATGGAAAAAGCTTCTATCAGAATACGATGAGGAAGGAATTTCCGTTTTCATTTCTGTGCAACTAAAACCTCACTTAAAAAAAAAAGGAAGTCTTGGGCAGATACTTGGTCCTGGAGAGCCTGGATCGAGTCCCGCATCGGGCTCCCTGCGTGGAGCCTGCTTCTCCTTCTGCCTGTGTTGCTGCCTCTCTGTCTCTCTCTGTGTGTCTCATGAGTAAAGAAATAAAACCTTAAAAAAAAAAAAAAGAAAAAAAAAAGAAAGAAATGAAAGTCTTGAAAAACACACACAGAATAAACAACGTCCGAACAATAAATGAGGAGAAAGCCTTGGGGGACCCTGAAGACTGCTGAGCTGGATATTGAGTCTGGGTTGGGGATGCAGGGAACATCAGGGATGTGGGGAGGGAATGCAGCCTGCATCAATGCAGATGACAGGATTGATAGGCGGAGCAATTTCCAACTTCTGCTTCTGCTTCCCAGCATAAATCTGAGGCAAGGCCTCAGAGTACACATGACATTAGCCCTGGGGTGCTAAGAGGACACGGGGAAAGACAGGATGATTGAGGCATTGGACTCTAGAGTCTATGCAAATAAACCCCTGAAATCATCTTAGTGGCAAGGAATGCCCCTTAAAAAAATCACTTAAGTAGAATATACAGAATCAACCTGAAATAGAGTAGGGAGTATCAAAGCAATTCACACAGTAAGAAAAGGTATTTTTGATAAAGTATATATATAGTCTACACCTATATAAATACATATACAAACGCATGTATAACGGGAACACACACGCACATACGTGTGTCGCTGTCCGTATTTAGGTGATATGTACGTACATTTGCATACCAGCACCTATAATCTGCACACCTTATACATACGCGTGCACAGGACACACGCTAGGTAGAGAGGGACGGTGTGTTTCTCCCGATGACGCAGCATGTCAGGGGAAAACTCCCTGCAGTGGGCCCCGCAATACGGGACACCCCTAGACACCCTTGCAGCTGCTCGGCCGCCCCCAGGAAAGTAAACCTTTCACACGATGTCCCTAAAGTCTGGCTGCTGGCCAAGGGACCCCGTGGGAAGGGGCGCTTCCTCCCGGCCCCTGCCCCTGCCCCTGCCCCGGGGCTATGGGCGCTGCGGCTGCACAGCAGGCCTGTGTCCTGATGAGGGCCTCCTGGGTGAGGACTGAGAGCCGACCTGTGCCAGGACGCTGGGGGCCGCCGAACCCTGCTGTGCCCCTGCCGGCAGCCCTGGGCCACCCCGGGACCTGCAGAGCCGGTGGGGCCCGAGCCGCAGCAACCATCCCTCGGGCGCTCAGGGACGACACGTCGGGGCCTGAGAGGCTCGGTGTAAGGGGCACCGACTGAGGTCTGCAGAGACCCGAGGCCGCAGCCCGCCCGAGTCCAGGGCAGGAGCCCGGGGAGGACAGGGGGCCCCCGCCTTGCCAGCCGGCGCGCTTCCCTCCTCCCACCCTAGCCTGGAACTCATCTCAACCCAACGTGCTGTTAGCTGTGGGGACCCCTGGCAACGGGGTCAGGACGTGATGTGACGTGGGCCGACCTCTGCGTCAGAATTGAGAGAGAGCAGAAGGCCTCCGGTGCGGGGGGTCGCACTGGGGTCCCCTGGAAGGAGGCCAGGCCCGGGCCGGCGGCAGCCAGGGGAGCAGGTAGCCCCGGGAGGGGGCTCGGAGGGCGGGGGAGGGGCCCCGGAGGGCGGCGGGGGGGGGGGGGGGGGGGGAGGGGGGAGGGGGGAGCGGGGAGGGGGCCTGCCGGGAACCCCGAGAGAGGACCATGACCGGGGGAAGGCGGGGCCGCGGCGTCGAGCTGAGGCCTGGATGCCGGGGCCTGGGGCAGTGGCCTCGGGTCCCCGGAGGCAGGACGGGCCCCGGCCCTCCCCGGAGCGGGGTGAGGACCTGAGGGAGAACTGCGGGGGTCCCCCGGGGTCCCCCACCCCACCATCATGCCTCAACCCACGGCCCGCCCTCCCCGAGAGAGAGAGAGGCACTGGGCCCCCGCCTCGGGGCTGGGGGGCCGCCCTGGGGAGGCCGGACACACGCGGCCACCGGGGAAATGCGCCTCGGGGGGTGGGGGTGGGGACCCGAGCCCAGGGAGCTCAGGAGCCCATCCGGAGGGAGGTTGGCCAGGGCCTGAGGGGGGGAGGGGCACAGGGAGTGCCTGTGGGGGCGGGGGCCCTGGAGCCCAGGACAGAGGGGACCTGGCAGGAGGTCGCCAGGGATGGGAGGCCTGGGAGGCCCCCTGGGCAGGCTGGGGACCTGCCTTCGGGCGGGCCGCCGGGCGGCCAGACTTCCACATCCGGGTCTCCCGAGAGACTGGGGGCCCTTGGCGTCAGGAGCACGGCCTCCCTGAGGGGGCAGACGGTGGACCCCCGCCCACCCTACATTGAAGGGGTGAGGGGCCCCCAAGGCAGCCCTCAGGCCCAGGAGGGGATGGCCCCGAAATCTGGGTGCCCCTCCCTGGCAGCCCTGGGAAGAGAACCCGGGGTGTGGCCTATCCCGCGGAGACCCTCCTCCTCTCCAGATCTCTGGGCTCAGGGAGGGGAGGGCCTGGGTCTGAGGGTCTGCACTCAGGTCAGCAGAGGAGGCAGGTGCCCTGCCCTGCCCTGCCCTGCCCTGCCCTGCCCTGCCCTGGTCCAGGCCCTGGCGGGGGTCGAGGTGAGAAATGAGGGGATGCCTTCCTCAGCAGGATCCCTGGGGACCAGGCCGCCCCGGCCGCTCGTGTGGGCCATGGGGAGAGGCGGGACGGGTGGGCCGACTGATTTCTCTGGACTTTGGCTGGTTGCGGGGTCGGGGTAGGGGCCCTTGCAAGGAAGGTGCAAGGAGGGTGGCCTCAGGGCCAGCCGGAGAGTCTTCCCACGCCTTGCGTGGGGTCCAGGTGAAGAGCGAGAGGCGCCCCATCCTGGCCCAGAGGGAAGCTTGAGTTGGGCCATTCCTCCCCTGGTGCGTGATCCATGATCCGTGATCCCTTATTTGACGGCACAGGATGAACCCCCAGAGACCTTTGGCAGGCCTGCCCAGAGCCGGTCCCCTGGCTTCCTCATGGGGAGGGTCGGGGCAGCCTGGTCTTGTGGGGACACTTTGGCCTCAGGACCGCAGACAGAGGCCTGGGTCCCAGGCCCTGCCAAGGGCACTGGCAGGCCAAGGAGGGGACTTGGACTGCTGGGGGCCTCCCAGAGTGCGAGCCAACCTTCCTGTGTGCACTGGGGGCCCAGGGCTGGGCTGGCAGTCTGCACCCTGAGGTGCCCCCTGCTTCCCTCCTGCAGGGGCTCCAAGAACTGGCAGCACAGCAGAGGCCTTGGTCGCCGGCAGGAGGCCCTCAGGTCACAGAGTGAAGGAGGCATAGCAGGTCTGTGTCGCTGGGCCTGGTGAGGTCCACGTTGTCTCCGAGCCTGGTGCCAGGGGCTCAACTCGCCCAGCCCAACACACAGGGGACTCCTTGTGTAGCCAATCCTGATGCGGCCCGCTCTCTGCCCTGGCACGGGGCCTCTCTTGGCCCAACTGCACCCCGACCAGCCATCCCACCGCTGTCTTCAGCTTTAGCTCCACGCCCACACCATGCCCCTGAGGCACACGAGTCAGCTCTGGAAGCTGGAAGAAGACCCGGGAGAAGCCCAGGGCCTGGTCAATGCCCAGCTGCCAGAGGCTGAGGATGAAGACGAAGTTTCATCTCCCCCCTACCTGTGTTCCTCTTCCTCCTCCTCCCCCTCCTCCTCCTCCTCCTCTTGCTCCTCCCCTTCCTTGTCCAGCTCTGGCCTGTTCTTTGTGCCCCCAGAGGAGGGGTCTGAGACTGCCTGGAGTCCTCCCCAGAGCCCTCAGAGTGCCGGGCCCTCCCCCAGTGGCAGGGCACCCAGTGGCTGGAGCCAGGTGGAGTTTGCTGGCCCCAGTGGCCCAGAGGAGGAGATCTGGAACCCCTGGGAGGTGCCCGAATATGCGCAGCCCTCTGCCCAAGGAGGAGACACAATGCTCATGAGTGGGGCTGACCTGGTGGGGTTCCTGCTCCGCAAGTATCTCAACAAGCAGCCCACCAGCCAGGCAGAGGTGCTGGAGGTCCTCAGCCCAGATATGCAGGATGCCTGGCCCGAGATCTGGGGTCAAGCCTGTGAGTGCATGCAGCTGGTCTTTGGCGTGGAAGTGAAGGAAGTGGACCCCATCGCACACTCCTACGTCCTGGTCACCGTCCTGGGCCTCAGCTACGATGGGATGCTGAGCGGTGAGCAGGGCCTGCCCACGACCGGCCTCCTGGTGCTGCTCCTGGGGGTGATCCTCCTGGAGGGCGACCGTGCCCCCGAGCAGGAGGTGTGGGAAGCCCTGGGGGTCATGGGGGTGTTTGCCGGCAGGCAGCACGTCATCTATGGGGAGCCCAGGGAGCTCCTCACCCACGTCTGGGTGCAGGAAGGCTACGTGGAGTACCGGCAGGTGGCGGGCAGCAACCCTGCCCGCTACGAGTTCCTGTGGGGGCCCAGGGCCCACGAGGAAACCAGCAAGCTACGGGTCATGGAGTATGTGCTATGGGTTAATAGCCGGTGGCCGGTTTCCTCCCTGGCCCCGTTTGATGAGGAAGAGTGGGCCTGAGCCCCAGAGGCGGCCAGGCCCTTTCCAGCCTTTGGTGGGGTCGGCAGCTTCTCCCGCGGGATGGGCACGAAGGGAGGCATCCCTTCGGCTGCTTCTTCCCCGTGGGCGCCTCTGGGTCTCCCTGTGTGTGTTTGTGTGTTTGTTTGTGTGTTTGTGTTGGAGAAGACAGACCACTGGGCTTTCTAGGAGTGCAGGGCCAGGGCGGCTTGGGGGCAGAAAGCAGGGTGAAAAGCCACTCTGGGGGCCTGTTCTCTGCCGCGACCCGGAGATCGAGAGCTTGGTTAACATGAGGAGGCTCTTGCACATCGCTGCTCGGATTCGGGGGATTCATCAGCTTGGGAGGCTACGTGTGTCACTGACATTCCCCCCGCCCGGACCGCCGCAGCCGCCCCCCCCATCCCGAACTTCTGTACATCCCCCAGTTCAACAGTTAAGAGTTTCATCCTGTCCTGAAAACCAGCTGGCCAAAGTCCACCTTCGTCCCTGTGTGGGTCCCACCCGGATCCTCATCCCAGGCAGGGCATTGGGACAGAAATGGGTTGGGAAGCAGCAAGGACGGAGGGGTCAAAGGACGGGGTCGGGTCGTGCAGCCAATAAAAAGGAAAAGTCTTTTGTTCTGGCTTCCTGTGCCTCCTGGCCCGTTCATTCTGCAAGGGCCCAAGGAACCCGGACCGGTGTGCTCCGGCATGGGCGGGGGCCGCGGAAAGGGCGAGAAAGGGCCCGCCGGAGGCCAGGGGAGCCCTGCTGGCGGCTCCCTCACGGCCACACAGCGGCTGAGCTCTGCTCCCTGCAAGGCCCTGTGTGTGAGCAGTGAGGACACGAGGGGCCCGGGGCCACGCCGCCTTCGGGGACTGTGTAGAGGCCGCCGTCCGGCAGGGAGGTGGGGAGGGGTGTCCTGAGGCCTGCGACAGCCCCAAGGGGCGAAAGGGTGATGGGGGCGGCGGCTCCCGGGGGCAGGCTCTGCAGGGTCCAAGGCCCCGGGGCCCGGGGGGGGCTCTGTGGGCAGCGCGACTCCTCGTGTGCAGCTGAGGAGCGAGCAGCGGGCGGGGGACGGAGGCCGGCCTCCACTCTGCCTCCAGGTCGGGAAGCGGGGACCTGAGGCTTGTGGGGGGGAGGGGGGGGACACGCGCAGATTGCCTGGCGTGGCGGGAGGGCGGGCCCAGGCCGGCCAGAGTCCCTGACCTCCCAGCCTGAAGGAGGGCCCCGCCCACCTGCTCCCCCCCCCCCCCCCGACCCCCCAGCCTGGAGCCCATCTCCGCCGGACCCACCTGCTGGGAGCGCTGGGGACCCCCGGCACGGGGTCCGGATGTGAGGTGGGCCGACGTCCGCCTCGGAGGTCTGAGAGAGCGGAGGGCCTCGCGTGGGGGGTCGGATTGGGGTCCCCGCCGAGCGAAGGCGGGCAGGCCCGGGCTGGCGGCAGCCAGGCGAGCAGGTAGCCCCGGAGCGGCCCGGAGGGCGGCTGGAGGGGGCCTGTCGGGAATCCCGAGAACCCACGCGGGGGAAGGCGGGGCCGCGGCGTGGAGCTGAGGGGTGCCCGGAGGCAGGACGGGCCCGGGCCCTCCCGGAGCAGGGGTGAGGAGCTGAGGGAGAACTGCGGGGGTCCCCCACCCCACCTTCATGCCTCCACTCCTCCCGGAGAGATGGAGGCACTGGGCCCCCTCCTTGGGACTGGGGGGCGGCCCTGGGGAGGCCGGACACACGCGGCCACCCGGGAAATGCGCACTTGGGTTGTGGGGGTGGGGACAGGACCCCACGGAGCTCAGCATCCCCGTCGGAAGGGAGGTTTGCCGGGGCCTCAGGGGGACAGGGGCACAGGGGTTGCCTGTGGGGGCGGGGTGGGAGGGCAGGGACACAGGTGCACAGGACAGAGGGGACCCGGCGGAGGTCAGGGCCCACGCTAGAGGGGCCCCCGGGAAGCCGCGGAGGAGTGGGATGGGGCCAGATGGTGGCCGGGGGTGCTGCAAGCCTGGCACAGCCAGGTACCCGAGAGCCTGAGGCCTGGTGTGGTGGGAGCAGACGCTGAGGGGGGAGGGGAGGGAGGGTCCCGGGGCTAAGGGGAGGCGAGGGATGGACCCTGAGGGGGACAGAGGGGACCCGGCGGAGGTCAGGGCCCACGGTGAGCCCGGGAAGGCCGCGGGGGAGCGGGATGGGGCCGGATGGTGGCGGCGGGTGCGGCAGGCCTGGCACATCTGGGTACCCGAGAGCCTGAGTCCTGGTGTGGCGGGAGCAGACGCTGAGGGCTGAGGGGAGGGTCCCGGGGCTAAGGGGAGGCGAGGGATGGACCATTGACAGGGACAAAGAGGACCCCAGTAGAGGGTCGCCAGGGCTGTGAGGCCCCCGTGGGGATGGGTACCTGCTCTCACGTGGGAGTATGGGTGCTCAGACTTCCACATCCGGGCCTCCTGAGGCACTGGGGGCCCCTGGCGTCAGGAGCAGGGCCTAGGACACGTGGGCAGAGGGGAGGGCCCTGGGTGGTGCTGGGAATCCCGGTGAGGATGCAGAAGAGGCCCGGGGGACCCCGCACCCCAGCCCAGAGTCGGCCCGGGAAGGTCGTGGGGGGGGGGGATGGGAACACGTGGTGAGGCCCCACTTCTGCATCGGGACTCTGAGAGACCAGGGGGCTGGTGTTCAGAGCAGGGCCTCCCTGAGGGGGCAGACGGTGGGCCCAGGTCCTGCTGGGTTCCTGGCGAGGATGTCCATGAAGGACGGAGGGACCCCGCACCCCAGTCCACAGTCAGTCCCGGGAGGCAGGCCGAGTGGAGCCAAGCAGAGGCCTAGGCGCCCAGGGAGCCCCGCCAGCAGGGGTGGGGAAGAAGGGCCCAGGGAGCCTGTCCCCCGCCCCCCAGCTCAGCCCCCTCTGTGAGCCCTGGGAAGCCCCCAGGCTGGGTCATGGTCCTGATGGAAAGATGGTCACTCCCTGTCCCCGGTGGGGTCTGGGAGGAGGGGAGGGCCTGGGTGTGAGCGCCCTGGCCTCCCTCCGGTAGTCTGCCCGAGGGGCCCAGGGTCAGCTAGGGCTGGAGGCAAGGATCCCCGAGGGACTGAGACCCCCGAGGGAGTGGGTTCCCAGGGAGCCCGGAGCACCACGGCCCTGCCCCTGCTTCAGCCTCGGGAGGCTGCCGGGGGTTGGACGAGTCCCGAGCTGCGTGGTCGCTTGCTTATGTGACAGGGCCTCCCACACCTGTGGCGGTTGGGCTGGAGCACTGCCTCCAGGGTGTGGGCTGCGGTGGGGTCAGGTGGAGTGGGAGGCAATGGCCCACGTGTGGCTGGTGGCCAAGGCCAGGACTACAGGGGAACTGCAGCCCTAGGAACGCAGCCTAGAGTGGGTCCTGGGAGCCCCCAGGGCCCGAGGACCTCCTGGGGCGTGCCCTGGCTTGCCAGCCAAGTCTCCTAGAGCCTGGGGAATTGGAGGAAGGAGCAGGGCTGCAGACTGCCCAGAGCCGACCCGGGGCCTGAGGGGATTGAAGGTGAGGACCAGAGGGAGGACTGACGGACCCTGGGCCCCAGCACGTGCAGTCCAGGGAAGAAGGAGGCCCCTGTGCAAGATGAGCCCATGCTACGGTCCTGATGTCCACCTCTGAGTGTTAGGGCCTGAGGGCTTGTGCTTCAAAGTAGCAGGACCTCGGGGTTGCTTGGTGAGGGTGTGTGTGGAGGGTGTATGGCCAGCGGGGAGTCAGGGTGAGGACCTTGGGGACGTCCTGGCTGGCCCCACCTGGCCCATGAGCCAAGAAGCCAGTGCAGTGGAGTGGGGCCCTGCCCTCTGGGCAGCCCACGGAGGATGGGAGAGATCTGGCCCTCAGTGGAATGCTCACTTGTCCCTGGGGCGGGTGGGGGCAGGAAGGTGGACTGACCTGGGGTTGGTACGGTCTTGGTGTGAGGGGCACGTCTCCTCTATGGGAGGTTGGGGGCCCGGAGGAAGAGCAGGCCCTGGCAGGATAATGTTTCAGGGAGCGGAGGGCCTGGGCCTGAGGGTCTGGACTCAGGTCAGCAGAGGAGGCGGGTGCCCTGCCCTAGCCCTGGACCAGGCACTGGCGACAGTCGACGTGACATATGAGGGGATGCCTCCCACAGCAGGATCCCTAGGGACCAGGCCGCCCCAGCCGTTTGTGTGGGCCATGGGGAGAGGCGGGACAGGTGGCCCAACTGATTTCTCTGGACTTTGGCTGGTGGGGGGTCGTGGCAGGGGCCCTTGCAAGGAAGGTGCAAGGAGGGTAGCCTCAGGGCCAGCCGGAGAGTCTTCCCAGGCCTTGCGTGGGGTCCAGGTGAAGACCCAGAGGTGCCCCATCCCAGCCCAGATGGAAGCCAGAGCTGGCCCATCCCTTATGCATGATCCAGGAAGAATCCTGGAGACTTTGGCAGGTGTGGCCAAGGCTGGGCCCCTGGCTTCCTCCTGTGGAGTGTTGGGGACCTGTGATCTTGCAGGGACAGTTTGGCCAGAGAAGGACAGGGCCGGGGCAGTCTTTTGAGAGGCTAAGGAGGGGACTCCCCACCTTGACTGCAGGAGACCTCCCAGAGAATGTGGCAGCCGTCCTGTCCACACTGGGCCCCAGGGCTGGGCTGGCAGTCTGCACCCTGAGGACCCTCCTCCTTCCCTCCTGCAGGGACTTCAAGAACTGGCAGCGGAGGCCTTGGTCTGAGGCGGGGGTCCCTCAGGACACAGAGGTGAGGAGGCGCGAGCCAGAGCCACTTGGCCAGGTGAAGTGCACGCTCTCTCTGAGCCTGATGTCAGGGGTTCTCCCAGCCCAACACAGGGGAGCCCTCTGCAGGGGAGCCGGGCACGGCCCCCTGTCAGACCTGGTACCTCGGGGTGTCTTGGCCGGGCTGCCCCCTGACAAGCTCTCCCAACTCTGTCTTCAGGTTCAGCCCGAATCTGACACCATGCCCCTGAGGAATAGCAGCGAGCTTTGGAAGCAGGGAGAAGACCTAGAGGAGGCCCAGGGCCTGGGGATGCCCAGCTGTCTGGGGCTGAGGAGGAGGAGGAAGGGGAGGAGGAGGCTCCACCTTCCCCCTCTACCCCATCTCCCCCATACCACCTATCTCATCTCTCTCTATCCTCCTCCTCCTCCCCCTCCTCCTTCCCCTCCTCCTCCCCCTCCTCCTTGTCGTCTTGCCCTTCATTGTCCTTCTCTGGCATGGTCTTTGGCCCCCCAGAGGAGGGGTCTGCTACTCCCGCGGCCCTGAGTGCTCCCCAGAGCTCTCAGAGTGCCGACCGCTCCCCCAATGGTGGGGCAGCTGGTGGCCTTGGCCAGCCCGAGCCTCCTGGCCCCAGCGGCCCAGGGGAGGCGGGAGATGAGGAGCCCTTGGTGGAGGGCAGTTTCCGCATGAAGACGGCTGCCCTGGTGGTATTCCTGCTCCTCAAGTATCGCAACAAGCAGCCCACCAGCAAGGCAGAGATGCTGGAGGTCTTCACCCCAGAATACCAGGACGACTTCCCCGCCATCTTGAGCCAAGCGTCCATCTGCTTGCGGCTGGTCTTTGGCCTAGACGTGATTGAAGTGGATCCCAGGGAGCACTCCTACGTCCTCAACCCCATCCTGGGCCTCACCTGGGATGGGATGCTGAGCGATCAGTGGGGTATCCCCAAGACCAGCCTCCTGGGGCTGGTCCTGGGGTTGATCCTCCTGCAGGACTGATGTGTCTCCGAGGAGGTGTGGGAGGCTCTGGGGTTCACGGGGATGAAAGATGGCCAAGAGCAAATCGTCTGTGGGGAGCCTGGGGACCACCTCACCGTCTGTGTGCAGGAAGGCTACCTGGAGCACCGGCAGGTGGCAGGCAGCGACCCTGCCCGCTTTGAGTTCCTGTGGGGGCCCAGGTCCTCCGAGGAAACCAACAACCTTCAGGTCATGGACTTTATGCTCCAGGTCGGTAGCAAAAACCTGGGGTCCTCCCTGGTCCTGTGAGAACAGATTCTGAGATAAGGAAGAGGGAGCTGCAGCTCCAAGGGCAGCCAGGCCCTTTCCAATCTTTTGTGGGGCCGGTATGAAGGGAGGCCTTAGGGTGCTTCCTCCCGGTGTTGTCCTGTTGGGTGTGTAAAGAGAAAAGCCTGGGCGTTCTCAGGGGTTAAGGGCCAGGGCAAGTAGGGGGAAAGCAGGGCCAAGAGCCTCCCTGGGGGCCTGGGCTCTGCAATGACCCTGGCATCCAGAGCTTGGTTTCTTTGAGGAAGCTCCCCATGTTTGTTCCTTGGGACAGAAGGGTTCCCCAGCCCAGTGTGTGAGTGACACGCACCCCTTTGAGATCATACTTGCCAAGCTCAAGTGTTAGAGTTTTGTCATGTCCTGCATACAATTTGGGAGACCTTCCCTCCTTGTTTGGGTTCTGGATGAAATCACAGGGCAATGGCGTTGGAATCTGTTGGAAAGGCCAAGAGTGCAGCAGGCAAGTGCTGGAGTATGGAAATAGGAAAATAAACCTTGTTCACTTTTCATTTCTACCCCTGCCGTGTGCCATTTTTCCAAAGCAACGTCGATGTGCGCTCCTGCATTCACTTGGTTTTTCAGGAACGGGAGAGAAGGGTCCTAACGCCAGGGGAGCCCTGCTGGCAGCTCCCTCATGGCCACACTTCGGCTGAGCTCTGCTCCCTGCAAGGCTCTGCGTGTGAGCAGTGAGGACAAGAGGGGACCAGGGTCACGCCACCTTCAGGGACTGTGTCTAGCGGCGGGAATCCCCACGGGAATGCGGGGAGGGTGCCCTGAGACCTGCGCCAGCTTGCCAGCCCCGAGCTTTTCCTGGAATTGTGGGAGCTCTGTGTTGCCCCCAGAGGGGCAAGAAGCCTACCCCGGCGTCACGGCCATTGAATCCTATGTGGTCTTGGAGGGTCGTGTGCAGACAGCTCATTCTGCTCAGTTTCTCTTCGGTTCCCCTTGCTCTCCCATCCTGGGATATGTCACAGGAACAGCAAATTCTTAAGACAGGGGGTGTGGTGGTGGACGTTACAATAAGGCTGGACCTTCTCCCAACCACTAACGGTCCTCATTTGTCAGTGGTCCCGTGTGCCGGTCTCTCCTGAAATGGGACAGTAGCAGAGAATGGCAAGTGGCAGTGCATCAGGGGAAAGAGCACATTGTCAGCCCATGGAGATTTCTGAGGTTCCTGCCACAGTAATTGCAGCAAGGTGCTAGGATTGAGGAGGGATTGCTGCCCCTGAACCACCACAGCCAGGTGAGTGTGCAAAGTAGTGACCATCAGATGTGATCCTGCCTTGGAAGCACCCGCCCCACAGCCGGTGGATGCGTAGGGACATTCTGTAGACGAGCCTCTGTGCCCCACAGAGAGGCCCTGGTGGGCAGTCCTTCCTGCCACCTGACCCTTGGATCCCCGAGTCACGGCCATCAAACCCCTCATGCCCCGCACCAGGTTCCTTCGGGAGTCCGGCAGCCCGCTGCCCAGTGGCCGGGGCAGGATCTGGGACGTCCTGCTTCTGGGGCCCAGTCGGCAGCCCCCACAGCCTCTGCTGCCCACCCTGCCCTGTCTCTCCTGACCGTGGCCTCAGCCTGCAGACCTTGGGGCTTGGTCCTGTCTCCCCACTGCCAACTGCTCTCTCCCCAGTGCTGCTGCTCACAGGCACTCATCTTGCTCTGGCCGTCCCTCTCTGCCTACTTGTGCTCCCGGGGGTGCTGACCAGGGTTCTCTGGCGGTCCATGTCCTAGGGGCTGGTAAATGACACTCCTAGCCTGGTGACCCTGGCGACTGTGCCAAGTGGGTATTGTCAGAGAACTCCTGGGTTATAGCCATCGTTCTGTGAAGCTGGTGTCCTCGTGAAGGCCACTGCGAGGTTGGTTCTATGAGGCTAAGGCAGAGACGGGGTGTGTACCTATCAGCCATCCCCAGAGCCGCCGGGACCCTAGGGTCCCGAAAAGGGTACTTTGAGCAGAGGAAAGTGTAGTGGGTGATGGCAGTGGTGACCGGGATGCTCCCCCACACCCCACAGGCCCCCTGGCTCACATGAGGATTCTGTAAGAGCCGGGCAGGAGGGCCTTTGGGTCCCCAGGAGGCAGGCAGTGCAGAAGGTCAGTTACCCCACGAGAGGGGGAAGGAGGAGCACCCACCATCCTGAGGCTTGTGGCCTTGGGACAAGTCCCAGGATCAGGCCCTGTGGGACAGCCCCGGCTGGATGCGGGGACCCTGCATGCTCTCCTGGGAGAGAATTGACTGCTGGGGCCCGGGGTTTGATCCAGGCCACCATGGACTGCTGGCACGGAGCACTCAGGATGCCCGAGTACCAGCATGTGGGTCCTTGGGGAGGCATCTCCGGGGTGCCAGGTCCTGTCCCGCAATGTCTGTATTCACACACAGCGGCCAGGTGTCTGGCAGTTGTCAGCAGGCCACGGCGGATTATGCACGAGGTCCCCTGTCCTCAGCAAGAAGTCCTGACATTCTCTAGATGCCCTGAGCTGGTGCCCTGACAGGCTGGCAAGAGGCGCCTCAGCTGCGGTTCTGCTCCTCAGGAGCCCCCGTGCCCAGTGATGGCCAAGCCTGCTTTGAATGCACCCCCTTGGCCGGGCTCTGACCTACTGTCTGGCCTCTACCTGCCTGCCCTGTGTGACAATACCACTGGCACCTGCCCTGGGCCATTCCTGGGCCCGACTTGGGCCTCCCTGCCTGTCCTCAGGGCCAGAGTTAGCCAAGCCAGGCTGTCCCCACCCCCAGAGAGAGCGGGAGTGCCAAGGATCCCCGGGACTGTCCCCTGTGGGGATGCAGTGCGGGTCCTTAGACCCCCTGGGTTGAGTATTCACCTGCTGACCTGATGGGTGGCTGACGTGCAGCTTGCCCAGGGCAATGAGCCTGCGGGATGACATGGGGCCCCATTCAGCTGGGCGACAAGGGGCCAGACTCGGCCGGGGCCACGCCTGAACCCCAGGGTGGCCCTCGAGGGAGCATAGCTCTTCCAGCCCCATGCGTGTGCGATCCTCTCCTTCCTCACACACTCGGTCCTGCCCCCACGTGTCCCTGGGGCCTGGCATCCAGGTAGAAAGGATCGTGACCCCGAGGCGCTACTAAGAGGTCGCGTGGGCAGGGGTCTGTGTCAGGCTGCTGGTGGCATCGGTGCCCAGCACTCCCACGGTCCCCCAATCATGGGACGTGGAGCGTCGGCAAGATGACCCCCCCCCCTCGGAGGACAGCTGGACCCCTGCTGGCGGCAGGGAGGACCCTGAGGTCCACACCTTCGGGCTTGGCCCCTGGAGGGCGCTCACCTGCTGGGGCGTTGTACGGCTCCCCCTGCCCCGATGGACGTTCCGCTAGCCTGATCGTGTGCACGGTCACACGGCTCATACAGTCACAAGGGTGACACGGGCATAGTCTCCCTGCAAGGTCAAGCATTGCTGTACTTTGGCAGGGTGCCACCCCGACGTACAAGGCCTGGTCCACATTGGCGTCCACAGACATCGCGGTCGTTAGCGTGTGTCTCGGGCCTGCTTTCTCCGGATGTGGAGATTGGGAACCAGGCAACGCTCATCTTCTGATCCCGGGCCCGTGAGGAGGGAAGTCGTTCTGTCACGCTGAGGATGTGTTACCCAGGCTCAAGCAATCAATAATCAATCGTGGCAACACGTGGATGCCTCCATGATATCCCAATATTAATGGGATGTGGGGGGCTTCCAGGAGGGTGAACACCTCCACATTCCAGGAGAGTCGTGCCACCCAAATCTTCGGGCACAGGTGGCCCTGTGTGCAGGATCCTCCCGGGCCTCCCCCACGGGTTGTCTTCCTATTGACTCCCAGGGTGTCCACTGGTCATTGTTAGGGACCAAATCGCCGTGCCTCCCAGATTCACATGTTGCCACCATACGCCAGCACCTCCGAATGTGTGTGTTGCTGGACTTTGGGCCTTCCAAGTGCTGACGGGGTTCAGACGGAGCCAGTGAACATGAACTCTAAAGCCATATGGCTGGTGTCCTCAGGAAGAGTCGGAGGGGACGTGGGGAAGGCGACAGCGCCTGGGGCGTGCACGCACGCGGGGGGGACCGTGTGCAGAGGCGGCAACAGTGTGGCCACTCGCAGAAGGAACAGAGAGGTCGTGAGCCTGCCGGCACCGTACCCTTCAACTCCCGGGCTTCAGATCTGGGAGGGAACCCATGACTTGTGTCCTGGCAGCCGGGACACGCGTGCTCGGGCATGTTGGAGTGGGCTGCGTGACTTCTAGCTTTTTGAAAACTCGCACGTGGGCTCCCAGGGTCGAAGACCGTGCTCCTTCCACCTCGTCCAGGGAACATCCACTGTGTGACGCTGGGGACAGATGGGCACAGCTGTCTTCCGGCCCCGGGGTCTCCTGGTGCCGGGCGAGGAGGCGTGGGTTCCCCTCCTGAGCTGCGGGCCGCTCGGGTTCTGCTCTGTGGGAAGCCGGCCGTGTCCCCGCAGCCCCTCATGTTCTCGCAGGTTTGGAGGCTCCAACTTCAAGAACCAGGGTTTAGACCATTTGGTTTCCGGGGTGGGCAAGCCTCTCTTCCCGGCTCAGAAAAGGCCTTCGTGTCACTGGGTCCCTCCCGCGGCCCCACCTCTGTGCGCAGGTGGGGCGGGGAGGCAGATGTCCACATGTCCTCCACTTCTCATGGGGACGCTAGTGCTGCCGGATTTGGGCCGATGACCTGCATGGCCTCGATCACCCTCCCGCCTCCCTAGGGTGCCTCTTGGCACAACCAGTGGTCCCGGGGCATAGGGCTGCACCAGAGCAATTTGGAAGAGGACTCAGCTTGGTCCCTCACACAGGGTGGGGATGCCTCCCGGTTCTATCCGGTTCTAATCGGGAGCCATCTGTCCTTCCCGATTTTGGTCTGTGCGGGTTCATTTTGGGGCTCTACTAGGTTTCCCGGGAGGTCCCCACCCCACTAGCTTTGGAACTGTGACCAGCAGGAGTGGGCAATGCCAACAGGACAGCCCCGGGGCTAGTTTAGCTCATCTGGTGGACATACCATCCTTGGTACCTGAGCTCAACCCACCCGCCAGCCGCTGGGCTCCGCCCCCGCTGTCATGCCAAATCCAAGAAAGTCACCGAATACCTCCCAGGGCCAGAGACCTAAAAGGGGGCTAAAAGGGGACCCTGTGCCCGTCCACAGGGGTTCCCAGGAGGCTGGGGCTGCCTCTGGCCTAGATTCGGGTCGAACCCCGTTAGGACCCTCCTGATGGAGGTCTGGGGCTCCCACTTCCCTGGCTGTACCTCCGTGCATCCCGGGTGGCGGAGGTCCCGGAGGAGCCTGGGGGCTCCCGAGGAGCAGCTTGGCTTTTTGCCAGGACCACCCTGGGGAGGAGGAGGTTCCTTTGCTTGGAGGCTGGAGGAGCACAGTGGGCCCAGCCCTCCAGGGACCTGGCGGCGACGTCCATCCCAGCAACATGGACCCCCGACCATTTCTGAGGGCCTGCGCTGGGCCAAACATGGTGGCCTGGGACGTGTCCCTGCACCTTGCACCACTCCACTGACTTGCTAGAGCCGGAGGTATGCACAAGACCCTGGCGGAGCCTCTGACATTAACCTGCCAGTCTACGGTGCACACTTCCCCGCAGAGGCTTTCCTCCTGAAGGTTCTCTCCAAACCCCGCGGCTGTCGCCCCCACCCCAGGGAGTGCCCAACACCCGAGCCCCTGCTGGCATCCCGGCCCACAGACCAAGCCCCTCTGGTGCTTCAGCCTGCCGGGGCTGCGGGCAAGCTCCATCTTCCATGTTGCTGAAGCGCCTGGAACGGACCAGGTGAGGAACCTCAGCACCTGGCCTTAGACTTCTCTGGGGCTCGAAGCCACCCCCGGCGGCCCGGGGCCGCGAGCTCGGCCACCAGGCCATGGAATGCAAGCTGCCCCTTAGCCAGAGACATGCCACTTTGCCAGAACGTTGGCCTCATGGTGGCCTCACACCCCTGAAGGCCCAGCAGGCCACCGGCTCACGGGAAGGCCAGCTGCCTTTCTGGAGGACCAAGAATAGGAGACCCGTGGCCCTGCAGTTCCCAGGGGCCCGGTGCTGAGCCCCAGTGGGGCAGGCAAATCCATGCTAATCAGGAAGTTTGGAGGAGGAGGCACTAGTGGGCAGAGTGGAGAACTGGGGACAGGGCGGGCTTTTGAGAGTGGCCTGGATCAGGAAGTGGTTTTCGTTTCAGGGAAGGACATGTAAGAATAATTCTTCCCCTGCCAGAGTGTAGAGGTGAGGCCCGAGATTGGATTGGTGGGTCCACCCCATGGACCTCTGTCCTCTGTGGGGAGGGAGCCTCTCGGGGGCAGCGCAGGCTCCTTCCCCATCTTGTGTCATAACCCACTCGTGGGATGGGGCGCTGAGGGCTGTCCCTAGCAGTGGGTTGTGACGGCCGCCATGGGGCTTGAGGGGGGAAGAGCCACAGAGCTCCTGCTCCTAAGCTCACTGCCACGCCATCCTGGCCTAGAGGATTTTCTGTCTTTGCTCCCTTGCACAACCCCAACTTGGGCCCCACGTTCCGCAGGATGCCAGCTGCACTAGCTGTGCGCGAATGACGGATCTCGTGCTTTCTAACTCTTTTGGTGTAATAGAGATATTCTGCTTCTGTGTCTTGTGTATGTTGATCAAAGGCCCTCGATCCTGCGCTGGGCTCTCAGGGACACGGGCAACCCCAGGGATAAGTCGGCAGCAGCTCCAGGTCTGCAGGGCAGGAATGCTTTGTGCTTTCTCAGCAGGGAGAACGAGTATGTGGAGTGCGTAGCCGACTCAACGACCTCGTTTCTGCCAATTAGAGCTGGCTTTTCTGCCGTAGTGTTCTCTTGAACCCCTCGACCTGCAGTGTTCCACGGGAGACGCCAGGTCTTAAGTCAGTTGCGCCATGATGTGACCTCCCCCCACTGGAGGATGGGAAATTGGTCTGAACAGGAAGAGCTGGAACAGGAGGCAGGGTTAGGAGAGGCCCCACCGGCAGACAGGTGCCGGGGGAGGCCGGGATGAGTTGAGGGTTGTCCAGACGTGTAACCCGGGATTCCTGATTCAGACTTCTAGGCCCGGGGCACGGGCCTCACTTTACATACCAGACCCATCCTTTGCTGGGTTGGGCCGGGCCAACCTCGCACAACAGGGCGTGTGTGTGTGCGTGTGTGCCCGTGTGTGTGCACGCGGGTGCGTGCACGTGTGTTTTAAACATGAGTTGGTGAGGATAGGTTACGGTTAGTAACCCTGGACCCAGGTCCAGCTGCCCGGGGATGGGAGTAGGAAGCAAAGGCTGATTGTCTTAACCTTAGCAATTCTGGGCTTTTCCTGGCTTCCAGAGAGACCATAAGGCACGGCCCCTTTGCGGCGCCCAGAGCCAGAGTCCTGTCCTGCTGCAGCAGTGATTAGGGTCGTGGTAGCAAAAGGATAAAAGGAGGTTTTCCTCAACGTGCGGCCAGATCGCCACAAACCTACTCACTGTGTTCAAACGGGACACATGCGCTGGAATACGTCGTGGGGTGCATGTCTGCCCCTCGGTCCCGGTCTCCCCTTCTGCAGCCCCTTCTTGTGACCGCATTTGTCTGGGTTTTATAGAGCTTCATGCATGGCTGACTGTGTGATTGTTAGGTGGCCTGGTTTGTGTCAATATAATGTGTTGCTCTTCTCCATGTTCTTTTGGGGCTTCCTTGTTGACAAACTTATTTTTGCATCGAGAAAACTAGCCAAAGCATCTTCCAGAAAAGAATCTGCACCAGAAAAAGAATCTGGAAACCCAGCTCGATGACCCCTCTTGAAGTGTGGCCAAAAGATTCCGACGACTCCACCCTCCCACCGGTCACCCTTTGGCACCTTCACTCAAGAAGGGACAGAGAGAAGGGCAGCCTGGGGCTGCTGCGGGTGGGAGGGGGTCCATCCATCCTACGGCCATGCCCCCATGGAAAAGCAGGTGATCCTCCTGATGCTTGTCCCCCCTGGGCCTATCCCTGTGGCCTGATATTTCAGCCAGGTTGCTCCTGCTGACGTTTATAGAAAAGTGGTTTTCCCAACAGGGTGTGATCCGGCTTGGGGGGCATGTGGAAGCCCCAGATCCAGAGGCCAACTCAATGTACCTCCGATGAGCTGAGGTCTTCCCGGGGTAAGGAATCTTAGGAAGGGGATAAGGACGTGGGTGTGAGTGTCAGTTCCTAAGGGAGCGGGCTGGGCCAGAGTGATTTGCCGTGGCCGGGGCAGCGCTACACTCGGGGGGATTTATGAGAGCTTGTTTGGAGGTTCTAGCAGGGGAGCGCAGCTACTCGTATACCCTTGACCGAAGAACGGTCCTCCTCTATCGGGGATGGTCGTCCTCTTCGACCGAGCGCGCAGCTTCGGGAGGGACGCACATGGAGCGGTGAGGGAGGAAGGGGACACCCGCCTAGCCAGCCAGATCAGCCGAATCAACCCTGGCGATCAATGGGGTGACAGATGTCGCAGCCAGATCGCCCTCACATCCTCGGGGGGATTTATGATTTATGAATCAAGCAGGACAAGGCATGTGTTCTGTTTGCTGACCATCAAACACATCCTGTGGTTACTTGAGACGTACCTCCCTTGACCGACATAGCAGGGATACCAGTCTCGGCTCGTGCCCGGGGTATGAGCTCCGAGATCCTTCTCTGGGCTGTGTGGCTGGGAGGATCAGTAAGAGGTGGCCAGGCAGAGAAGCCTCTCTAGCACATTCTCCCCCTCGTGCACGTTGCCAACTCCTCCCCAACTATATTCTGGCTTGGCACTCGATGACCACCGGAGATTTCTGTGTCTCCAGACTTGAGAGCATTTTGTCTAACAGCAAGTCCTAAATAGCTGTGGCCTCTGGCTTCCTGTAACGCACATCCCATCAGCAGCAGATGAAAACCCTGGGCTGAAACACCGCCTGAGTTAGCGCAGAGCCAGCCAGGGCAATCTAGCCAGAAATCACAGGGCATTTTATGGCAACGTAAGCGGTCCTCAGCCCCTGGTGTCACCAGGCGATGCCTCGGGACCACCAAAGTGCCCATTTCAGGGTGGACTGTCTCGAGCCTCGAGGATCCTCTCGGCAGGCTCCACAGCTGTAACAAGGTGCCTGCATGGTCCCCAGCCAGAGGTCAAGTCTCCAGGGTGTCCGGCTTTCCCTCTACACTCTGTCCGTTCAGGCTGTACCTGAGGACTCTTTTGAGATGTTTGGCCACCCATGCCCACCCGAGTCCGTGTGCACGCTGGCTGGGAGTTCCCGTGTCCTGAACCACGTCTAAAGTACGATGCACATGGTAGCGTGGAAAAGGAGGAATCGCTTTATTGAACAGCTGCAGGGAGCAAAACTTGTGCACTCTGCCACCTTTGTCACACACCAGGCAGGGAAGGCTTTGCCACTCCAGATGCTCCGCCTCTTCCCCGGAGACAACAGGCTGCCAGGACTTGGGGCCCGGGGGTACCGGGGGTATCAGGGGTGCTGGGTGTCAGTGGGGCCAGGCTGAGACACGTCTGCTGCCTCCCGTGTTAAAACCTCCCCTTCTCTCCTGGGTGAGTCCGTCGGTGCCCCTGTCCCTCCTGTAACAAATGCTGCTTGTCCTCAGGCAGGAGGCTCTCAGCCTGGAAGTTCTGCGTCCCTCTGTGCTCACTCGCGGCTCTCCCAGCAGCTCTCGGAGCTTGAGGTTTCTTTGGTGGATCGGAAGAGGCAGCTGTGGGAGGGAAGAGATGTTACAGCCTCCTGTGTCTATAGCACAAATGTAACTCCAAGCACATCCCCAAGTTCTGACTAAGTCCTGCAGTATAGGTAATGATGTTCCCTGCCCTACAGCCATGAAACCTGTCCACCTGGAGCCATAGTACCCTCCTGACCTTGCCTCCATCTCACCAACAAGTCAGAGGCAGACCACATTGAGGAACCTGCAGCTCCTTGCTCAGGGCTTCAGTGAAAACAGAGCCTACCAAATTTCCCCTTTGCTGACTAATGTCCTAGGGAGTACACACCTTCCCAAGTCCCTTCGGTGGAGGGTCCTGCCACCCAGCTGTGATCCAAGTCCTTGGTGTCTATTCAATCTTCCCATGTCCCCATTTTCCCCACCTTGAATTCATACCTTGAAACACTTGAGGTTGACTACCAAATTCCAGAATCCAAACTGTCAATTGACTGTCTTAGAGCAGAATGCTGCCTACCTACCAGGCCATCAGCCATCCCTAAAGGAGACATACGTTCATCTGTTGTTCCTTGCTCTGTCCTTGGAAGGTCTGTCTGGTTTCCCCAACCCAGTCATATCAAGACAGTTCATCTTGTGACAACGACCCTGTCACAAAACTTTTTTGAGCTAAGAATATAGTTCTGCTTATGAAAATATAGGTAAAGCCCCACCAGATCCTCAGCAGTACACTTACTGTCTGCTGTGAAAAGTTTGTTCCATGTCACAGAACAGTGTATGTCCATTCCTTGGAGCAGTGAGCTTTCAAGGTTATGTTCACTTCAATGCCTGAGAAATAATACACATTAAGATATTGGTAATGAATTCGTATTTCAAACTCAAACAGATTCTATGGAATGACTTATGAGACGAATCAGATCATTCACTGGAAATCATTGCAATCATTCTCCTAGGGAGAGTTACCAACGATGATTAGAGAGCTAAACAAATGCTGGGCTCCTGCTTGGAGAGCCTTTGCATTGAAGGAGGAAGTCTTGATGAGGAACTGGAAATACCAGCTGCATTTCCCTATTGGATGGCCTGAATCCTCTAACCTACACTCATGTACACAATTACAGTTTCCATCTGGATCTAAATTGTAGGCTTATTTATTTATTTATTTATTTTGACTAGCTTGATTTCTCTGTCACTAGAATGGTGGAGTTGCTAACCAGACACAAATTCTTAGGTTTTGACTTAGGCAAAAGTGAACTAACTTACTGCTTATTTGCCTCACAGTCCCAGTAACAGTGATTGGAAAGTGAAACCCAGAATTCAGGCTGTGCAGGCTCTTGTTTCTTGGTAATGGCATTGAATGTGTACACCGGCAGGAGAGGGGCCACAATGTTCCCCCAATTAGAAATAGAGTTAAAAGTCTCTGTCTCTTGGGCAGCTCAGATGGCTCACTGGTTTAGTGCCGCCTTTAGCCCAGGGCATGATCCTGGAAACCTGGGATCCGAGTCCCATGTCGGGCTCCCTGTATGGAGCCTGCTTCTCCTTCTGCCTGTGTCTCTGCCTCTCTCTCTCTCTCTCTTTCTCTCATAAATGAATATTTTTAAAAAGTTGCTGTCTCTTGAATGTACCAGTGGATATTTTAGGCAAAGGCTTGATTTTCTACTTCTGGAGCCCATTGGATTATTGTATCCACCCCTCCAAACCTAATTTGACTTCCTATTTGCCATTTCTTACTACATTAGTCATTTCTTCCTAAATGGTAGAGCGGTCCTTCCAACACTTGGAGGACATTGGCTCAGCTTGCTAACTCTACAAGGACTTCTTTCTTGCCATCATTTTGTTCTTTCACGGCATTGTACTGATTGTCTTTTCATTTTTTTAAGATCTTATTTATTTATTCATGAGACACACACACACACACACAGAGAGAGAGAGAGAGAGAGAGAGAGGCAGAGACATAGGCAGAGGGAGAAGCAGACTCCATGCAGGGAGCCCCATATGGGACTTGATCCCAGGACCCCCAGTATCACACCCTGGGCCAAAAGCAGGCTCTAAACTGCTGAGTCACCCAGAGATCCCCACGACAGTTCTTTATATATTCTGTATACTACACATTTATGCATGATGAACAAGTATTTTCTCCCAATCTGTGGGTGGTATGTTTTTAAATGATGTCTTTTGAAGCAGAAGCATTTTTAATTTTTATGAAATTTAAGTTATCTATATTTTTGTCATTTGGGTATTGGTATCTGCTATGGACTGATCTGTGTCCCTACCCCCACATTCATGTTAAAGCTCCCCATGCCATGGTATTTGGAGATAGGCCTTCGGGAGATAGAATTAGATGAGTTTACGGGTGGTGGGATCCTCATGATGGGATTAGTGTGCTTATACTATCCTTCTGTGTGTGAGCACGTACAAAAGGCCATATGAGGATGCAGAAAGAAAGTGCCTATCTGCAAACCAAGAGAGGGATTCACTGGAAATTGAATCCTGCCAGACCTTGGTCTTGGACTTCCAGTCTCCAGAACCATGAGAAATAAATTACTGTTGGGTAAGCCACCCAGTCTATAGTGTTTTGTTATGTTAGCTCAAGCAGATTGAGACAGTGTCATATCTAAGAAATTATCTCCTAACATGACTTCATAAAGATTTACGCCAATGCTTTTCAGTAATTGTTATGCACAACCATCTAGCATACTTACGTATACTTGAGACTAATTTTAGGTTCAGTAACACTAATGAAACTGGCCTTGGAAGAGACAGGCAGAAAGGGAAGAATGAAGCATTCCAAAGAGAGTGCCTCTCTGGGTAAGGGAAGAGAGCATTCATTCCATGAAGTTCTTCCTGAACCCAGCAGGAGGTGGTAAGAAGAGTCTTCACATGTCTGTGCCTGGCTGGCTGTGTGTGGGCTGTGTCTGGTGGTTTGCGAGTAAAGCTGGCAACCAAAGCTGAAAAGGAACACAAGAATAGCTATTGCTTATTTTTTGAAATAGAGGATGCTTCCATTGTTTCCAGAATCCAATCATATGTTCAAGCCCCCCACAATACACACATATCTACAGTGCCATAGAGTTTCAAACTCCAACTAGGCTGCAGTAGCCATGAGTCCTTTATCCATCGATATTTCACACTTGTGCTCCAGACGCTCAAGACATTCTTGACTCTCTACCCCAGGGTGTGTGTGTGTGTGTGTGTGTGTGTGTGTGTGTGTGTGTGTGTATAAAAACCTATTTGGGTACTAGGTCTTTTTCTCATGCTAAAAGACAATTCCCTGAATGCCTACAAGAAGGCAATGGGAACTTAAGATTACAGACACTCGATTCAGCACACCTTCTGTGGGCATTGGTGCTTTACTTATCACAACAGTTACTGCAGACTGTCTGTGGGAAACATGATCGTTCCCATTTTAGATAGTTTCTCAAGTTCTCAGAGAGGTGAGGCAGTGTCCTCAAGATCTCACCCTAGAGATCTTCATCTGGTTGAGAACTCCCAAAGTTATCAGTGGTTGGCAAAGGGCTTTGTGGAGGGAGAGTGGGAAGGACCCAGAGTCCAGCTGGTGAAGGGTGTGAGGATTAGGGTGGTCCTTTTCTTGGTTTCTGTTAACTTGGGCTTTGCTATTCATTAAGGGATGGCAATGGATTTCAAAAGAAGAAAACGTCTGCCAATTTAAAGAATCCATCCTGAAACATTTAAACAACCTGAGAAGGACCATAACCTGCAGACTACATTCCAGAGTATCATATGAGATGCTCTAGTGGAGATAGAAGGGACACAGTAACTCTTTAGGGATGTTTTAGGATTTTGCTCACAACTGTGTAGTCCTTCTTGCTGAGATCTGGGGGTGCCTTCTGGGTGAATGAAGCCAAAACCGCAGTTAGGTTTGCTAAACTAAAGGAGAAGCCTCGCTGGCAAGTAGGATGGAGTTCAAGCAAAAATGTAGTCTCGGATTACATGGCTCCAGGAGTGAAGAGGAAGTGAAGCTTGTGGGCAGCGGGTGGCTGTTGGAAAAGTGTCCTCTCTGAGGAAAGCAGTGGAGGGCTCGTGAGTACATTCTGTGTCTCTGTTCTCTCCACCCCCAGTCCCTGTCTCAGTCATGCTCTCAGCAGCTCACACCTGGACAGGTGATAGATTTTCTTTTTACTGATCGGTCTTGTCACCACCAGCCATTCTCTGCCACGTGCCCTGTAGCAGAGAGAGTGTCTTGGGATGTCCGGCTAGTCAAGACTCAGCCACACCTGAAAAATCTTCACTGGCCCCTATGTAAGTTTCTACCGCTAGCCTGCGCCCAGCGTTTCCTGTGCCCATGGCCAGCAGCCTGCATTAGACCCTCTCACCAGTGTCCTCGGAACCCTTTCCTCCTTAAATTCATCTATCACCCAGTTAACAGAAGGTCCAGGGTCAATGCCAATGTGCCTGTTATATGGACTCATCCAATCCTGTGTATATTTCTTGTAAGAACAGCCAGACCGCATTGAATGGCACACGAGTTCTGTACCCCAATTAGTATATCTGGGTTTCACAGGAGAGGACTTAGCAAACCTCTAATTGCTCATCTGTTTACTAGGTGGGAATGAATAGTGAATGTAGTTGAGATAATGAGGACCTGGTTGCTCAATGTCAGAGAAAACAGTTCCATGTACGGATAGAGAAAGGCTACAGTGTGGTGGAAGGCAGAAGACGAGGCCAGATGCAGAGGCTCGGGCTAGACCTTTAACCCAGCATGTTAGGCCACGGAGCGTGACCCTAGGTTGAGGGCAAAAGGAAATTGAGTGAAGGGGAAGGCACTCCTCGGTTTCCAGAGGATTCATGTTTTCTTGTTTCACAGCATTTATCAATATTTATTTAATTTAAGGTAAATACACATAACAGGAAATCATTCTACAGTGTCCAATTCAGTGACATTTCATACATTTGCAGTGTTGTACGCTATAGTGTAGCCTCTGTCTTATTCCAAAGCACTTGCATCACCCCAAAAGCAAACGTCACATCCGTTAAGTGGTCACTGCCCATTCCCTCCTCCCTCAGACCCTGTCAACCGCTACACTGTTTTCTCTATGAATATACCCGTTCTGTGTATTTCTTAATAATCGGAATTTGCAATATGATATCTTTGTGTCTGGCTTCTTGCACTCAGCACTTTTCAGGATGCATCCATGCTAAAGCCTATATCGGGACTTCATTCTTTTTCGTGGCTGAATATTTCTTTATAGGCCTATACATCTTGCTTATTCATTCGCAAATTGATGGACATTTGGGTGGCTTCATCCTTTTGCTATTGTGAATTTTGGTAAACATTTCTACACAGTTAGTTGTTTAAATACCTGTTTTCTATTTTAATGAGCATATACATAGGAGTGGAATTGATAGTCATATAAATTAAATAAAAGTAAAAAATATAAATTTAAGAAAGTTTAACTTTTTGAAAAACTGATAGACTTTTACCACTGGCAAACATCTTTTTCAACAGCTGCACCATTTTTCATTCCTACCACGTGCCAGACAGTAAATTTCCAATATATCCATTCATCTATTGATGGACATCTCGGTTCTTTACTACGAGGTATTTACGCAAAGGATATCAACATAATTATCCAAGGGGCATCTGCACTCCATATACGCTTTCTTTATTTATTTATTAGATTTTATTTATTTCTTCATGAAAGACAGAGAAAGAGAGAAGTAGAGACATAGGCAGAGGGAGAAGCAGACTCCCTTTTGGGACTTGATCCCAGGACCTTGGGATCACCACCTGAGCCAAAGGCCGATGCTCAACCCCTGAGCCACACAGGCGTCCCTTCATATGCACTTTGGAATCAGCTTTTCCATTTCTTCAAACAGGATTGTTGAGATTTCTTATTGGGATTGTATTGAATCTATAAACTGCTTTACTACAAGTCCTATCTTAACAAAAGTAAGTCTTCAGCTCCATGAACGCAAGATATCTTTCCATATCCTGAAATCTTCTTTAATTACTTTGAGCAATATTTTGTAGTATTTAGTGTATAAGTCTTGTATTTCCTTGGATAAACTTATTTTTAAGCACTTGATTCTGCTTTTACTTTTTTTTTTTTTTTACTTTTTTCCCCACTTTGTCTTTATTATTAGGATTATTTATTTATTATTTATTAAAAAGTATTTATTTGCCTAACCACCCTGGCTAGCACTTCCAGTATAATAAAAAATAAAGGTAGTAAAAGGAGGCATTCTCGGCTTTTAAAAGAATATTATTTATTATTTATTTTAGAGAGAGAGGGAGGAGAAGAAGGAGACAGAGAATCTCAGGCAGACGCCCCTGAGCATGGAGCCCAATGCAGGGCCTGATCTCAAAATCATGACCTGAGTAGAAATCTAGAGTCAGCTGCTTAACTGACAGAGCCACCTAGGTGGCCCTTAGCTTCTTTATTATTTCTTGGCTTAACGGGAAAATTTCAGTCTTTGACCATTCAGTATGTTAGATGTCGATCATCCGTGAATACCTTCTAAAATCTTAAAGTTTTCTTGTATTTCTAGTTTGTTGAAAGTTTTCTTTTTTTTGTATATTTATACTGAGTATTTTTTTCATTAGAATGGCTAAAATTATTTTTATTTTTATTTTTAAAATTTTTTAATAATAAATTTATTTTTTATTGGTGTTCAATTTGCCAACATACAGAATAACACCCAGTGATCATCCCATCAAGTGCCCACCTCAGTGGCCGCCACCCAGTCACCCCCACCCTCCACCCTCCTCCCCTTCCACCATCCCTAGTTCGTTTCTCAGAGTTAGGAGTCTTCCATGTTCTGTCTCCCTTTCTCCTATTTCCTACCCACTTCTACTCCCTTCCCCTCTATTCCGTTTCACTGTTATTTATATTCTCCAAATGAATGAGACCATATAATGTTTGTCCTTCTCCAATTGACTTATTTCACTCAGCATAATACCCACCAGTTCCATCCACGTCAAAGCAAATGGTGGGTATTTCTCATTTCTAAAGGCTGCGGAATATTCCATTGTATACATAAACCACATCTTCTTTATCCATTCATCTTTTGATGGACCCTGAGGCTCCTTCCACAGCTTGGCTATTGTGGACATTGCTGCTAGAAACATCGGGGTGCAGGTGTCCCGGGATTTCATTGCATCTGTATCTTTGGGGTAAATCCCCAGCAGTGCATTTGCTGGGTGGTAGGGCAGGTCTATTTTTAACTCTTTGAGGAACCTCCACACCGTTTTCCAGAGTGGCTGCACCAGTTTACATTCCCACCAACAGTGTAAGAGGGTTCCCTTTTCTCCGCATCCTCTCCAACATTTGTGGTTTCCTGTCTTGTTAATTTTCCCCATTCTCACTGGTGAGAGGTGGCATCTCATTGTGGTTTTGATTTGTATTTCCCTGATAGCCAGTGATGCGGAGCATTCTCTCATGTGCATGTTGGCCATGTCTATTTCTTCCTCTGTGAGGTTGCTGTTCATGTCTTTTGCCCATTTCATGATTGGATTGTTTGTTTCTTTGGTGTTGAGTTTAATATGTTCTTTATAGATCTTGGAAACTAGCCCTTTATCTGATGTGTCATTTGCAAATATCTTCTCCCATTCTGTAGGTTGTCTTTTAGTTTTGTTGACTGTATCCTTTGCTGTGCAGAAGCTTCTTATCTTGATGAAGTCCCAATAGTTCACTTTTGCTTTTGTTTCTTTTGCCTTCGTGGATGTATCTTGCAAGAAGTTACTGTGGCCGAGTTCAAAAAGGGTGTTGCCTGTGTTCTCCTCTAGGATTTTGATATAATCTTGTCTTACATTTAGATCTTTCATCCATTTTGAGTTTATCTTTGTATATGGTGAAAGAGAGTGGTCTAGTTTCATTCTTCTGCATGTGGCTGTCCAATTTTCCCAGCACCATTTATTGAAGAGACTGTCTTTTTTCCAGTGGATAGTCTTTCCTCCTTTGTCGAATATTAGTTGGCCTTAAAGTTGAGGGTCCACTTCTGGATTCTCTATTCTGTTCCATTGATCTATGTCTGTTTTTGTGCCAGTACCACACTGTATTGATGACCACAGCTTTGTAGTACAACCTGAAATCTGGCATTGTGATGCCCCCAGCTATGGTTTTCTTTTTCAAAATTCCCCTGGCTATTCGGGGTCTTTTCTGATTCCACACAAATCTTAAAATAATTTGTTCTAACTCTCTGAAGAAAATCCATGGCATTTTGATAGGGATTGCATTAAACGTGTAAATTGCACTGGGTAACATTGACATTTTCAGAATATTAATTCTGCCAATCCATGAGCATGGACTACTTTTCCATCTCTTTGTGTCTTCCTCAATTTATTTCAGAAGTGTTCTATAGTTTTTAGGGTATAGATCCTTTACCTCTTTGGTTAGGTGTATTCCTAGGTATCTTATGATTTTGGGTGCAATTGTAAATGGGATTGACTCCTTAATTTCTCTTTCTTCAGTCTCATTGTTAGTGTATAGAAATGCCACTGACTTCTGGGCATTGATTTTTTTTGGTAAGGGCATTGATTTTGAATTCTGCCACAGGCCAAATTGCTGTATGAGTTCCAGCAATCGTGGGGTGGAGTCTTTTGGGTTTTCTATGTAGAGTTTCTTGCCATTGGCGAAGAGGGAGAGTTTGACTTCTTCTTTGCCAATTTGAATGCCTTTAATGTCTTTTTGTTGCCTGATTGCTGAGGCTAGGCCTTCCAGTACTATGTTGAATAGCAGTGGTGAGAGTGGATATCCCTGTCTTGTTCTTGATTTTAGGGTAAATGCTCCCAGTGCTTCGCCTTTGAGAATTATATTTGCTGTGGGCTCTTCGTAGATGGCTTTTAAGATGTTGAGGAATGTTCCCACTATCCCTACACTCTGAAGAATTTTGATCAGGAATGGATGCTGAATCTTGTCAAATACTTTCTCTAAATCTATTGAAAGGATCATATCATTCTTGTTTTTTTCTCTTCCTGATATGATGAATCACATTGATTGTTTTATGAGTGTTGAACCAGCTTTGTGTCCCGGGAATAAATCCTACTTGGTCATGGTGAATAATTTTCTTAATGTATTGTTAGATCCTATTGGCTAGTATCTTGTTGAGAGTTTTTGCATCCATGTTCCTCAGGGATATTGGTCTATAATTTCCTTTTTGGTGGTGTCTTTGTCTGGTTTTGGAATTAAGGTGATGTGGGCCTCATAGAACGAATTTGGAAGTACTCCATCTCTTTCTATCTTTCCAAACAGCTTTGGGAGAAATAGGTATGGTTTCTTCTTTAAACGTTTGATAGAATTCCCCAGGGAAGCCATCTGGCCCTGGACATTTGTGTCTGGGGAGGTTTTTGATGACAGCTTCAATATCCTCCCTGGTTATTGGCCTGTTCAGGTTTTCTATTTCTTCCTGTTCCAGTTTTGGTAGTTTGTGGCTTTCCAGAAAAGTGTCCATTTCTTCTAGATTGCCTAATTTATTGGAGTATAGCTGCTCATAATATGTTTTTAAAATCGTTTGTATTTCCTTGCGGTTGGTATCGATCTCTCCTTTCTCATTCATGATTTTATTAACTTGAGTCTTCTCTCTCTTCTTCTTAATAAGGCTGGCTAATGTTTTATCTATCTTATTAATTCTTTCAAAGAACCAACTCCTGGTTTGTTGATCTGTTCCACAGTTCTGGTCTCGATTTCGTTGAGTTCTGCTCGAATATTTATTAACTGTCTTCTTCTGCTGGGTGTAGGATCTATTTGCTGTTTTTTCTCTAGCTCCTTTGGGTGTAAGCTTAGCTTTTTTATTTGAGTTCTTTCCAGTTTTTGGATGGATGCTTGTATTGCGATGTATTTCCCCCACAGGACTGCTTTTGCTGTATCCCAAAGATTTTGAATGGTTGTATCTTCATTCTAATTAGTTTACATGAAACTTTTTAATTCTTCCTTAATTTCCTGTTTGACCCTTTCATCTTTTAGCAGGATGGTCCTTAACCTCCACGTGTTTGAAGTCCTTCCAAACTTATTGTTGTGATTTAGTTCTAATTTCAAGGCATTGTGGTCTGAGAATACGCAGGAGACGATCCCAATCTTTTGATATCGGTTCAGATCTGATTTGTGACCCAGTATGTGGTTTATTCTGGAGAAAGTTCCATGTTTACTTGAGAAGAATGTGTATTCAGTTGAGTTTGGATGTAAAGTTCTGTAGATATCTGTGAAAACCATCTGGTCCAGTGTATCATTTAAAGCTCTCGTTTCTTTGGAGATGTTGTGTTTACAAGACCTATCGAGTGTAGAAAGCACTAGATTGAAGTCACCAAGTATAAGTATATTATTATCAAAGTATGTCTTAATTTTGGTTATTAATTGATTGATATATTTGGCAGCTCCCACATTCGGGGCATATATATTGATGATTGTTAAGTCCTCTTGTTGGATAGATCCTTTTAGTATGATATAGTGTCCCTCTTCATCTCTCACTACAGTCGTCGGGTAAATTTTAGTTTATCTGATATAAGTTTGGCTACCTTTGCTTTCTTTTGAGGACCATTTGAATGGTAAATGGTTCTCCAACCTTTGATTTTCAGGCTGTAGGTGTCCTTCTGTCTGAGATGAGTCTCTTGTAGACAGCAATAGATGGGTCATGCTTTTTTATCCAGTCTGACACCCTGCGCCTTTGATGGGGTCATTAAACCCATTCATGTTCAGAGTTACTATTGAGAGATAGGAGTTTAGTGTCATCATGATACCTATTCAGTCCCTGGTTTTGTGGATTCTTCCATTGGACTTCTTAAAGGGGAATTTTAAGAGTCCCCCTTAAAATTTCTTGCAGAGCTGGTTTGGAGGTCACATATTGTTTCAGTTCCTGCCTGTCTTGGAAGCTCTTTATCTTTCCTTCCATTTTGAGTGAGAGTCTTGCTGGATAAAGCATTCTTGGTTACATATTCTTCTCATTTAGGACCCTGAATATATCCTTCCAGCCCTTTCTGGCCTGCCAGGTCTCTGTGGAGAGGTCTGCTGTTACCCTAATACTCCTCCCCATAAAAGTCAGGGATTTCTTGTCTCTTGCTGCTTTAAGGATCTTCTCTTTATCTTTGGAATTTGCAAGCTTAACTATTAAATGTCGAGGTGTTGAAAGGTTTTTATTGATTTTAGCGGAGGATCTCTCTATTTCCTGGATCTGAATGCCTGTTTCCCTTCCCAGATTAGGAAAGTTTTCAGCTACAATTTGTTCAAATACATATTCTGGTCCTCTGTCCATTTCGGCGCCCCCGGGAACCCCAATTAAACGTAGGTTTTTCTTCCTCAGGCTGTCACTTATTTCCATTAATCTATCCTCATGATCTTTTAATTGTTTGTCTCTTTTTTCCTCAGTTTCCCTCTTTGCCATCAACTTGTCTTCTATGTCACTCACTGGTTCTTCCTCCTTGTTAACCCTTGTTAGGACTTCTGGTTTGGATTGCATCTCATTCAATTGATTTTTAATTTCTGCCTGATTAGATCTAAATGCTGCAGTCATGAAGTCTCTTGAGTCCTTTATGCTTTTTTCTAGAGCCACCAGTAGCTTTATAATAGTGCTTCTGTATTGGGTCTCTGACATTGAATTGTAATTCAAATTTTGTAACTCTGTGGGATAGAGGACTGTTTCTCATTCTTTCTTTCTTAGAGGTGAGGTTTTCCTTATAGTCATTTTGCTCAGTGCAGAGTGGCCAGAAACAAGTTGTATTGGGAGAAGGAGAAAAAGAGAGAAGAGAAAGAAGGAAAGAAAAAGAACAAAGGAAGAAAAAAGAGAAATAAAGAAATAAAAGGAGAAGAAAAAGAGGAAAAAAGGAAAAGAAAAAAAGGGGGGAGAAGCAAACAGAAATCAAAAAGCAAAAAAAAAAAAAAAAAGAAAGAAAGAAAAGCAAAAAAAAAAAAAAAAACAAAAAACCCAAAAACAAAAACAAAAACAAAAATACCAAGGTGGAGTAGGGAGTATTCTCTGATTCTATATACTATAAGTCCCTTGACTTCCCCAGGAACTTTCCAGTGCTACTTGGTCAGTAATTTGTTTTTCCCCTGTCCCTCTAGCTGGTCTGGGAGAGGGTCCTGCTGTGCTGATTTTCAGTTGTTAGCACTTAGGGGAGGTGCTCAGCCCCCTGCCTGATGCAGGGCTCAGTGAGTAATGTTTAAGCTGCGTATCTGGTGAGGCCACCCTGAGGCTTAGTGGGGGTTGTTTACCCTGTGAGCTGTGACGCCCCAGGAGGAAAAACTACAGTGGCGGCGGCCAGCTCTGGAGCCCTGGATTCAGCTCCCACAGTAACTACGGAGCTCTCGGTCTGCAGGGGCCGGGATGCTCTGGGGGCGGGGCCGCTGATCTGCTCAGCTCAGGCGGGAGCGTCCTTGCTGTCCTGTGCCCTCCCGGCCTCTGCCTGTCCCAGGGGGAGGCCTGATCCTGGGCTGTGTCCCGGCGCCCTGTGCTCCGGGGCCTGCGCTGTTGGATTCGCGCTCCCAGCCGAGCAGCCCCCTCTGTGTGGAGCCGCAACCTGAGCCCCGCCGAGCTGCTCCCTGGGCCGCGCAACCCCCTTCCCGTGGAGCCTCTGCTGGAGCCGCCTCGGAGCTGCTCCCAGGTCCAGCCGTGTGCGTGCTGCAGCCCTTCAGGGGGCTAGGCCTCGGAGTGTGGTGCGCTCTCCCCTGGGCGCAGGTGTCTGTTAGTGTCCCAGGGAGCCCAAGGGCATCCCCGCCCTCCTGGGTTCCTGCTCTAACTCCCTGCGAGGCCTTTCCGCCCGGGAAGGTCGGTGCAGCTCCTGCTTCTCCGGGACGGGGCTCTCCTGTCCTGGGGACACTCGCCCCAACCTCAGCCCGGCTCCTCGCGGGGCCCCTCCCACTTAGAGGCCTTTTGTTTCTTTATTTCTTTTTCCCCATCTTCCTACCATGATAGAAGCGCGAACTCTTCTCACTGTAGCATTCCAGCTGTTCTTTCTTTAAATATCAGGCCGAATTCATCGATTTTCAGGTTGATTTGAAGGTTATCTAGGTAACTTGGTGGGGACAGGTGACTTGGGGACCCTACTCTTCCGCCATTTTGCCCCTCCCTTCGAAAGTTATTTTTTTTATCATGAAAGTGTGTCAGGGTTTTTTGTTTGTTTGTTTGTTTGTTTTTTGATGTCTTTGTCAGACTTTACTACCTCGGTACTGCTGACCACACAGAACGAGATAGGAAGTATTCCCTCCTCTTCTATTTTTTGGGAAGAAATTGCGGATTTCTTTCTTCTATCAAGTATTGGTAGAATTCACCAGTGAAGTCACCTGGTCTTGGGATGTTATTTCTTTGACATTTTTGATCACAGATTCATTCTCCTTACCTGTTAGATCTGTTTGAATTTTCTTTTCCTCTTGAGTTACTTTGGTTGTTTATGTTTTTAAAAATATACCCAGTTCATTTAAGTTATATAATTTCTTGGAGTATAATTGTTCAGAGTACTCTCTTACTATCCTGTTTGTTTCTTTTTTTTAATTATTTATTTATTTATGATAGTCACAGAGAGAGAGAGAGAGAGAGGCAGAGACACAGGCAGAGGGAGAAGCAGGCTTCATGCACCGGGAGCCTGACGTGGGATTCGATCCCGGGTCTCCAGGATCGCGCCCTGGGCCAAAGGCAGGCGCTAAACTGCTGCGCCACCCAGGGATCCCTGTTTGTTTCTTTAAGACTTATAATACTGGGGTGCCTGGGTGGCTCAGGGGTTGAGCTTCTGCCTTTGGCTCAGGGCATGATCCCAGAGTCCTGGCTTCCTGTCCCACATCAGCCTCCCCGCAGGGAGCCTGCTTCTCCCTCTGCCTATGTCTCTGCCTCTCTCATAAGTAAATAAATAAAACCGTCTTTAAAAAAAATCTGTAATACTACCCCGACTTTTATTTTTTATATTAGTAGTTGAGTCTTCTTTTTTCTCTCTCTCTTACTAAATGTTTGTCAATATTTTTGGTCTTTTCAATGAACCAGCTTTTCTTAGCTGTCACATACTGATTTGATGGAAATTTCCTTCAATGTATTGAATCAGAATTGAAATGCCAATCTTTGCAGGCGTTCTTTTAGTTTGTGTTAGGCCATACCACACTACGCCACATCACAGAAGGTGACCTAGTATACTGTCTTCATTTCTAGTCAATTTGAGAGTTTTTGTGATTACAGCAATACTTTCAACATTCATCTAGTATTGTTATGGAAAACAGTCACACTTTCCACCATAGCAGAGTTTCAAATAGGCAATTTTATGGTATTTATTTAAGGAACAGCTTGAGAGAATCATTATTACTTGATTGAACATAATCAAAGTATCAACTCATGATTTCCCATGATGTATCACCTTTAATCTGAGAACTTGGGCACATTTCTCAATTTCTTTTTTTTTTTTAAATTTTTATTTATTTATGATAGTCACACAGAGAGAGAGAGGCAGAGACACAGGCAGAGGGAGAAGCAGGCTCCATGCACTGGGAGCCCGACGTGGGATTCGATCCCGGGTCTCCAGGATCACACCCTGGGCCAAAGGCAGGCGCTAAACCGCTGCACCACCCAGGGATCCCACATTTCTCAATTTCTAATTAGGCTTTCCAACACTCACTGGAGAATGTATATCATTATATAAGTTGGTTTTAAGGATGAGTAACATATAGCAGGGTTGTCAGCTGTCGAATCTGAGGGGGGCCTGTTTTTCATCCAGCTCTCCTGCCCTCCATCTGGGTAGAGTCTAATTGCCAGCCTCGAGGAGCTTCCCGGTGACTATTCAAATACAGAATAGAGAAAAAGCACTGAGGCACCAAAAGCTCATATAACATGCCCTGAGTCATAAAGCTAAATAAAGGTGAGGGAACAAAGACTCATCTTGGGGTCCAGCTTACCCTGTAGCTCATGCTCTGGTAGAAAGAAATACTTTCCAGACAGATAAGGAAGACCAAAGTTAGTTACAGGTGATCTCAACCCCCAAAAGCATCAAAAGTTGAATTGTTCACCAGTTCACACAGTCAAATAACGGGTACTCTTGACCTTTCAAGAGCTCCATAGACAGGGGCCAGATAGCCTTATCAGAGTTCAGAGGCTAGAGGGCAGGCATAACTTTGATGAGGTTCCAGGGTATTCTGGAGCTGAACTGATGCTTAGCCCATCCACAAATTCTATTTCAGCAGCTCCTTCAGAGATAACCATGATAACCCAGCAGAGACAACAGGACACTGACATATAAACAACTTCCAAATCTCAAGGTTTTTCACTGTAGAGGAGGAGGCTATAGTGATCTAGGTGGTGGAGGATTAGAGCCAAAAACATCAGTAAAAGCTCTTATGTAGCTTAATACTCATATAAATGATTACATGCAAAATTTGTATACATTTGTATACATATGGGTAGTTCACATAGGGTAGTGAACACACATGTAATTTCTTCCTCTGTCAGCCAAGGAGCCGTAGGAGCAATGACCACAGATGCAATGCGTGTATGTAGTGCACAGACCTAGGTTTCTCATACTATACGACGATAAATGGAACAAGGGCTACATGGAAAAATTGCATATTCTAGAAATGGGACAGGGAAATATGCAAGATGAGCCGGAAGCACCTTGTAGTGCCTGAAAATAAAGAAATGCTTAAAAAAACCAAATACATAAAAACAAACCAATGAAAACATTGCCAGGGGCGTGATGAAGGTATACACAGAGGGAGCTAACAGGAAGAGCGCCCAGTGGCCAAACCTGGAACAAGTTAAACAACACAAATATATAGAATGGTGTTGGATTTTAACCCAAAGTGTAATAGAAGTGCCCATGTGTCTGTACTGAGAAAAGAATTTGACTTATTAAACACATAAATATGGGAAAATAGGTAGATCTCCAAAGGAGAACAATTCTGGATTACACAGATACACTCACTTCAAAATAGTAGAGCATAACTCCCTAGAAACTGAAGTGTGGGCCACATACGGTGACTTTCTTCCAAAGAGGACAGTATGGAAAGGGGGATGACACCAGTAAGTTTACAGTGGAGACACCTACAAGGCATTAACTCGGTCAGGTGATCAAGGTAAACCTCATCAGTGAGAAATCAAGCTACTGGTATGTAGTGTTGGTAGGATGTTATGACAGTAGCACTTCACAGCTGTGATCTTCCGTTCCAAAACACAGAACTCCAGACTAATCATGAGTAAAACATCAGAAACATCGAGACAGAGGGCCAATGTACAAAATATGTAATCACTCCTCCCCAAAAGAGTCAAGCTCCTCAGAAACAAAGAAACTGCCACAGCCAAAGAAACACTAGAAATAATGTAAGGCGGTATGTTGGCAGGGATCCTGGAACAGAAAATAGATCTGGGTAAACACTGCTGAAGTCTGAGTAAAGTATGGCTTCAGTTACTAATAAATGAAGTGTCAAAATTACCCCATTAATTGTAACAAATGTACCACATTGACGGAAGCAACCTCTTCTGCTTTCTGTCATAATGGGAAACTGAGTGAGGGGCATATAAAAACTGTACTATCTTTGCAAATTTTTTACAAGTCGAAAAGAAAATAGTTTAAAATTAATAGTTTATTGAAGTTTTTAAAAGAAAAAGGACAAAGAGCAACTGAACAAAAGGTAATGGCTAAGTTTCAGAAAAATAAAGAAAGATTCAAAGGAAAAGCAAACACAAGCACACAAAACCAGGCAGTGTGAAACACAACCTTCCTGAATCTTCTTCACTTCTTTCCCCTCCTTTAGCTTCCAATCCAGCATCATAGACTAGTCTGCATTTTTCCATCTCATAGACATTTCTGGAATCCATTCCTTCTTTGAGCCCTGCAACCCCTGCCCTAGCCCTGCCTCCCAGCTGTCTTCCCCGGATTTTAGCAGGAGGCTCTCAGTGATGCCAGATGGAGACCTGCAAACACTTATTTGCCCACGAAGGGCCTTAGGACACCTGCAGGGGTATCTGCCACAGGGCAGGTCTGGCAAGAGCCAGGCAGCAGCTCAACTCCTCGCAAAGGAGACCAGAGTGTAGAGCAGGCCTTTTGCTCAGCCTGGGAAAAAGCAGACGCTTCTCAGATCGGGAAGACAAGGACCAAGAGTGAGTCTTCAAGGCCTGTGAGCTCGTGTCTGACTTGCTTTGCCCTGCTTACAACAGCTCAGGGCCTGGGTGTCATGTGTCACACAGGAGGCTGTGGCTAAAGAGATGCACCCAGAACGACTCCAACAAGGGGGTAGGAGGCCCAGGGGTGTCTGAGCTCCTACAGCTCACCAGTCCTTCTCAACTCTGGACCCACCAGTTGCCCACAGCAAGCAACATTAGCAGAGGTGTCCCCGCATCCAGCCACGACTGCCTCACAGGGTCTGCTCCTGGGACTTGTGCCAAGGCCACCAGCCTCAGGATAGTGGGTGCTCCTCCTCACCCCTCTCGTGGGGTGGCCGACCTTCTGCACAGCCTGCCGCCTGGGGACCCGAGGGCCCTCCTGCCCAGCTGCTTACAAAATCCTCATGTGAGCCTGGGAGCCTGCGGGGTGTGGGGGAGTATCCCAGGGACCACTGCCCTCACCCACTACACTTTCCTCTGATCAAACTGCTCCTTTCGGGACCCCTGGGGCCCAGGCGGCTCTGGGGATGGCAGAGAGGTCCATGCCCCCTCCCTGGCCTCAGAAATCCAATCTCGCAGTGGCCTTCACAAGAACATCAGCTTCAGAGAGCAGTGGCTATTATCCATGATTCTCTGACAAGAACCACCCAGGATAGGCAGCTTCCTGTGGGGCAGCTCCTCTTTTGAACACCTCCACCCCAGCCTTGCACCTTAAAGGTGCAGAATCTGGAGTCTTGCACCTAAGGAAACGTGTGTGCCTGACTTAAGTCCCGTAGTAAAAGAAGACAGTGGACTGTGCTCTGTGAGCTCACAGTGTGGTAACGAATCCCTTGACTCCCGAAGCTTCTGTAGAATCAGCCTCATGCAATTTCCTACACTCCCAATCGTGCTGGCCATTCCCCAACTGTCAGGACCCAGTCCCTCAACCTTGTCCCTCATTTTCTCTCAATGGGGGGATCAGATCCTTGATCCTGCAAGGAGGAATGCAAGGAGAGGAGGCATGCACCATCCTCATGGGTGGTCTTGTCTCTGCACCTCAGCCACAGACTTCTGTGTATTTTCCAATTGGCCACCTACAATTGTCCAGAGTGGTGGTACAGTCGGAGGGACCATACAGTGGCCAAGGGGCCAAGAGCCCTGGGGGCAAAGGGGTAGAAATGTGCCCTTTTTCTTTGCAGCCCAGGAAGGCACCATTACATGCAGTCATTATGTCCCCTCCATGTCCTCCAAAATATGATAGCTCCCTTCCTATTTCCAGTTTCTTTGAATGCCATTGATTTCTGGGCATTGCCTACAGAATGGGAGAAGATATTTGCAAATGACGGGGCTAGTTTCCAAGATCTATAAGAACTTATTAAACTCAACAACAAAGAAACAAACAACACAATCACGAAATGGGCAAAAGACATGAAGACAAATCTCACAGAGGAAGATATAGACATGGCCAACATGCACATGAGAAAATGCTCTGTATCACTTGCCATCAGGGAAATACAAATGAAAACTACAATGAGATACCACCTCACACCAGTGAGAATGGGCAAAAGTAACAAGACAGAAAGCCACAAGTTTTGGAGAGGATGCGGAGAAAAGGGAACCCTCTTACACTGTTGGTGGCAATGTTAACTGCTGCATCCACTCTGGAAAACTGTGTGCAGGTTCCTCAAAGAGTTAAAAATAGACCTTCCCTATGACCCAGCAATTGCACTGCTGGGGATTTACCACAAAGATTCAGTTGCAGTGAAACGCCGAGACACCTGCACCCCGATGTTTCTAGCAGCAATGTCCACAATAGCCAAACTGTGGAAGGAGCCTCGGTGTCCATCGAAAGATGAATGGATAAAGAAGATGTGGTTTATGTATACAATGGAATATTACTCAGCCATTAGAAACGACAAATACACACCATTTGCTTCAACGTGGATGGAACTGGAGGGTATTATGCTGAGTGAAGTGAGTCAATCGGAGAAGGACAAACCTTGTATGTTCTCATTCATTTGGGGAATATAAATAATAGTGAAAGGCAATATAAGGGAAGGGAGAAGAAATGTGTGGGAAATATCAGAAAGGGAGACGGAACAGAAAGACTCCTAACTCTGGGAAACGAACTAGTGGTGGTAGAAGGGGAGGAGGGCGGGGGGGTGAGGGTGAATGGGTGACGAGCACTGAGGGGTGCACTTGACGGGATAGCACTGGGTGTTATTCTGTATGTTGGTAAATTGAACACCAATAAAAATAAATTTATTATAAAAAGAAAGAAAGAAAGAAGAAAGAAGAAAGAAAGAGAAAGAAAGAAAGAAAGAAAGAAAGAAAGAAAGAAAGAAAGAAAGAAAGAGAGACAGAAAAAAAAAAGAATTTGTGAATGTGTAAAGCCGCACTTCAGGTCCAGAACTCCCTGGAACCTCATCAAAATTATGCCTGCCCTCTAGCCTCTGGACTCTGATAAGCCTACCTGGCCCCTGATGGATGTCTCTAAAGGTCAAGAGTACCCGTTATTTGAGTGTCTGAACTGATGAACAATTCAACTTTTGATGCTTTTGCGGGTTGAGATCACCTGTAACTAAGTATGGTCTTCTTTATCTGTCTGGAAAGTATTTCTTTCTACCAGAGCATGAGCTACAGGGTAAGCTGGACCCCAAGATGAGTCTTTGTTTCCTCACCTTTATTTAGCTTTATGACTCAGGGCATGTTATAGGAGCTTTTGGTGCCTCAGTGCTTTTTGTCTATTCTGCATTTGAATAGTCACTGGGAAGCTCCACAAAGCTGGGAATTAGATTCTTTCCAGAGGGAGGACAGGATAGCTGGATGACAAATAGTGTTCCTCAGTTTCAACAGCTGACAAACCTGTTATATGTTACTCATCCATAAAACCAACTTATATAATAATATACATTCTCCAGCGAGTGTTAGAAAGCCTAAATAGAAATTGAGAAATGTGCCCACGTTCTCAGATTAAAGGTGATACATCATGGGAAATCAGGAGTTGATACTTTGATTGATTATGGTCAATCAAGCAATAATGATACTCTCAAGTTATTCCTTAAATAAATACCATAAAATTGCCTATTTGAAACTTTGCTATTGTGTAAAGAGTGACATATTAATATTGTGTAAATTTTTATTATTATATTATAATAATAATATCTAATTTATTTATATAACAATATAAATAATATAATTATAATCTGAAGTAATTATAATAATCATAATTATAATATAAATTATATATAATATAATATATATAAATATGCTATTGTAATAAAAATAATATAATTTATATTATAATAATAATGAGATTATTATTATTATTCCATAAGGTTTTCCATATTGTGTAAACTTTTCCAGATTAATACTAGAAGAATGTTGAAGGTATTGCTGTAATCACAAAAACTGTCAAATTGTCTGGAAATGAAGACAGTATACTAGGCCACCTTCTGTGATATGGTGTAGTGTGGTATGGCCTAACACAAATTAAAGGAACACCCACAAAGACTGGGATTTTAATTTGATTCCATACATTGAAGAAAATTTCCACCAAATCACAAGGTGACAACTAGGCAAAGCTGGTTCTTTGAAAAGACGAAAAATATTGACAAGCATTTAGTAAGAGAGAAAAAAGGAAGACTCAACTACTAAAATAAAAAATAGAAGTCAGGGTAGTATTACCTGTCTTTTTTTTTAAGAAGATTTTATTTATTTATTTATTTATTTATTTATTTATTTATTTATTTATGAGAGAGGCAGAGACATAGGCAGGGGAGAAGTAGGCTCCTTATGGGGAGCCTGATGTGGGACAGGACTCTTGGACCCCAAGATCACACCCTGAGCCAAAGGAAGATGCTCAACCCCTGAGCCACCCAGGCGCCCCAGTATTACAGGTCTTAAGGAAGCAAAAAGGATTGTAAGAGAGTACTCTGAACAACTATACTCCAAGAAATTATATAACCTAAATGAACTGGGTATATTTTAAAAAACATAAGCAACCAAGATTAACTCAAGAAAAAATGAAAATTCAAACAGATCTAACAGATAAGGAGAATGAATCAGTAATCAAAAATCTCACAAGAAAGAACATCCCAAGACCAGGTGACTTCACTCGTGAATTCTACCAATACTTGAAAGAACTTATACAAATCCTCGATTTCTTCCTAAACTATGGAAGAGGAGGGAATACTTCCTATCTCTTTATGTGAGGTCAGCAGTACTGAGGTAGTAAAGCCTGACAAAGACATAAAAAAAAAAGTTAACTGGCACTCTCTAATTATAAATAAAAAACTTTCAACAAACTAGAAATAAAAGAAGACTTTAACATGATAAAAGGCATTCACAAAAAATCCACATCTAACATACTGAATGGTTAAAGACTGAAATTTTCCAATTAAGCCAGGAAATAAGAAATAAGAAATAAGCCAAGGGGCGCCTAGGTGGCTCAGTCGGTTAAGCAGTTGGCTCTTGATTTCTACTCAGGTCATGATCTCAGGATTGTGAGATCAGGCCCTGCATTGGGCTCCATGTTCAGGGGCGTCTGCCTGAGATTCTCTCTTTTCCTCTTCCTCTCCCTCTCCTCTTCCCTCTCTCTAAAATAAGTAATAAATAAATATTCTTTTAAAAGCCCGGAATGCCTTCTTTAGCTACTTTTATTTTATTATACTGGAAGTGCTAACCAGAGTGATTAGGCAAAAAAATATGTTTAATAAATAATAAATATATAATCATAATAATAAAGACAAAGTGGGGAAAAAAGTAAAAAAAAAAGTAAAAGCAGAAGAAAATATTTAAAAATAAGTTTCTCCAAGAAAATATAAGACATGTACACTACAACTTACAACATATTGCTCGAAGTATTTAAAAGAAGATTTCATTATTTGGAAAGATATCTTGCGTTCATGGAGCTAAAGATTTAATTTTCTTAAAATAGCAGTTGTACTAAAGCAATTTACAGATTCAATACAATTACTATAAGAAATCCCATCAATCCTTTTTCTTTAATAATGAATTTGAGGTTGCCAGCTTCACTCGCAAACCACCAGACACATCCACACACAGAGATTGGTAATTTTAACACCGATGTAAGCAATATGACAACCAAATGGAAATGCTAGAACTGGAAAACAATATTTGCTGAAAGGATTATAAACAGACTGAACATGGAAGCGGAAAGACAGAATCAACTTGAGAGAAGTAAATTAGAAACTGAGGCGAGGCAAGATGCTGGAATAGTCGGGGCTCCAAGTCACCTGTCCACACCAAATTACCTAGATAACTTTCTTTTTTTAATTTATTTTTTATTGGTTTTCAATTTGCCAACATATAGAATAACACCCAGTGCTCATCCCATAAAGTGCCCCCCTCAGTGCCCGTCACCCAGTCACCCCCACCCCCTACCCACTTCCTTTCCTACCACCCCTTGTTCGTTTCACAGAGTCAGGAGTCTCTCATGTTCTGTCTCCCTTTCTGATGTTTCCCACTCATTTTTCTCCTTTCCCCTTTATTCCCTTTCACTATTTTTTATATTCTCCAAATGAAAGAGACCATATAATGTTTGTCCTTCTTTGATTGACTTATTTCACTTAGCATAATATCCTCCAGTTCCATCCACGTTGAAGCAAATGGTGGGTATTTGTCGTTTCTAATGGCTAAGTAATATTCCATTGTATACATTGACCACATCTTCTTTATCCATTCATCTTTTGATGCACACCGAGGCTCCTTCGACAGTTTGGCTATTGTGGACATGGCTGCTATAAACTTCAGGGTGCAGGTGTCCCTTCGGCCTGAGATTTAAAGAGACAACTGCTGGGATGCTACAGTGAGAAAAGTTCGTGCTTCTATCAAGGTAGGAAGACAGAAAAAAAAAGAAATAAAACAGGATCCAAGGGGGAGGGGCCCCTCCAGGAGCCGGGAGAGAGCCCCCAGGACAGGAAAGCCCCGTCCTGGAGAAGCAGGAGCTTTGCCAATCTCCCTGGACAGGTGGCGCTCACAGGGAAGATGGGCAGGATCCCAGGAGGGGCGGGGATGCCCTCAGGCTCCCGGGGGCACTAACAGAGGATTTGTATCCAGGGGAGAGCGCGCCACACACCTTGGGCTGAGCTTTGTATAGGCCTGGAGCAAGTGCCCGGTGGTGCCGCAGGAGCAGCTCAGTCAGCGCAGGTCCCGGAGCCCAGGGCACCGGGGGACACAGCCCAGGATCCGGTGCTACCCCTGGGGACAGGTGGAGGCCGGGAAAACACAGGTCAGCAAGGACACTCCTGCCCTGGGCAGCCCTGAGCTGTGCAGGTCCACGCCCGCCAACCCCCAAGGCATCCAGACCGCTACAGCCTGGGAGACTGCAATAGTTACTGCAGGAGCTGACTCTAGAGATGGAGAGCTGGCCGCTGCCACTGTCGTTGTTCCCCCTGGTGTCGCCTTGTGCTTGGGTTGACCACGGGCCTCACAGTATAAACACCTCCCACTGAGCCGTGCACCTGGCAGGGGACAGGGCAGCTCCCCCAGATGCACACAACTGACAATGGGCACCGAAGGCCCTTCCCCCAGAAGACCAGCTGGAAGGACAGGGGAAGAGCAAGTCCTTCACCAAGCAGTCCTGGAAAGTTCCAGGGGAAGGCGAGAGATTTGCACTATATAGAACCAGAGGATACCCCTCCTTGATTATGGTTTTCTGTTTCCCCCACACCCTCTGTTTTCTCTCTTTTTCTCCTCTTTCCAGTACAACTTGTTTTTGGCCACTCTTCACTGAGCAAAATGACTAGAAGGAAAAGCTCACCACAAAAGAGGAATCAGAAACAGTCCTCTCTCCCACAGAGTTACAAAATTTGGATTACAATTCAATGTCAGAAAGCCAATTCAGAAGCACAATTATAAAGCTACTTGTGGCTCTGGAAAAAAGCATAAAGGATTCAAGAGACTTCATGACCACAGAATTTAGATCTAATTAGGCCAAAATTAAAAATCAATTAAATGGGATGCAAGCCAAACTGGAGGTCCTAACGACGAGGGTTTACGAGGTAGAAGAATGAGTGAGTGACATAGAAGACAAGTGGATGGCAAGGAAGGAAACTGAGGAAAAAAGAGAAAAGCAATTAAAAGATCATGAGGATAAGTTAAGGGAAATAAATGACAGCCTCAGAAGGAAAAAATCTATGTTTAATTGGGGTGCCAGAGGGCGCCAAAAGGGATAGAGGACCAGAGAGTGTATCTGAACACAAATCATAGCTGAGAACTTCCCTAACTTGGGGAGGGAAGCAGGCATTCACATCCAGGAGATAGAGACATCCCCCCCTAAAATCAATAAGAACAGTTCAACACCTCGACAATTAATTAGCGAAACTTGCAAATTCCAAAGATAAAGAGAAGATCCTTAAAGCAGTAAGAGACAAGAGATCCCTAACCTTTATGGGGAGAAGTATTAGGTTAAGAGCACACCTCTACAGAGAGACCTGGCAGGCCAGAAAGGGCTGGCAGGATATATTCAGAGTCCTAAATGAGAAGAACCTGCAGCCAAGAATACTTTATCCAGCAAGGCTCTCATTCAGAATAGAAGGAGAGATAAAGAGCTTCCAAGATAGACAGAAACTGATAGAATATGTGACCACCAAACCAGCTCTGCAAGAAATACTACGGGGGACTCTGTAAAAGAAAAAGGAAGTCCAAGGAAACAATCCACAAAAATGGGGACTTAATAGGTATTATGATGACACTACATTCATATCTTTCAATAGTAACTCTGAACCTGAATGGACTTAATGATCCCATCAAAAGGTGCAGGGCTTCAGACTGGATAAAAAAGCAAGACTCATCTATTTGCTGTCTACAAGAGACTCTTTTATTTTATTTATTTTATTTTATTTTATTTTATTTTATTTTATTTTATTTATTGGTATTCAATTTGCCACCATATAGAATAACACTCAGTGCTCATCTCATCAAGTGCCCCCCTCAGTGCCTGTCACCCAGTCACCCCCACCCCCCGCCCACCTCCCCTTCCACCACCCCCCCAGTTCGTTTCCCAGAGTTAGGAGCCTCTCATGTTCTGAAGAGACTCATTTTAGACCTAAGGACACCTACAGCCTGAAAATGAAAGTTTGGAGAACCATTTACCATTCGAATGGTCCTCAAGCCTTTGTGCCCCCTGGACGCCGCCAAGTAGGCATCGTTAAAGTCTCCCCTCCCACTGCCGTCATATCTAAGTCAAAGTCTCCCAAAGAGCTTGAGCAGCTGCAGAAGCTCTTCATCAGAGTTTTGAGCTTTGAAACAACCGATGAGTGTCTGAGGAGCCATTTTGAGCAATGGGGGATGCTTATGGACTGTGTGGTAATGATGACCCCAACACCAAGTGCTCCAGAGGCTTTGGGTTGGTCACTCATGCCACCGTGAGGAGGTGGACGCAGCCATGAATGCTCGGCGGCACAAGGTAGGTGGGAGAGTCGTGGAACTAAAGATGGCTGTCTCCCGAGAAGATTCTCAAAGACCTGGTGCCAACTTAACTGTGAAAAAGATTTTTGTTGGTGGCATTAAAGAAGACACTGAAGAACATCATCCAAGAGATTATTTTGTACAGTATGGGAAAATTGAAGTGATTGAGATCATGACTGACCGAGGCAGTGACAAAAAGAGAGGTTTTGCTTTTGTGACTTTTGACGACCATGACTCTGTAGAGAAGATTGTCATTCAAAAATACCATACTGGGGATCCCTGGGTGGCGCAGCGGTTTGGCGCCTGCCTTTGGCCCGGGGCGCGATCCTGGAGACCCGGGATCGAATCCCACGTCGGGCTCCCGGTGCATGGAGCCTGCTTCTCTCTCTGCCTGTGTCTCTGCCTCTCTGTCTCTCTCTGTGTGACTATCATGAATAAATAAATAAAATCTTTAAAAAAAAAAAACAAAAAACAAAAATACCATACTGTGAATGGCCACAACTATGAAGTAAGGAAAGCCCTATCGAAGCAAGAGATGGCTAGTGCTTCGTCCAGCCAAAGAGTCCGAAGTGGTTCTGGAAACTTTGGTGGTGGTCGTGGAGGTGGTTTTGGTGGGAATGACAACTTTGGTTGTGGAGGGAACTTCAGTGGTCGAGGTGACTTCGGTGGCAGTCGAGGTGGCGGTGGATATGGTGGATGGCCGTAAGGATGGCTATAATGGATTTGGTAATGATGGTAATGATGGAAGCAACTTTGGAGGTGGCAGAAGCTATAACGATTTTGGCAATTACAACAATCAATCCTCAAATTTTGGACCCATGAAAGGAGGAAATATTGGAGGCAGAAGCTCTGGCCCCTATGGTGGTGGAGGCCACTACTTTGCCAAACCACGAAACCAAGGTGGCTATGGCGGTTCCAGTACCAGCAGCAGCTAAGGCAGTGGCAGAAAGTTTTAATTACTGCCAGGAAACAAAGCTTAGCAGTAGAGGAGAGCCAGAGAGGTGACAGGGATGCTACAGGTTACAACAGATTTGTGAACTCAGCCAAGCACAGTGGTGGCAAGGCCTAGCTGCTACAAAGAAGACATGTTTTAGACAATACTCATGTGTAGGGGCAAAAAAACTCAAGGACTGTATTTGTAACTAACTGTACAACAGGTTATTTTAGTTTCTGTTCTATGGAAAGTGTAAAGCATTCCAACAAAGGGTTTTAATGTAGATTTTTTTTGCACCCATGCTGTTGATTGTTAAATGTAATAATCTGATCATGACGCTGAATAAATGTGTCTTTAAAAAAAAAAGAAAGCAGGGGTAGCCATCCTTATATCAGATAAATTAAAGTTTATCCCAAAGACTGTAGTAAGAGATGAAGAGGGACACTATATCATACTTAGGGGATCTATTCCACAAGAGGACCTAATAACCATGAATATTGATATCCCGAATGTGGGAGCTGCCAAGTATAGCAATAAATTAAAAACCAAAGTTAAGACATACTTAGATAATAATACACTTATACTTGGAGACTTGAACACAGCGCTTTCTACAATCCAGAGATCTTCTAAGCACAACATTTCCAAAGAAACAAGAGCTTTAAATGATACACTGGACCAGATGGATTTCACAGATATTTCCGGAACTTTACATCCAAATGCAACTGAATACACATTCTTCTCAAGGGCACATGGAAGTTTCTCCAGAATAGACCACATACTGGGTCACAAATTAGGTCTTAAATGATACCAAAATATTGAGATTATACTCTGCATATTTTCAGACCAAAATGCTTTGAAACTAGAACTAAACCACAAGAAGAAGTTGGAAGGATTTCAAACACGTGGAGGTTGAGGACCATCCTGCTAAAAGATGAAAGGGTCAACCAGGAAATTAGAGAAGAATTAAAAACATCCATGGAAACTAATGAGAATGAAGACAGAACAATTCCAAATCTTTGAGATACAGCAAAAGCAGTCCTGAGGGGGAAATACATCACGATACAAGCATCCACCAAAAACTGGAAAGAACTCAAAATACAAAAGCTAACCAATCCAATCATGAAATGGCAAAAGACATGAACAGAAATTTCACAGAGGAAGACATAGACATGGCCACCAAGAACATGACACAATGCTCTGCATCACTGGGCATCAGGGAAAAACAAATAAAAACCACAATGAGATACCACCTCACAAGAGCGAGAATGGTGAAAATTAACAAGACATGAAACAACAGATGTCGTAGAGGATGTGGAGACAGGGGAACCCTCTTGCCCTGTTGGTGGGAATGTGAACTGATGCAGCCACTCTGGAAAACTGTGTGGAGGTTCCTCAAAGAGTTATAAATAGATCTGCCCTACAACCCAGCAATTGCATTGTTGGGGATTTACCCCAAAGATACTGATACAGTGAAACACTGGGACACCAGCATCCCGATGTTTATAGCAGCAAAGTCCACAATAGCCAAACTTTGGAAGGAGCCATGGTGTCCATCGAAAGATGAATGGATAAAGGAGATGTGGTCTATATATACCATGGAATACTACACAGCCATCAGAAAGGACAAATAACCACCATTTGCTTCAACGTGGATGGAACCAGAGGTTATTGTGCCGAGTGAAATAAGTCAATCAGAGAAGGACAAACATTATATGGTCTCATTCATTTGGGGAATATAAAAATTAGTGAAAGGGAATAAAGGGAAAGGAGAGAAATGAGTGAAAATATCAGTGAGGGTGTCAAAACATGAGAGACTCCTAACTCTGAAAACCAAACAAGGGGTGGTGGAAAGGGAGGTGGGTGGCGAGGTTGGGTGACTCAGTGACGGGCATTGAGGGGGGCACTTGATAGGATGAGCACTGGGTGTTATGCTATACCTTGGCAAATTGAACTCCAATAAAAAAAAATGTTGTTTTCCATGTGCTGTAGCACTTCTGGAAGCAGAGAGAAATTACGTTATGTGCCCATTCCACCTTATCAGAGGGTGAGCCACGCAAGGCAGGAGTCATGTATCATGACTCATCATACTCCTGGCACCCATCATGGGCTTTGTCACCCAATAGGAGATCAGGAAATGTGGGTTAAACAACATCTTATTCAAAACCCGCACAATCATGTTGGATCAACTTTGTCTGGCCTCCAGTACACATAACGTGTCAACACAAACATAAGAACAAGCAGGATAAGTACACAAATGGCATATCTTAAAACATCATAGGAGGGCAGTGTCCTGGGCTCCGTGGTTTAGCACTGCTTTCAGCCCAGGGTGTGATCCTGGAGACCTGGGATCGAGTCCCCCATCCTGCTCCCTGCATGGAGTCTGCTACTTCTCCCTCTGCCTGTGTCTCGCCTGTCTCTCTCTCTCTCTCTCTCTCTCTGTGTGTGTGTCTCTCTCATGAATAAGTAAATAAAATTAAAAAAAAAAACATCTATAGGAGAGATGCCTAATGATTACAACAAACTCAACAGCAGATGGAACCACTCCAGTCTATGTGTAACTTTAAGAGTCCCGTTTCTCATGGAAATCAGTAAAATGCTGTGAAAGAACAAAATGGTGGCAGGAGAGAGTTCCTCATATGGTGATTGAGCTGAACCTGTATCCTCCAAGGGCTGGAGGGACAGCTCTACCATTTAGGATGAAATGGCCAACCAAGCACAATAGGAAGGCAAATTAAGCTCTCAGGGAGGGGGGCCAGAGACAGAGTGGGCTGCAGTTTCCTGATGACTCCAGAAACGTGAAACCAAGGCCTTTCCTAAAATATCCTCAAACACACTCAAATTTTTACACATCTAGTTGCTTTAAATGTATTCCAAATAGGCTGACTTTTAGCCTTTTATGGCCTGCCTGCTTTGCATACCCTAGAAAACTGTGCCCAACATCTGCTGGGCATAGATAAGGTAATTCTAGGGGTTTCAGACCTCCAAGGCACTGTGGCCTTTCTCAGTTCTCTGGCCTAGAGAATTTACATCGTGCTGATGGGTGAGAGCACGCTGATTTCCCTATCCTCTGGGAGTTCCCTTGTCTCCTTCCCCTTCTGGTTGGCGAGCTTTTGCCATTCTCTATACAAGTATCTGTGTATTTGCCAGCTAAAGCAAATTCTAGTTGATGCAATAGGCAAAACCCGAACTTTTTTTTTAAATAATAAATTTATTTTTTTTATTGGTGTTCAATTTGCCAACATACAGAATAACACCCAGTGCTCATCCCATCAAGTGACCCCCTCAGTGCCCATCACCCATTCACCCCCACCCCCCGCCCTCCTCCCCATCCACCACCCCTAGTTCGTTTCCCAGAGTTAGGAGTCTTTATTTTCTGTCTCCCTTTCTGATATTTCCTACCCATTTCTTCTCCCTTCCCTTCTATTCCCTTTCACGATTATTTATATTCCCCAAATGAATGACTTTGAATGGCTTAATGCAGCAGAGGTTTGGTTTTTTTTGTACATCTAAATTTTGATGCTGTTTGGCAGGGTCTCACCACTCTCAGGGAACCCAAGTTTCCAGGCTGTTTTGAAGTGCCCCCATCTCAGCATAAGATTGTCATGTTTGAGGGCACCTGGGAAGAACATTTGGATTAGCATCGGACAATCTCAACTGTATTTGATTCTCAGTGTCACCTGCCTTCCTTAGCCCGGGTCCAAGTACCTTCACCACAGCATCCTTCCTTTTGTCACCTGGGAGACAGCACGCTGTCCTCACTCTTGATGTAGGTGTCAGAAGCCTGGCCACAGGATGGGCAGGATGGGAACATGGTGGAATGGACATGACTTCGCACCAGGGTTCCAGTCTCTGCCTTGTCACTCACCGGCCATGTGATCCTGGGAAAAGGACCAACCCTGAGAGCCTCGGGGTTGTCATTGGTGAAGTACGTGGGTTTGAGCCACGCCGTAGGACGGCAGGGATGTGTGCCAGGGATGGAAAGCACCTTGCACGCCGCCTGGCATATATTGGAACCTGGATGAACGGCAGGTATGTTGAATGCTGTCCTGACCCCAAGCCTCATGCTCTCTCCTCTGGGATTTTGTTGTTGTTCTTCAGTTCAGCACAGTCTTCCGTCTACCCCAGAGGTTTATCATGTTTTGCTGTTAAGTTTTTGTTGTTCATATTGTGCCTTTTATTAGTTTTCCCTTCTCTAGTTTTCCTGGTTTGATTTTTGGAAGCAGAAGACATTAGCCTGCACTTCACCATCACCTTGCCAGCTACAGTTAAGGCACAATCTGTAAAAAAAAAAAAGAAAAAAAAGAAAAAACAAATTTTAAGCATAATTGACATCTCTACAATATTTTGTTCCTCATCAATAAATAGGGTTTAGTGCTCCTTTTATTCAGGGCTTTTTTCCCACCTCAATCTATCAGTAAATTTGTATAGTAACCTCCATAAAGATCTTAGACCTCTTCTGTTGTGAATGGGATATGTTCTAGGACATCTTCAATATAGTTATTACTTTTGTGTGTGTTGCAGGCTCTTGATTGTGCTATAGTGATGTACCATACACAATTTTTTGAAGTCTCTTTCTAATTCAGATATCCCATGTACCTATTTCTCTGAATTGTCTATATAGATGATCATATTGTCATGCAGCATTACCTTCCTTTTTGATAGTCATTTATTTTGATATGCATATTATAGTTCTGGCTCTGTTCTAGTGTACTTTTGAATGGTACGGGTAAAAGCATACATCTGTGTCTTATCAGTGTCTTCAATGAGAATACACCTCGCATTTCACATTTAAGTATGTGTGGAGTAGCTATTAGGAAATTTGCTAAAAGCTTTTATCTTGTACTCATGGTGAATTTGTTTCAAAGGCTTTTATCATACCCATTGGCATGATATAATGTTTCCCTTTAATTTGTCAGCGTGGGGAATTATAATTCAAAGAATTTTCTACTTTATTTTTTAAAGATTTTATTCATTTATTCATAGAGACACACACACAGAGAAAGAGAAAGAGAGAGAGAGAGAGAGAGGCAGAGACACAGGCAGAGGGAGAAGCAGGCTCCATGCAGAGAACCCGACGTGGGACTTGATCCCGGGTCTCCAGGATCACACCCCGGGCCGCAGGCGGCGGTAAACCGCTGTCACCGGGGCTGCCCAGTATTTTCTACTTTAAATCATATTTTCACTTCTTAGCCACAGACTGCTTGTTCACCCAATTCACTGCTATACTGAATATGGCATTAATTTACTTAGGATATTTGCTTCTGTAAGAGTGACCTTGGTTCAAGTGTATTCTGTGTGGAAATGGGGTGCTCATCACCCCATGAGCATGCTCATCCAGTTTGAGAGTTATAGAGAGCTACACTGGAAACATGAGTTAAATAACTCCCCATATTTTGGTATGCTTCTGGAGACTTAAGATGAAGATAAGTTTTTCCTGGTCACTTGTAGAACTGGCCACCCAAACTGCCTGTCCAGGAACAGGAGAGTTTGGGTGTTTACTATGCTTTCAGTTTGTATTGTTTAATTAAATTTTCCCTTTCTCTATGAACTGATTTTGTCCTCTATCTTTGTAAAAATATTGTCCATTTCACCCAGGATTTCTAATGTAATTGCATGATATTTATAATAAAACCTTTATTACAGAAAGTCTAAAACACATACAATAGTAGAGAATAGTATAACAAACCCAATATACATGATGGCCAGCAGTAATCATCTTTAGTTCATGGCCAGTCTGGTTCCAATACACCCTCACCTTCCCCACATCTCTGCCATTGGGATAATGTGAGGATCATCTGAGACATTGTGCTTTGTCATCTCATCTCATCAGTATTTCAAAATGCATTTGCAAACAAAGGATCTTTGGTAAAACATCAATGCAATACAATTATCATTCCCACAAATTTAAAGTAGTTATTAGTATTAAATATCCAGTTACTTTTCACATTTAACTTATCTGGAAAATTTTTTTAAGTTTCTTGAATCACAAAGATGGCCTATATTCTGTGATTTTTTTTTTTCGGTTATATCCCTTAAGTCTTTTTTCATCAATAGATTTCCCCCCACATCACCCTTTTCTCCCCTTGCAGTTATTGTTCTTGAGGGCAAAAAGCAGGTCAAATTTTGTGACATTCCCATAATCTGAATTATGTTGAAAAAAACATTTTGGTGTCCTTAAGCATGTATTTTGACCTCCTAGTTCTTTAAATTGATAGTCTCAAATAGACACTTGATCAATTTAAGTTTGCATGCTTGTTTTTCAACTGTATTTAAAAAAAAAACAACAAGATTGCTACATAGATAATGCTACATACTTCCATTATGAGGAACATAATATCCATTGTCCTCTGTGCCGAAGTTGGCACTCATTGATGATCATCACTTTTATTTGTGTGTTGGGGGTTGCAGACTGGTAATTTTCTAGTTCTCTCATTTGTTCTTAGCATATTAGTTGAAAAGCTTTTATATGTATAAAAATTTCCTCATCCATCATTTGGTTATCCTGAGAGGATCATGTATTTATTCTGTGTCTTTACATCATTTAAATATATTCTGCATCTATATTTTGTACAGTTTTAACCAACAGTGTTTACTTGTGATTTTTCTCTTTAGTACCTGGTCATATTTGCAAAAATATGTCAGTTTTATGAGTATTTTCAAAGAATTGGCATTTGTTAGTTGGTCTTACTGCTTTCTAAAATGTTATTTCTACACTTATCTTCATTATTTCCAACCTTTTACTCCTTTGGGTTCAATACAATGTTCATGCCCTAGCTTCTTGAATTTCTTGGGTACTTTACTTCTTTTCTCTGATGCATCTATTTAAGACTATATATTTATTTTTGATTTCCATTTGGGGTATACCGCACATGTCATGCTATAAGCTTCATGCGTACTGTTTGAATTTTTTAAAAGATTTATTTTTTTGGAGGGGATGCAGAGGGAGAGAGAAAATCTTTTTTTTTCTATATTTTTTATTGGAGTTCGATTTGCCAACATATAGAATAACACTCAGTGCTCATCCCATCAAGTGCCCCCCTCAGTGCCCGTCACCCAGTCACCCCTTCCCCCTGCCCACCTCCCTTTCCACTACCCCTTGTTCATTTCCATTTCCCCTAGTTAGGAGTCTCTTATGGTTTGTCACTCTCTCCGATATTTCCCACTCATTTTCTCTCCTTTCCCTTTTAATCCCTTTCATTATTTTTTATATTCTCCAAATCAATGAAAACATATAATATCTGTCTTTCTCCAATTGACTTACTTCACTCAGCATAATACCCTCTAGTTCAGAGAGAGAAAACCTTAAGGAGACTCCCCACTGGTCACAGGGCCCATCTTCTCCATCTTCGGCATTTTTCAAAGCTTCTGATGCATCACTGCTCCTCAGTCCATTGCATTTAATATTTTCGGCATTTGTATATAATATATGTGAATTACCTGAAGAGAATAGATAATTGGAAACTATTGGAAAGGAATTAAGATATCATGAGCTTTGAATACTCATCACCTTTGTGTCCAGTGTATTTTATTTCATTATGACTGTCTCCACCAATTCTCATGGGGTCTTGGTCCAATTACTATTGGAGGACATCTCCGAGGGCATGACTTCCAGTTCACTCGTGAGCTGGACCCCAGCGATGGGAGGTTCCTCACCTCCTCTACTGTCTTTGGACTGTGCATTCTACTTACCTTCCCTGGTCCCAGAAGCTGCCAAAGGACGTAGCCCTGAGATAAAGCATGGTGTTGTGACCATCTGGATGGTAGTTGTGACTGAACCCAGTTACGGCTTCTAGATAAACTCTTGGGGGATTCTGGAGGGCAGATGTAGAGATCGACTCATCTTGCAGCCACCCAAGACAAGCCTTATATATAAGTTCCCTTGTTTATTATACCTGCTATCTCCTGATCTGGAGTGGCTTGCATCTTTTTTTGATCTCTCCCTGCCCTCCATATATGGGACCCAGTTTCTGATTATACCCAGGAATCTCCCGGAAAGGTTACAAACCAACAATTACCTAAACTCATGTTTCCTTAGTTTGCTCATCTCTTAGATAATTCTAGGGATATTCCCAACCTCTTGGGTTTTCAGGGAGGACGCCTTTTTCAACTCCTGTTACCAAACTTGCTTCCCCCAAAGGCTGCTTTCTGGTCCTCCCTGACTCCTGGTTCCTAAGCCCTTTCCCAGGGCTAACTACTCTTTGCCTATCCTTCAGCCTGCCACCCCAGCCTTCTGTCCTTTTATGTCCTGGTTCTTTGGATTCTGATCAGACCTCTCCACACTGCCATGCCCCAGCTTCTTGTAATAATAGGCAGCACAGACACTCACAGTGGCTTTTGCCTCTGTCTTGTCACCCCATTAATTTGTTCAGCCATTTACTCAACAGACTTTTTATAATTATAGTTAATGCGAACCAAGCAGTCTCTCTGTGCCAGGCACCATTCCAACTACTTTACCTGTTACTCGTCACAACATACCCAAGAGGAATTTTAAAAGTTTAAAAAGCATAATTTACTTTTGAAGCCGTGTGGTCCCGAGTGTTCTTGTTGTAGAAAAGGTTTTGATTTAAAAAAAAAGAAAAAAGAAAAAAAAGCAAGGTGTCTGATCAGTAATTCAATTTTTTACTTGTTATATAGGTCTATTCCGACTTGCTTCTTGAGTCAGTGTTGGTTCTCTGTGTCTTCTAGGAAACTC